>NW_026652282.1:18781561-18805905 GCF_009828535.3 Hylobates moloch
TATCGTCCATGGGTTTTCTTAACTTATTTTTTTTTTTTTTTTTGAGATGGAGTCTCACTCTGTCGCCCAGGTTGGAGTGCAGTGGTGCGATCTCGGCTCACTGCAACTTCCATCTCCTGGGTTCAAACAATTCTTGTGCCTCAGCCTACCAAGTAGCTAGGATTACAGACTCGAGCCACCACGCCCAGCTAATTTTTTTTTTTTTTTCTTGAGATGGAGTCTCGCTCTGTCGCCCAGGCTGGAGTGCAGTGGCGCAATCTCGGCTCACTGCAAGCTCCGCCTCCCGGGTTCACGCCATTCTCCTGCCTCAGCCTCTCCGAGTAGCTGGGACTACAGGTGCCCGCCACTACGCCCGGCTAATTTTTCTGTTTTTTTTTAAGTGGAGACAGGGTTTCACCATGTTGGCCAGGCTGGTCTCAAACTCCTGGCCTCAAGCGATCCGCCTGCCTCAGCCTCTCAAAGGGCTGGGATTACAGGCATGAGCCACCGTGCCCGGCCTGTCCATGGGTTTTCTTTTATGCTTTAAGGAGGGTGATCTCAGCATGGGGCCCAAAGACTCTGGCACTTCCCTTTGTCCTTAAACCTCCTTGGCCAAATTTAGATTTAGCCTCTTGAAGTGCTGGTTCACAATAGGATGTTTTTGTTGTTTTGTTAAAGTGAGAAAAGAGCGAATGAAGAAAAAGCGAGAGAATTTTAACATTTTGGGCTGACACTGTCCAGGAGAACCATGGATGTATAGTGTGGGAGGGAGGAGGAGAAACTGGCGTTTTTTAAGTTGGAAAGGTGTGAAAGTGGCATCTTAATTTAGTTGTGCAAAGAGGAAGTAAAAAGATTGACGATAAAGACGTGTATAGATCAGAATAGAACGTTCTTAAGAGGGAAAGATGAAATATAAGCTGTTAATATTCTAATTCCCAGTCTGTTCTTAAAGATGAGAAAGCTTTGATGGCAAGGTGAACATTCTAGAAAGAAATATTACGTGTGGGGGGGGGTGGGGAATGTGTGTATGTACGCATCTGTCAGACCTTGAGTCATTACAAGTGTTCTGGGCTAAGAACTGCGATTCATATTGTATTCTCTCCCATCACTTTATTTGGGGTGAAGCACATCGCCCTGTCAGTATCCACATTTGAAAAATAAAGAGATCCTGGCTAGACTGGGATCTAAGTTCGTTTAGTTTTTAGTAAGGGGAACTTGGTGAAAAATCGACTTGTGAGGTCTCCAAAAACATTTAATTGATAATGAGTCAAAAGGCATTACTCTTGGCATGTGAATATTGGATGTGACTCAAGGGTGAGTCAAATGCCTGTGGAGCCTGGATTCATGTTCTTCTTTTCCCCGTTTGTCAGTAATCCTTTCTAATGTTCCAGTTCCATGATGTGATTTTAGTGGAATTAAACTTGAACCACTTAGTTATTATGTTGTTACTGTGTTGGGAACGCAGCAGCCACCAGACCTCCAAGAGCAACTGTAGGTCGGGCTTGGTGCTGGTTTAGTGTTCTGGCTGATGAGGTGTAACCCAGGAAAATTTTATTTTTGCTTTTAAAAAAACAACTCATTTGTGGTCATCTTGTAAGTGAAGTATTGGACTCTAAGGACTCTTGAGCCCAAAAAACATTTTGTGACTTAGCCTGAGGCTAACAGGAATAAACTTGTCCCATGTTTAGATAGTTGAGGCATATCTGAGCTGGTGGAGGAAATGTGATCTGTTCCTAGCCCTATGTGCTAGGCAGGATGCCTGGGTATCCAGAGGGTGAGTGAGAGGCCGGGTGCGATGCCACATGCCTGTAATCTCAGCGCTCTGGGAGGCTGAGGTGGGTGAAGTGCTTGAGTCCAAGAGTTCAAGACCAGCTTGGGCAACATGGGGAAAACCTGTCTGTACAAAAAAAAAAAAAAAAAAAAATTAGCCAGTTGTGGTAGGTTTTCTGCACCTGTAGTCCCAGCTAGTTAGGAGGCTGAGGCGGGAGGATCCCCTGAGCCCAGGAAGTCGAGACTGCACTCCAGCCTGGATAATGGCGTGAAACTCTCTCAAAACCAAACAAGGGCCAGGCGTGGTGGCTCATGCCTGTAATCCCAGCACTTTGGGAGGCCGAGGTGGGCAGATCACCTGAGGACGGGAGTTTAAGATCAGCCTGGCCAACATGGTGAAACCCTATCTCTACTAAAAATACAAAAATCAGCCGGGTGTTGGTGGCCTGTGCCTGTAGTCCCAGCTACTCTGGAGGCTGAAGCAAGAGAATTGCTTGAACGAGGGAGGTGGAGGTTGCACTGAGCCCAGATCGTGCCACTGCACTCCAGCCTGGGCGACAGAGAGACTGTTTCAAAAAAGCAAAACCCGCACACAAAAACAATGGTGAGTGAGCTGCTGTAGCCTCTTCTTGCCATGTTGGAGTGGAAGGTCTCTAACAGGCCAGCCAGCTCTGAAAAGGTCTAGCAATCCTATGTCCATTTTTTTCCCCTGGGCTGGGCATATCTTTTGAAGGCAGACCTCCACCAGGGTCTGTATCCTGGAGACAACTCTGGTACGTGGTAGATATTTGGTACACACTGATTAAATAGACCAAGTTTATGTTATGGTAAATGTGGAATGCTGGTTCACGTCCATTAGGGGAAAGTGAGACACTCATTTACCTTGTAGGATTATGAGGATGGTCCAGAATTCAGAAACGTGGCAGATACTGTTAGGTCTGTCATTTGGACCATTGCTATATGATTTGTGTCGCTCAAATTCACAAATTCTATAACAAACCTTGTTTAATAATTTAAGAACAGAAGGCTACTTGGGAATTACGGGCTTAGCAGAGAAGGTTTGGGGCAGGGGGTTCTGTTGTACCCTTGACCCTCAACAGGGAAGCCTGTGCACCTCTTCTCAGAGTAAGAATTTTAAATGTGTAAAATAAGTCAATCTTCAAAATATAAAACCCCCACCGTGTGGTATGGTAACATGTGCTTCACTTCCCCCCCCCCGGCCACGGAGTCTCCCTCTGTTGCCCAGAGCTGGAGTGCAATGGCACGATCTCACTGCAACCTCTGCCTCCCAGGTTCAAGCAATTCTCCTGCCTCAGCCTCTGGAGTAGCTGCGATTACAGGCACGCGGCACCACGCCCAGCTAATTTTTGTATTTTTGGTAGAGACAGGGTTTCCGCCATGTTGGCCAGGCTGGTCTTGAACTCCTGACCTCATGATCCACCCGCATTGGCCTCTCAAAGTGCTGGGATTACAGGTGTGAGCCACCGCGCCCAGCCCATGTGCTTCTTTATTAACACATCGAATAACAAGATGTAGCAGCAAGGCTAATAACTTTCATAAGTAGAGCTGAGCAAAATTGATATTTAACATTGTTAGGCAAGGAGAAAAACCTGATTTTTGTGACAGTGACCAGGTGTAGTTGACAATGTGTGATTTTTTTGGCCTCCAAGCATAACTGAATAAAGTGCTAAATTTCTATTAGTGAAAAGAAGTCTGTGTGTTTTTCCATTCAAGTTCACAGGCCCCCTGAATTGTATCCATTGGCCCCTTGGGCATCCAGGGACCCCAGGTTCAGTCCCCCAGGCTGGGGAGGGGGAGGACTGAGACAGCCCGTTCTGTGTATTGTATGTTCCTTTTAGGGGGTGTAGGTTTCCACCCAAGGCCAATGCTGGAGGCACATGTCCCTGGTTACTCTTCAAAAACAAAAGCGGCTCTTTGAACTATTTGAAAACATAAAAGTTGTACTTAGTAATTGCCACAGGGGCTAGGCGCTCTGAGTGCTTTGTGCATTATTTTAGGTAAATTCTCAAAATAACCCTGGCTAGGTCTTGTTATCCCCATTTTAAAGACAAATAAATAGGCCTAATCTTGAGGTTTTTTACTTTTTGAGTGGCAGAGCTGGAATTCAAAGCCATGTCTGTTTGATTGGAAGGCTGATTCTGCTTCCACGATTCTGAAGCCTCTTCGTTTAAGGCGGTGATTCTCAATGTGGGTGCTTCCCTCCGTGGGTGACGTCTGGCAATTTCTGGAGACATTTTTGGTTGTCACAACTGGGGAGATGCTACTAGCATCTAGTACGTCCTGCAGTGCACAGGACAACTCCCCCACAGCATTGACAGCCCAAGATGCCCGTAGTGCCCAGACAGAAAAACCCTGGTTTAAATTCATACTAGACCATTTCAGTAATTTGGATGACAGATCATCAGCAAAATTTCCCTGGTCCTTCTTGGAAGTGTCAGTTACGCCCCCAAACTGTTAGGCAGGGAAGGAGGATGGGCCCTGTCTTTCTCTAAGGTTGGCGCTGGGGTCTGTCAGGAGCTTGGTCATCGCTTCCTACTCAACTGAGCCTATGGTTTGAGGTAACCTTCCCTCCCTGATTTCCTGAACCATCGCTCTTTTTAACCAGCTGCCACGCTCCCCTGCATTTGAGCTGCCTTCTGGTGGAAGCATGTCTTCTTTGTGTGTTTTAAATAGCTATAACTGTCTAAATAATAAAACCTAAACAATGTAGTTCAGATTGCATCTAGCTTTCTCAAGAGTAGAGAAAGCTTCCTTCCTCTCCCTCCTTCAGCATTATTATCCCATCCCACTACACTTTAATCCCCCATTGTGATATCACCGCAGGCCCAGGCGCTGTTGCTTTAACAATGAAGCCTTCCGAGGCTGATGACTGGGAGTGGGGAATGCATGCTTGGGCCCTACTCTACACGGACTGAATCACGGTTGGTGGAGGAGGGTGAGTTCCTGGATTTTGCGTGTTTAATCATCTGCCTCACAGTAATTCTGTTACTGATTAAAGCATGAGAACTCCTCTAGTAGGTTCCTTATTTAAAACAACAACAACAACAAAAACTTGTCTGAAACCTTTGGCACACCTACCTCACTCAGCCCAACCAGTCAGCCTAGTCAGTCACTAAGTCCTGTGGCTTCTGCCTGCCAGTGTTATCAAATTTGTTGCTCACCACCTGTTCCTTACTTTAGTTTCCTGGCTACAATCCCCCCCATTTGTCTCCATTTGGGGATGGGCTCGATCATTGGGAACTCAACAGGATCCCTGTCCCTTTTCCCATTTAAAAACCCTTCCGTGGGTCCCTATTACCCCATGGATGAAGTCTAAGCTCTGTATCAACACATACATGGTCAATCTCTACCCGGTTTTTCCTCTTCCCCCAGTATATTCCTTGTGCTTCTCAGTAGCCAGGAAGCACCTGGACTCAGTATTTGACAGCTTTGGAGAAGACTTTTGTGTGTGCTTTACATAGGAATTCTCATGCATTAATTGTGTTTGAAAATATTTTATGGGCTGCTTCCAGGAGATCCCTTGTTGGCATTGCCTTCCTTTGGCATGCACTTTTGCTTTGTGATTTTTTTTTTAAATGCTCTTTTCCCAATTCTGCAAAAGATTCTTAATTGCACAGGTTATGCTCTATATGACTCCAGGCTGAATAACCTCATGTTGCCGGGAATTAGTTTTGTGGGCTTGCCATTAAAAAATTGAGTAAACCGTAATGATTCTTTTTAGGTTGTAGTTTCCAAGTCATACCGATTTCCTTAAACCTATGGAGGTAGCATATGGTAAGACTTTAGTTTCTACTTTATATCTATAATCCTCATCTAGTTCTCATTGGGTAGTTCAGTATTTAAAATGCTTTGGAAGGAATGACAGCTGTTTAAGAAATTGACCCATAATCAAGGCACTAGGAGTGACCCCCATCTTGGCTAACAAGGGAGGGGTACTTTTTCAAGTAATCTGAAGCCCTGCATGAGACATTCTAATTTAATAACCAGTAGTCAGTCAATGTGTCTTTTTTTTTTTTTTTTAGAAAGTCACTTTTGCGTTTGCAGTGGAGGAGTTACCGATTGGGAGTCTTTTCATCCCCTTAGTATGTAATTTACTCCGTTGTGTTTGAATTGGCAGTTTCAGGCCTTAGCTACCTTCTCAGGAGATAAAGATTAAAATGCTGTGTTCTCTAATAGCTTTAAAAAGTTAGAGCTTTTGATTTTGGATTTGATACCCAGAAGATTTGAAATTATGGGCTTTATAATTGCCATCACCATGGTTATACTAATCTCTCACATATAAGGATTAGTTATAAAGTTACCAGTATCTGTTTAAAAACGTCAATAAAGTTATTACTGAGTTTAGTTTTTTGAGTCTCTGCATATTCCAGGTGTGCACTGTGGCTCCGACCACCATTTCGTGGTATAGACTCAGTTCTTTTGAAAAGTCAGAAAACCTCAATTGAATCTGCAAACCACGTTTGTAAACCATGTACAAATGCTCTTTAAAACCCTTACAACTAGGCACTTTTCCAGACCCCAGGAAAAACAACTCTGCGGCCCTGAGGTGTGGTGGGCCTGGATTTCATTAAATTGACACTGTCATCTGTGTTCCGGAAGGAGCCACCGAGCTAGCTAGTGGTGATACTGGTGATAAATGTGTTTACGTGCCAAGCCACAGATTCAAAAGGAGCTGGTAAGAGCCAGTAGCATGTTCTAGATTCCTGAACTGACTTGACTGGGTAGTTTTACACACACCTTAATTTTTCCCTCTCCATGAAGGTGCTAATGATACTAAAATCCCACACACTGTGTCGTTGGGTGGATTGTCCAATAAAACGTTTGGAAGAGTGTCAAATGATACATAAAATACCTCACACTAATTGCAATACTTAGGGCCGAGTACTTTGAAATTGTGCCAGTGGGTAAAGATGCTCAGTTATAAAGAGGTGTGAATTTAACTTGCTTGAAGGGTAACGAAAGCTCTGCTGGCAAGAGAAGAGGCAGAAAATAATGGGTTGCCCTGTGTTTTGAAGGTTGGTCTACTTTATTTAAAGGGCTTCCTCCCTAAGTTATTAAAGCAGAATTTTAAAAGGACACTTTGATTTAAGATATCAATTACTTGTGTTGCATGACTCCATTTTTTTTCATAAATGAAAATTTCTCCAGTGAGAATCCTGGGCAATTCCTAGAACATTGCTATATTTAATACTGAATTCTCCCTTCTAGAAGGACTGTAGATCACAGTGTTCAAACAAGACTTATGTGCCTGTGGGCATTCCAGATTCCTTTGCTGGCCTTAGAGTGTAGAGGTGAATATAGAACTGTTCCTCAATCCTTTTTCTTAGAATACAGGTTGAGCATCCCTAATCCGAAATGCTCCAAAATCTGAAATTTGAGCACCGGCATAACACAAAAAAATGCTGATTCGGGATTTCCAGATTAGGGACTTTTAGTCAGTGAATGTGATGCAGATATTCCAAAATGGAAAAAAAAAAAAAAAAAAATCCGAAACACTTTTGGTCCCAAGCATTTTGGATAAAGGATATTCAACCTATATTTTCAGGGCCAGTGCCTTGGATCATGCTTTGGAAAACAGTAGTGGCATAGTTTTTTGTTCTTGTTTTTCAAAGATGGGGTCTTGCTGTGTTGCTCAGACTGATTTCGAGCTCCTGGACTCAAGGGATCCTCCAGCCTGAGACTCCTGAGTCACTAGTGTTACTGGTGCACACTGCAGTACTGGCTGAAGTTTTATAAATGGCTTAACATTGAATCTTTTAACTGTATAATGCAATAGCTAAGTGGCCCAGTTGCATGTGGGATTTTGAGGAAGATGGTCATGGGTTTCTCAGTCCGAGTGTTTATTCCTACGTGGGGGTTTGTCTAATTTGGAGCTGGAGGCTTGGTGTTGAGAAGAAAGAGGAAAGAGCTTACTATTAACTCCCTTTGGTATGAGATGCAAGAATATGACAGGACTTTTTTTTTAGCTTGAGTTCTGGGATGCAGAACGTGCAGGTTTGTTACATAGGTATACATGTGCCATGGTGGTCTGCTATACCTATCAACCTGTCATCTAGGTTTTAGGCCCTGCATGCATTTGTCCTAATGCTCTCCCTCCCTTTGCCCCCCACCCCCTGACAGGCCCAGGTGTATGATGATCCCTTCTCTGTGTCCATGTGTTCTCGTTGTTCTACTCCCACTTATGAGTGAGAACATGTGGTGTTTGGTTTTCTGTTCCTGTGTTAGTTTGCTTAGAATGATTGCTTCCAGCGTCATCCATGTCCCTGCAAAGGACAGGAACTCATTCTTTTTTTTTTTATGGCCGCATAGTATTCCATGGTGTATATGTGCCACATTTTCTTTATCCAGTCTATCATAGATGGGCATTTGGGTTGGTTCCAAGTCTTTGTTATTGTAAATAGTGCTTAGTAAATACATGTATGCATGTGTCTTTATAGTAGAATGATTTATAATCTTTTGGGTATATACCCAGTAATGGGATTGCTGGGTCAGATGGTTTTTTTGGTTCTGGATCCTTGGGGAATCACCACACTGTCTTCCACAATAGTTGAACTAACTTACACTCCCACCAACAGTGTAAAAGCATTCCTATTTCTCCACATCCTCTCCAGCATTTGTTGTTTCCTGACTTTTTAATAAGGACCATTCTAACTGGCATGAGATGGTATCTCATAGTGGTTTTGATTTGCATTTCTCTAATGACCAGTGATGATGAGCTTTTTTCCTATATGTTTGTTGGCTGCATAAATGTCTTCTTTTCAGAATCGTCTGTTCATATCCTTCACCCACTTTTTGATGAGGTTATGTTTTTCTTATAAATTTAGTTCTTTGTGGATTCTGGATATTAGAGCTTTGTCAGATGGGTAGATTGCAAAAATTTTCTCCCATTCTGTAGGTTGCCTGTTCACTCTGGTGATAGTTTCTTTAGCTGTGCAGAAGCCCTTTAGCTGAATTAGATCCCATTTGTCAATTTTGGCTTTTGTTGTAGTTGCTTTTGGTGTTTTTTGTCATGAAATCTTTTCCCTTGCCTATGTCCTAAATAGTATTGCCTAGGTTTTCTTCTAGGGTTTTTATGGTTTGGGGTTTTACATTTAAGTCTTTAATCCATCTTGAGTTAATTTTTTGTATAAGGTGTAAGGAAGGGGTCCAGTTTCTGTTTTCTGCATATGGCTAGCCAGTTTTCTCAGCACCATTTATTAAATAGGGAATCTTTTCCCCATTGCTTGTTTTTGTCAGGTTTAGGGACTTTTTTTTTTTTTTTTTAAAGCATTTTGTGACTTAAATTTTTAGTGGAGTTCCTGTGATTTATTTCTTTGAACAAAGGGTCTGGCTTTGCTTCAGAAGGCTGCAGGAACTGTTCAAGTAGTGGTTTGTGCATTTGTCTTTTTACATCATCTCATTTTACACTATGGGGTTAGGGAAATATAAAGAAAGAGGGGATACAACTCTGATACTATGGCAAGTAGATAACCACTTTGATGTGTGGTACAAATGGCTTGCTTATTCTTGTTGTATATATAACAATGTTGTACGTAAAAACGCTGGATTTTGGAGCCCAACTGTTGGGGTTTGAATCCTGGTTCCACTAGTTACTAGTGTGTGTGACCTTGGGCAAGTCGTTAATCTATGTGCCTTACTGTGCTGGCTATACTTTGGTTACCCTTGAATAGCAGCTGTGAGAACAGACATCCTTGCCTTGTTTGGACCTTATGGGGAGAGCAGTCTTTTACCATTTTGAGTATTATGCTAACTGTAGGTTTTTTGTAGATACCCTTTATCAAGTTGAGAAAGCTCTCCTCTATTCCCATTTTTGTGTGTTTATCTTGAATGAGTGCTGGCTTTTGTCAGGTTATTTTTTGTATAAATTAATATAAAATGTGGATTTTTTCTTTAACCTATTATGGTGGATCACATTGATTTTTTTGGAATGTTAAACTAGCCTTGTATACGTGGAATAAATCTCACTTGGTCATGGCATATAATTTTGGCATATAATATATATTGCTGAATCCTATTTGCTGATGATTTTGTTAAGGATTTTTGTGTCTATACTCATGAGGGATATTGATCCATAGATTTCTTTTTTGGACGGTCTTGGTCTGGTTTTGGTATTAGCATAATACTGGCTTCATAAAATAGGGAGGCCTTCCCTTCTGGAAGAGATTGTGTAGAATTGGTGTTAATTCTTTAAATGTTTGGTAGAACTCTCCAGTGAAACCATCTTGGTCTCAAGATCTCTTTTCTGGAGTGTTTTTTTTTGAGAGAGGGTCTTGCTGTGTCACCCAGGCTGAAATGCAGTGGTGTGATCTCAACTCACTGCAGCCTTGACCTCCAGGGCTCAGGCATTTTCCTGCCTCACTCCTCCCCCCCCGGCCCCGCAAAGTAGATGGGACTACAGGTACGCACCATCATCACTGGCTAATTTTTGTATTTTTTTTTTTTAGAGACAGGGCTTCCTCATGTTGCCCAGGCTGGTCTCAAGCTCCTGACCTCAAGCAGTTGATGTACCTTGGCCTTCCAAAGTGTGATTAAAGGCCACCATCCTGGCCCTTTCTCAGTTTCCTTAACAGTTATAGGACTCTTCAGGTTATTTCATATTGGGTGAGTTGTGGTAGTGTAGCAGGATCGATAAGGCATCAGAGAGACCAATAGGGTTCACGAGGATATTTATTATTTAGGTGCACCGGCCCAGTCAGATTAACATCCAGAGGACTGAGCCCTGAACAGAGTTGTTACCTTTTAAGCATTTCGTGGGGGCAGGGGGAGATCTGTGCAGGGGGAAGCATATTACAGAAGCAAGAAACAAAGACAGTTATTCAATTAATTGAGACATGCATTACATCATTTCTTTCTTTTTAAGGAAAAACATGTTTTACGACTTGAGTTTGTCTAGTGACCTTGCAGCTGCACAGCTAGAGAAACAGTGTCTTCACAATGCCTGGGAAAGGAGGAGAGATAAGGCTCACTAGCCACAGCAAAACAAGCAGTTAATTTTTAAAGGACTCCAGCTCTTTCTCTTTCTCAGGGGGAATTGGGTTTTCTTATATACAACTGAGTTTCTGCTTACACATTCTTTAATTTCTTTTAATTCCTATTTCATTAGTTTGTGTTTTTAGAGGAATTGCCCCATTTCATTCGTAAGTTGCCACATTTATGTGTGTAGAGTTGTAGTATTCCCTTATCCTATTGGTGCTTGCGGAGTATCCATAGTGATATCTCCTGTTATTCCTAATATCGGCAATCTGTTTTTTTCTTTGTAAGTCTTGCTAGAGTTTATCTTAATCTTTTCAAAGAAATAGCTCTTTGCTTAATTTTTTTCTCCTCTAGTTTTTATCAATTTTATTGATTTTTTTTTTTTTTTTTTTTTTTGCTGTTATCCTTTTCTTTTTGCTTTGGGCTTTTCTCTTTTTCTAGGTTCTTGAAGTACTAGTGTGGATTAGGGATTTGAGATTTTTAAAGTGGAATTTGGTACTCTTAAGTATTCTCATTCTCTAGTATGCGGTTTCTGTTGATACTAGTTGATAATGTTAGTTCCACGTATTCCTTAAAAAGCAAGAGTCTTAGTTATGTTGGTTGTTAGCTGTTCTTTTTTCAACACAATAAATTGCTAACTTGAATATAGGAAATATTCCTCAGATTATTCTAGTTTCAAATGCTGAGAATGTTCTGAAGTCCTTGGACCAGATTCTGCTCATCTGGCCTATGTTTGTGTGACTCTCCAGCTAAGAATGATCTTTACATCTTAAAAGGGTTGTAAAGCACACACACCAAAGAATATGTGACAGAAACCTGATTTAGCCAGAACGCTTTACCACGTGGCCCTTTACAGAAAAACTTGCCCACCCCTGCCTTTAGACCATCTAGGTGCAATGATTTTGGTTGCCTGTTTCAGAGCCATCTGGAAAAATTGGGAAGTACAGATTTCCAAGCCCTTCACATGGCTGCCTTCTCATCTGGAATCCATCATAGTGCACGGCCCTCTCCGTGTTTGAGTAGTTTTGACTTGTGTCCTTTGTCTTTCATCTTTATTCTCCAGTGGCACTTACTTGTCCAGCACCTCCTAGGTGCTGAGTAATCTCCTTGGGGGCCCAGTTGAATGTGGACTTGGCTAATAGTACTCTGGTAAAGCCACAGGAAGGGAAGGTAGAGGGACCTCCTCAGCAACATGTGTATCAAGGATGGTCTAATATAAATGTGATATATATTTTTTTGACAACACACAATTCCCAAAGTCCAAACTGTTTTATCTTTGGAAATGCTATTTCATTGTTGATACACAGCCTGGCATAGATGCTCAGACAGAACCCCTGAAGTATTGTTTTTTGTTTTCTTTGTTTTTTTTTTTGAGACAGTCGTGCTCTGTTGCCCAGGCTGAAGTGCAGTGGCGTGATCTTGGCTCACTGCAACCCCTGCCTCCTGGGTTCAAGGGATTCCCTTGCCTCAGCCTCCCGAGTAGCTGGTATTACAGGCACCCACCACGACGGCTGGCTAATTTTTATGTTTTAGCAGAGACGGAGTTTCACCATGTTTGTTAGGCTTGGTCTTGAACTCTTGACCTCAAATGATCCGACTGCCTCGGCCTCCTAAAGTGCTGTGACTACAGGCATGAGCCACTGCGCCCGGCCTTGAATTATTTTTAAACACAAAAATGGTATGACCTGTAAGGGATTCTGCCCAGTTAAGGTTAGTGAGAAGAAAGCTGGATGTTCGTGATAGTGATACAGTGCTCAGAAAGCATATTTCATCCTTCCCAGATAATAAAACTGGCAATCCCATGGTTTCTACTTTGGCAAAGAAATCTTGTTTCTCCTTCTGGACGGAGCTAAAGGAAACCATTGTCATTTGACCAGGGCCAACCTGTGTCCTCTGTTTCAGCCTGCCCCTCTGTGATGAGGGGGTGAAGGTAGGTTGGTGGCTGGGGCCGTCTCTACACGTCACATGCCAATTTTGAACTAAAAGTAAGGGCTGGTCACTTTACCTGGTCCAGATGCATTCCTAAGTCATCTCCTGTTCCCTGACCTCAAACACTGCAAGTCCCCTCTCAAAACCTTCTTTTTGTTACTTCTCTAACTTCTCCTTTCTGTTGGGTTGTAGCATGACCCCCACCCCTTGCTTTTCTGTGGGTTCTGATCTCTTTTCCTAATCCTCTGCCTTGGTTGTCTTCCTCAGCTCTGGGCCAGAGTTCCTTCCTCTTCTCAAATAACATGGTCCTTAAGCTGACGGGCCCACTGAAGAGCATCGTAGGATACCTTATGTCGTTTGCATGATTCCTTTCAGGAGAGGTCAAGTGGCCTGGTTATTCAGTGTCTCATAGCCACAGACTAATAGATAATACTCCTTCCAGATGAAAGGCAGGCTTTAGTATACTGTCTTTTGTCTGTGCCTTGTTTTCTAAGTCTTGACTAGACTCTCATATGGGTTAAATCAGAAGGGTGAGGATGGGTGAGTTTGAATCACTTGACAACCAGCAAGGTGCTGCCCTCCGCAGTCCTACTGTCCGTGGGAAATGCTCTCCCTTGCAGTGGGAATGACAAGGCAGGGCAGTGAAATAATTAGCAACACATTTAAGTTATGCTATAACTTAGCGCATTGAGTTTTAAGAAATAGTCATTGTGGCTGGTACTCTGTAAACATGCCCATATGGCTTCCCTTAGCGCACGTTTACATGAAAAGAGCTTGGGTGTCATTTCTGTGTTGGTGTTGTGTTTTTCTTCTGTAGTTAATTTTTCTTGTCTGGTTGCTCTTCTCTGTGAACATCAGAAACCATTCTATAAAAATTAAAGTCCTGTAAATTTTTCACGCCGCTGTCCCTGTTCTGTCACCCAGGCAGGAGTGCAATGGCAAGATCTCAGCTCACTGCAGCCTCTGCCTCCTGGGCTCAAGCAATTCTCCTGCCTCAGCCTCCCGAGTAGCTGGGACTACAGGCACGCACCACTGCACCTGGCTAATTTTTTTTATTTTTTTTTATTTTTTTATTTTTTGAGATGGAATCTTGCTCTTGTCACCCAGACTGGAGTGCAGTGGCGCGATCTCGGCTCACTGCAACCTCTGCCTCTGGTGTTCAAGTGATTCTCCTGCTTCAGCCTCCTGAGTAGCTGGGATTACAGGCATGCGCCACCACGCCCGGCTAATTTATGTGTTTTTAGTAGAGACGGGGTTTCATCATGTTGCTCAGGCTGGTCTCGAACTCCTGACCTTGCGATCTGCCCACCTTGGCCTCTGAAAGTGCTGGGATTACAGGTGTGAGCCACCGTGCCCAGTGTATTTTTAGCAGAGATGGAGTTTCGCCATGTTGCCCAGGCTGGTCTCCAGTGATCCTCCAGCCTCAGCCTCCCAAAATGCTGGGAGTACAGGCGTGAACCACCATGCCTGGCCCCTGTCTGTATTTTGCAGCCATACCTCACGAAGGCCTGAGATTGGCTGCAGGCACTTTAGTGTTAGGAAAGCTGTGTGGGAGCTGGGCACCAGCCGCCTCACTGTGCAGTGACAGTGCCTACACACAGCAGCCACTCAGATACTTGGTAGTCTATGATGGATGGGGACAGGTAGAGAAGACCACTCCTTGCAGCCCCTTTACCTGATGCATGTTGCATCTGAGCCCGTGCCTGGTGGGCAGCTTGTGGTGGAGGAGGAGGAGAAACCAACTACTTTTTTTTTTTTTTTTTGCATAAGAATGTATGTATTAGTTTTCTATTGCTGTACAGTAAATTACCACAAATTTAGTCACCTAACACATAATCACAGTTTATGTGGATTAACAATCTGAGAATGGCTCAGCTGGGTCCATTTTTATTTTATTTATTTATTTTGAGACAGAATCTCTTTATGTCACCCAGGCTGGAGTGCAGTGGCACCATCTCGGCTCACTGCAACCTCCACCTCCTGAGTTCAAGCGATTCTGCTGCTTCACCCTCCCAAGTAGCCAGGGCTACAGGCGCCTGCCACCACACCCGGCTAGTTTTTTTGTATTTAGTAGGGATGGGGTTTCACCGTGTTGGGCAGGCTGGTCTCGAACTCCTGACCTCAAACCTTGGCTTCCCAAAGTGCTGGGATTACAGGCATGAGCCACCGCGCCCGGCCTTCTTTTTCAAATAATGGCTTTTTTTCCTCTGGGTATATACCCAGTAATGGGACTGCTGGATGCAATGGTAATTCTACTTTTAGTTCTTTAAGGAATCTCCATGCTGTTTTCCATAGTGGTTGTACTAGTTGATATTCCCACTAGCAGTGTAAAAGTGTTCCCCTTTCACCACATCCACGCCAACATCTATTATTTCTTTGACTTTTTAATTACAGTCATTCTTGTAGGAGTAAGGTGGTACCTGATTGTGGTTTTAATTTGCATTTTCCTGACAACTAGTGATGTTGAGCATTTTTTCATGTTTGTTGGCTGTTTATCTTCTTTTGAGAATTGTCTATTGCCCATGTCCTTTGCCCACTTTTTGATGGGATTATTTTTTTTTTTCTTGCTGATTTGAGTTCCTTGTAGATTCTGGATATTAGCTCTTTGTCAGATGCATAGTTTGTAAATATTTTCTCCCACTCTGTGGGTTATCTGATGATTATTTCTTTGGCTGTGCAGAAGCTTTTTAGTTTAATTGGGTCCCATTTATTTATTTTTGTTTTTGTTGCATTTGCTTTTGGGTTCTTGGTCATGAATTCTTTGCCTAAGCCAAAGCCTAGAAGAGTTTTTCTGATGTTATCGTTATCTTCTAAAATTTTTATGGTTTCAGGTTTTAGATTTAAGTCTTTGATCCACCTTAAGTTGGTGTTTTGTATAAGGTGAGAGATGAGGATCCAGTTTCTTTCTTCTACGTGTGGCTTGCCAGTGGAGAAACCAACTTCTGAGACTTCTCCATTGCCTTGGCAACCTTGCAGTAAGTGGGATTCTGAAGGCTCAGCATGTTAGTTTGGGATTTTTGGGGAACAGCTTTATTGAGATATGATTCATATACTGTATAACTCCTTTATCGAACATGTACAATTCAGTGGCTTTCAGGATATTTGCAGAGTTGTGTGACCATCATGACAATCAACTTTAGAACATTTTCATCACCTCAAAAACAAACCTGTGCCCCTTAGCCATGACCCTTATTCCTCCCCGCATTCTTCCCAGCCTCTGGCAACCACTAATCTGCTTTACATCTCTATGAATTTGCCTCTTCTGTTTTGTTTTTTTGTGGTGAAGTTTCGCTCTTGTTGCCCAGGCTGGAGTGCAATTGCGCCATCTCGGCTCACTGCAACCTCCGCCTCCCGGGTTCAAGCGATTCTCCTGCCTCAGCCTCCCAAGTAGCTGGGATTACAAGCATGTGCCATCCCACATGGCTAAGGATTTGCCTTTTCTGGACATAACAAATAGAATCACTTATTTCACTTAGCATAGTGTTTTTAAAGTCCGACCGTGTTGTATGTAGCGTGTATCAGTACTTCGTTCCTTTTATGCCTGAATAGTGCATGGATAACCACAGTTTGCTTCTCCATCTATAACTTGAGGGAAGTTTGGGTCGTTTCTACTTTCTGGCTATTACATATCATGCTACTGTGAACATCCGTGTCAGCTTGGGTTGTGTGTCATGAGCTTCATTTCATCATCATGCAGCTGTTGTAAAAAGGACTAGACATAGGGCTATAAAGCCAAGCTGTTAAGTAAGGCATGCCAGAGGACCGCCTGCTTGGCCTAGAAATTCATTAAGCTTCTAATATCTGAGAAGTCTAATAGGCAGATCCTTTTTTAAAATTAAGTTAAACTTTTAATTGTAAACTAAAATTTTCTTTTGTGAAATTGAAGTCTTTTTTGCGTATCACTTGATATCTGTAATCTGGACCTGCTGCCTGTCAGTCTTCATGCTTTTGATGGACCTAGCACATTCTGAGTTCAAAAGATGCTCTCAGACCCTTAGGCAGTGCTCAGCCATGGGCTTGGGTGAAAAGGAGACTTGAGGGATGCCGCGCTCTTTGTCATTCTTTTCAGAGGGGTTATGCCAGTGGTGTTGGTGACTCTTGAACAGCTACTTCTTTAACTTGACTCCTGAACAGATACTTCGTTAACTTGGTATAATTTATGTAAATTTTAGTGTACCAGTTCTGAGTTTTGACCAATGCATACAGTTGTGTAACCAGCACTATTATCAAGATTAGAAACATCTGAACGTGGTTTTAAAGCAGCTACCTGATTTCAAATTGGATTGGAATCCAGTTTCCTTTCCTCTTTTAGGTTTAGGGGTCTATCAAGAAAAATCAGAAAGCTGCTTTATGTGTGAAGGGAAATTGTGCACAACCTGAGCCTGGCTGTCAGGTTATCTGACGTTAGGATCTGGGGTTTAGGGGAAACGATGCCTGCGTCTGTGCTTCCCCTTGCAGGGGAGTTGTAGACTGGCTCTATTGCCAACCAGCTCGCACGCCATCTTCCCGTGGAGAGAGTGCAGATCCCTGAAAGGAGCAGGCAAGAAGGGGCTGGGTATAAGCCTGACCAAAGGTGGGCCCTTGGACTTAGGTGGCAAGTGGTAAGCACGGGCGGGGAAGGCGTGAGTGTCTGTGTGTATATCTGTGTGTGTGTGTAGGGACACTGAGAATAAAGTGTGAGTGAGGGCATGGAGCTCTGGAAACCTTGGCAGTTCTGTGGTGGCTGGGGCTGCAGTTGCTGGAGCAGTAGGTGGGCTGGAGGTTCGGCTTTGGGTCTTATCACTTGGCATGATGCGATGATGGGGATGACTAGACACCCCTTGGAGCCAGTTCTGGGAGAGACCTCGGAGGGAAAGGGGCTTGATAGTGAGGTATGAAATTTTCAGCCTTCATAACTGAAAATATGCTTGGCGAGAATAGAAATTCATCTCCCACTTTCACAAGCCAGGTGCTCCTTGACCATGAAAGAGCTGAAAGGAATGTGAATGTAAATCTTCTGTTCCTTTTTTTTTTTAATGTATAGATCATGTATACAATAAGGTAGATTATCAACAGCAGAAGGCTCATTTCAAATCAGAAGTTCTACATTCAGTGTCACAGTGAGGGTGGTAGAAATGAAAACATTTATTTTGCACGTTGCCTATATTTTCTAATTTTAAAAATACACATATTACTTCTTTCTGTATTAATAAAAGCTTATTTTAAATGACCGTGCTAATACAGTGTGTACTGTGATAAAATATACATGACCTTGACCATGAGAGAGCTAAATCTTCTGTTCCAACCCCCTAATTTTGCAGAGGAGAATGTCAAGGCTCTGGCCTGTCGAATCTGATGGCTCTGCCTGAGGGGAGGGGTGGTGACCACACACAAGACAGTTGGAGTTGTGTAGCCTTCAGAAAGCCCCGTGTGCTCATGGCCTGAGTTTTCTTAGCTAAAGTTTTTGAAGTTGATAAAACAGCCACAAGCCAAGGTCACAAGTAGAGAGAGGTTTTTTTGTTATTGTTGTTTTTTGTTTTTCTGGATGTGTGAGAATTGCATATTTCCTTAGGGCAGCCTCTAATGGAATTTAGTTTGTTAAGGAGGATGTTAGATTCTCAAGGCTGAAGGAGGAGCAGGAATATAACATGCATGTCTTTTTTTTTTTTTTTTTTTTTTGTGCCAGGTTCAATTTTGATTCAGAGTGACTCCCTGGCCTAGTAAGGTTGGCTAGTAAAGCTAATCTACTTTATGCACACGGGGCTGCATACCATATGGATCAGTGATTAAATAGCAGTACAAGACCATGAGGGAAGGAAGAAACTGACGTTGATTCTGGGTTCTATACAGGAACCCCACAAAGTAGTGTTTCTACTTCATGAGGAAATTAGGTCTGTAAGTGAAAAGTCCTGGCCAGCGAGTTTGGTTGGGGTAGGCTCTGGTGGGAGGCTTGGGGGGTGGGAGGGGGCCTGTTACGGGCAATGTTAAGTGGCTGGTGATGTAACCATCGATGAGAGTAGGGAAGTAACAAGCCTGATTTTGATCTGAGACTTGTGATTGGAACAGTGCTGGGAGCAGTTGCACAGGAGGCAGGTTCTAGCTAGATACACAGATTGGGGCTTTGGGCGTCTGGAGCTGATGCTCAGGGTCAGAAGAATGAGTTTCTCCAAGACGGGCCTATAAATGGTTCCCTGGTAGAAAATGAGGCAGGAGGGTGAAGCTTAGGCCTTGATTCTTTTTTTTCCCCTTCCTGTCTTCCCTTCCCTTCCTTTAGTAGTGGTGTATTTAATTTGGACCAGTTTATTCACTTTAAGTTGTTGTTGAACAAACACACAAAGTAGGCAGTGGGCTGGAAATGGGGACATTGCATTGTTCAGTAGACAGAGGACATGTTTTGCCTTGGGAGAGGTCACTGTGTTTCTGAGCGCTTTGGAAGGCTGAGTGATCTACTAGTTACAATGTATTGTTCTTGCCTGGCCATTGAAGTGAATTTTCTGAGAACTTCTGCCAAAGAAGAACATTGGCCTAGTTTGGATGACTGTGTCTCCTTCAAAGTAGTGTGATGAGCTCTTTTAGCATTTGAATCTATCTTCACATTTTCTTCTGATTTGTGGACACTTACGACGTTGCTATCCTGTGTTCTCAAGTTTGGGTATATTCTGACCTCAGGCTCTTTTTCACCTGTGTATAGAGCATCTAGTAGTTCTCAAGGGATTGTATTGCCCCTCTCCTGCCCTTGGGGCAGTTGGGGTGTGGAGTCTTTTATTGACAAGCAAGGGCATTCCTGACATTTAATGGGTATGGCTGGGGTTACCAAAGTCCTGTGAAAGACAGGGCAGCCTTTCTTACCACGTTGTTGACCTTACCCCTGATATCAAGGAACCCTGATAGAGCAAGTCTGATTTGTTTGGTCATTTTACAAGTTCCATAGACAGGCATAATGGTTGAAATTTGGAATAATTACAAAGCATTTTCTGGGGCATGTGACAGGTTATCCGTGGCTTCAGTTAGTAAAGAGTTCTAACTTTTTTCAGCCCCTCTATTGAGCATTTTCTGTAACTTTTGGTGAGTTGAGTATAACTGGTATGGAAATGGTAGGGGGTTTCTTTTCCTTTTTTTGTGTTGGGTGATTTAGATTAGTGGTTCTCAACTGTGGCTGGACATTGGAATTTCCCAGGGAGCTTTTGAAAATACTCATGCCTGGGGCCCACCCCACATTTCTACTTAATTGGCCTAATGTGTGGCATTGGAATTTTTTAAAACTCCCCAGGTGATTATTATTACTTACTTTTTTGAAATAGGGTCTCACTGTTGCCCAGGCTGAAGCGAGGTGGCACAATCATGGGTCACTGCAGCCTTCACCTCCCAGGCTAAGGTGTTCCTCCCATCTCAGCCTCCTGGGTAGCTGGGAGGGACTATACGGGCGTGCCACTATGTCCGGCTAATTTTTGTATTTTTGGTAGAGACAGATTTTACCACGTTGCCCAGGCTGGTCTCGAACTCCTGGGCTCAAGCGATCCTCCTGCTTTGACCTCCTAAAGTGTTGGGATTACAGGCATGAAACACCATGCCTGGCCTCCCTGGGTGAATGATAATACACAGCTAGGACTGTAAACCACTAGTCTAGATGTTCTTGAACCTCTGCAAAGATATAGTAATAAAGGATGATGAATTCAGCCAAGTAAAATAATTTTTTATTTGCCACCAAACATTTATTGAGCACCTGGGATCAAGATGGCTAAGTGAGCCACCTCATGCTTTTGCTTTGTTTTCACTTTAAAAGCCCTGATTTGGAAAGAGATACTACTGCGGAGTTTTCAGCTCTAGCTCCCCTTCCTGGAGTGTCTTCCCCAAGGGCTGGGTAACAGGGGAGGCCCCAAATCGGGAAGAAGGTGAGGATGAAGGGAGATGAATGGTGGGCAAAATGGTGGTGTCCATATAAGGCCCTGCAGACACCTTCCTGGCAGGGCTAGCGTACTCAGATGCCCACAGGGACCAGGCGGCCACACAAGTGAATAGGGTTTGTGGGTAAATGAGCTTCCAGAAACACGTTCAGCTTTGGCCTGTTTTTACTGAACTTGGCTGGTAAACCTATAGTGTGGGAACAAGTAATACTTCAAATCGGATTTCTTGTGTAGTTTTTCCTTCAGTTTGAAACCTGGCCGGAGGACTTTCTTTAGCCCACACGGTGCCTTTCTGTTAATTGTGCCAGTTAGAAAAAGGGGATGGCCACTACACTGGGCTTGGCCAGCAGTCAAAGCCTTTGCATAGATCAGACAAAGACACCGCCTTTCCTTGGCCTAAGGGATGAGGTTCACCCCAGCTCAGCCACCCAAGCCAGGGTCCTCGTTCACGGCACAGCCTGGTCAATTACATGCAGGGTGGCCTTGTCTAGATTGTTCGTTCACCAGCATGGGGGTTCGGGTTCTGTTTTGTAATGTGCCAACAGAACCATCTTGAGGCCGTTTACCAGGAGTGATGATTTGTTTATATGCTTTCAAAACAGAAAACATCTGTTCTAGCCAAGGAGGGATTGCTTAATTTCAGAATGGCTCTTCAGATTCAGGGAAAGTTCTGCCTGGCTCAGTACACTCAAGCCACCTCCACAGTGGGCTGGCCAACCACGCTTCAGTGACAAACACAAACTGAACAAGGTTGGTTTATCTTACCAAGTTTGAAATCAGATTTTTTTCTTTTTTAAGTGAAGTAGAATTCAGTCTTAAATGCTACAGTTCTGGGGATATAATTCAGACCTTCACTTTTAATTTCCTGAAACCAATTTCAGAATAGCAAAGCAAGCTAGATTATTTTCTGCCAAACGACTTTCCCAAAGGCACAGTTTTGCTAGGAACAAATGAGAGCTTAAGGATTCATTGGGCCACCGCTGCTCAGTGTTTATAGATGCTTGTGCTGCTGTGGGAGTGTGACGTGGATTCTGCGCTGGTAGTTCCTCCCTGATGTGGGACTTTTTCTTGGAGGCTCTTTCATTTTGGCCATCTGTAGGGCTTGACCACCCTGACATCCAGCCCTACCCAAGTCCTTGCAAGTTTCAGCTGCATCCTCACTTTGGCTAGCCAGACCCCTGCATTCTGAGGGGGAGGAAACCACTTCTTTGGGGGTGAACACCCGTTGGTGACTTTTGGAAGGGGTTCCTCTAGTTCTTAGGGCTGTCTGAAGTCCCTTTGCTTTTTCTCTTCTTCCTCTCTCAATTGCTGGTACCCCACAGGTTTCAGGGCTGTGGCCTATTTATTTCTACCTATACCTGTTTGGGGATTTAGGGTTACACTCTGTCATTTAGTTTTGTTCCAGATGTTGTCCATGAGTTTTGGCTGGGCTATCAACTGCTCTGTTTGGCAATTTTGAATATTGAATTATGTTTTCACTGCCACTTTTAGTATTCTGTTTGCTATTGTTAAAGTTGAAAACGAATTTTGGGCAGGTGTATTAGCTTGCTAGGGTTGCTGTAACAAAGTACTACAAATTGGATAGCTTACAATGGCAGAGATGTATTCTCTCTCAGTTCTGGAGGCCAGAAGTTCCAGATCAAAACGTGACAGGCCCATGCTTCCCCAGAAGCCTCTTCAGCTTCTGGCGCGCTTCTGGCTGTCCTGGGCTTGGCGTGTGGCTCTTAATCACTCCAATCTCTGCCTCCGTCTTATGTCACCTGCCCCCTTTTCTCCCTGTATCTTCTCTTCTGTCTCTTATAAGGGCATTTGTCATTGGGTTTAGGGTCTGGGTACCTGGATAATCCAGATGCTTTTATCTCAAGATCCTTAATTACATCTACAAAGACCGTTTTCCAAAGAAAGTCACATCCCCAGGTTCTGGAGATTAAGATGTGGATATATCTTTTTGGTGCCACCATTATACCCACTACAGTGGGAGAGGGTGAAATCTTCTGATTTTTAAATGGCAACGAATTTACACTTTTAAAAAGTCTGTGCAGGGACTGGGTGCGGTGGCCCACGCCTGTAATCCCAGCACTTTGGGAGGCTGAGGCAGGTGGATTGCTTGAGCTCAGGAGTTTGAGACCAGCCTGGGCAACATGGTGAAACCCCATCGCTACCAAAAATGTACAAAAATTAGTTGGACATGGGCCGGGCGCAGTGGCTCACGCCTGTAATCCCAGCACTTTGGGAGGCCAAGGCGGGCAGATCACAAGGTCAGGAGATCGAGACCATCTTGGTTAACACGGTGAAACCCCATCTCTACTACAAATAAAAAAAAAAAAAAAAAAAAAAAAAGCTGGGCGTGGTGGCGGGCGCCTGTAGACCCAGCTTCTCAGGAGGCTGAGGCAGGAGAATGGTGTGAACCTGGAAGGCGGAGCTTGCAGTGAGCCAAGGTCACACCACTGCACTCCAGTCTGGGCTACAGAGCCAGACTCTGTCTCAAAATAAATAAATAAATAATAAATAAAAAACAAATAAATAAAAATTAGTTGGGCATCGTGGTTTGCACCTGTAGTCCCAGCTACTTGGGAGGCTGAAGCAAGAGGATCACTTAATCCCAGGAAGCAGAGGTTGCAGTGAGCCGAGATTGCGCCAATGCACTTCTACCTGGGCGACAGAGGGAGATCCTGTCTCAAAAAAAAAGTCTGTGCAGGCCAGAATAAGTCATTTCTGTCCACTTTGGCCTCTAAACTCCCCGTTTGTAGCCTTCATTCAGTGGCCTTGGGAACACAGTTCTAAGTTACTAGAGATAGACTCTTTTTGCATAGTGAAGAAATCCTTAACTTCCCAGTTCTAGTTTCAGCACTACTTAGTTTATGGCAGAAATTCTAATGTAATTTTCTTAGCAAATCACACTGCAATCAGCTGTGACTCTTTGTTTTTTTCTTTTACCTCTGTTCAGGTCACAGAGATGCTTCGTTTTGATATTTACCAGGCTGTTTTTTCCCTCAGAGGAGCCAGCCTTCAGAGGACTGGTGGGAAAGTAAAGAGTAGTTCCTCTTGTCATATCTTGGTTCTTTGTTTTATATTTATTAGGGAATGCCTGCTTTGTAGATAGAACTAGAGAAGAAAAAATTGCATTTACCCCTTATTCTAAGTATTGTAATGTTGGATGTTCTTGAAGATCCTGGCTTCAGGTGAACCTGTGGAGGTTAATGTACTTTACCTGGGAACACCGATTGCACTTTTGGGAGTAGGACACTGGGCAGGATGGGAGACAGGAGGATTGGCTTCTGGGACCATGGGGGTGGGGTGGGGAGACCTACAAGCCAGCAGATTGTCCCATATGGAATCGTTGTCCAGTTTCTACCGTTTAGAGCTATGTTACTGAGGATTACTGTTGGATATTTTTTTCCAGTTATAAAAGCAGCACATCCGTTTTGTAAAACATGGGAACAAAAAAAGCTTGTCATTTGTATTACTCATCAGCAGTGGACAGGTATCCCCTTTCTAGTACCATGTGTCCTCATTAATATATTTAACCTGAAGTGGAGTCTCATTTGTTGTGCTTGCATTTATTTAATTTCTGCTTAGGGTGAATATTTTGTTATGCTGCCTCTAGGCTGAATATGTCAACATCCTTGGCACAGCTATTTGTGGTCGGTCGGCTTTTGTGTTCTTACCATCGTGTAAACTGGTGGTCTGTGTCGCCTTTCCTTGCAGGGTGGAGAATGTTTATTGCTCGTCATGACAAGGGATAAGTGACACTGACAACTTTGTTCAGGTTTTTTTTTTTTTTTTTTT
>NW_026652282.1:18805947-18819011 GCF_009828535.3 Hylobates moloch
TTTTTTTTTTTTTTTTTTCTTTTTTAAGCTCAGTCCTCAAACTGTGCCTCATTGGCCTTCCTTCTGAACGTTTCTTTCTGACCATTTTGCCTTCTTCCCCTTGTTCTCCAGCTGATGGTGAGACCATTCTGAAAGGCCTCCAGTCCATTTTCCAGGAGCAGGGGATGGCAGAGTCGGTGCACACCTGGCAGGACCATGGCTATTTAGCAACCTACACAAACAAGAACGGCAGGTGAGCAGTCTCCAGTGCTATTCTTCATATCTGGTCACTTATGAGCAGAGAGGGTGACAGAGTGGAGGATGGGGGTGGCATCCGGCATTTTTTTTTCTCCTTTGACATCTTTTAGGATGGGACTGGAACTTGGTGCTTCTCAACCCTAGCTGCACATCAGAATCTCCTGGTAGCGTTACTGACCACAGGTTCTTAAGCTCTCATGTATATAGAGATTGACAGGAGGCCAAACATGTTTCCCAGACAAGATTTTGTTAAGACTTATGCCCAGAGTGGGCATAAGGGAGGCAGCCCAGGAAAAGTTTTGTGGCTGACTCCCCCAAGGGCAGCTGCAGGTGATGTTTTGAAGGGAGTGACGTGAATAGTTCATGAGGTAGATGAGTGTCATTACAGGTACGCACCCAGGGAGTGGTGTGCAGACTCAGTGAGGGCTCCTGCTAATGTTTGCACCCTGAAGTGGCTGGTGAGCCCCGCTCTTGGCGGGGACTTTAGCATAATAGTAAGACGGGCAGGATCGCTCATTGGGCTCATGCAAGTGGTAGGTCAACTCCCTGGAGTAAAAAGTTTATGGTAGAACTCAGCCTCTTAAGTCCCTGGAGTAAGATTTACCATAGGATGCTGCTTATCTTAGTGTTTTTCAGGTCTCTGGTCAGCAGAGATGATATCAGAGGGGCTGGGGTCCAGATGGATGGGTTGGTTGGGGTGCCCACCACCTGTGGGGACCCACTAGTTTGCAGCAGAGGCCCGTAGGGGGCATGCCGGGGCCTTCTCTGCAGGTTGCTGAGCTGCAGATGCCCTTGCTCAGCTTGAAGTAGGGTGGGTGCAGGTTGAGGGTTCCTGCTCTAGGATGGCCAGCAGCAGTGCTGCAGGGCCCCAGGGGCAGCCCACACAGAGCCTCAAGCAGCGCTTTGCCATCTTCCTGGCTCCTAGAGCCTGGTATTTCTGGAAATAAGTGTGTTATTACGGTTGCGGGGAGCCCAGGTCCCTTCTCTGCTCTGATTCTGGAGAGCTTTCACGAAACACTCGTGCCTGGGCATTTCCCCCAGAAATTGAGGTCACAGGGCCTGGACATCTGGATTTCTCCAAAGCCCCAGTGGTTCTATGTGGCCAGGACCAAGAACCCCTGGTGGCATAAGCAGTTTGAAATGGCAGGCAATGATCCCCTGGGCCCCTACCGTAAGAGTTCTTGAAGCAATAAGTGGATCTGCGGCAGGGCCCAGATTCCATTTCCAGGAAGCTCCCGGGGGATGCTGATGCTGCTGGACAGCTGACCACACTTTGAGTAGCACTGTTATGACTGATTATCAGCTACTGCAGACCATGGTAAAATGCAGAAGAAAACCTAAACTAAGAAACGACTGATAACAAGAAACCAGTGCGTTGAGCTCTTGGTATTTCCTTAAATCTTGGTTTGTATTATATCTGGACTGGCTTAGTATGTAAAACTACTAATTAAGAGTCTTAGTAATTTGCACTATTAATTTAGAAATGTAATAGGGTGCAGTATATACTGCTCAGGTGATGAGTGCACCAAAATCTCACGAATCAGCACTAAAGAATTTACTCACGTAATCAAACACCACCCGTTCCCCAATAACCTATGGAAATAAACATTAAAATAAATAAAAATGTGAACTCTAGGGTGGGGTATTTTCGATAGCTTTTATTCTGTTACCTCAGTGGGTACCCAGTACTGGAATTCCACGTGGCTTCCTTAATGTCCCACTTTCTCTCTCTTTGTTTCTCTATTAAAGGAAGAAGTAGCCACCTCCATGATATTCCAGAGACCTAGAGATGAGGGAAACCTGTGAGATGAGGGAAACCTGTACTTTTTGAGCTCACTGCCCCTTCCACTATTCTCTCTATGAGTCTCCATGGCCCACCCCTGTGGCATTAATTGGTGTTGCCGATCCTGATACCTCTCAAAGACATCCTAACCCCTTCTTCCCCAAGCCCAGACTTGTATTTCTAACTGTGTAGCAAACCTCCCTGTGTGTTTAGTAGATACCTCAAATGTATCTGAGATGATGATTTCTTCCTCATATGAACACCACCACCAAACCCTCCTCTCCCCTGTGTCCTTTTCTTCCCTGCTGTGACCCAGTTGATGGATGGTCTCTTGGAAGCAGAGGCTGTAGCTGTCCTAGAGCCCTCTGGCTCCTGTAGGATTACACTCAGCCCCTCCCTGTACCTGCCGCCTCTCACTGTTTTTACTGTGGTCCATCTTTTGGGGACTACAGCAAATTGGAACTCGTCATCCACCGCCTCCGGTGGCAGGCTCCTCAGCCAGCACCAGGTGAAAAGTTGCACTTCTTATCTCCTAAAGGCCTTTGCAGCTGGGCCCTGCCTACCTCTCCGTGACAGTTATTGAAGTTTCTACCATAGGCACCAATTCCAGTTGTACAGAAGACTTAGAATTCTTCCAAAGAAGGGGTTTTTGAGTGACACGAGCTGTTTGGAAACTGCTTTGAAAAGCAATAAAAACAAAAACCCCAAATGAACTGCTTAGGGTTTTTGTTGTTGTTGTTGTTGTTGTTGTTGTTTTTGAGACCGAATCTTACTCTGTTGCCCAGGCTGGAGTGCAGTGGCGCAATCTTGGCTTACTGCAACCTCTGCCTCCCGGGTTCAAACAGTCCTCCCACTTCAGCCTTCCAAGTGGCTGGAATTACAGGCACTCACCACCACATCCAGATAATTTTGTGTTTTTAATAGAGACAGGGTTTCACCATGTTGCCCAGGCTGGTCTCAAACTCCTGGCTCAAGCCATCCACCTGCCTGGGCCTCCCAAAGTGTTGGGATTACAGGCATGAGCCACCGCGCCTGGCCAGCTTAGTTTTTAAGAGTTTTCTACTTGGTCTCCTTCCTCTCTCTCTTGGTCAACTGGTACCCACCCCGAGGTGGGTCCTGAAACCTCACCTCTCCTACCCATGCATGGGCTTAGGGAAAGGACCTGAGCCACCTTTATTCAGGTTCTCTATTCCCTGCCCCCCGACCCTGGGCACATTTTCCCCCCTCCTATTTCTGGTTTTATCCCTAGGAGCACCTTAATCCTTGACACTGCCTTCTAGCATTCTCTGTGTTCATGCTAGAACCACCCAAGTGGATAAAGGGGACCTTACTTCTCTATTGTTCCTTCCCCCTCTCCTCTCTGCTGCTGGTGAAGGAGGGAAAGGAAAGATGATCCTCTCATTCTGGTGTAGAACAGTTTGTGGACTCTGGGCAAGAACTTGATTTTTGAGGTCACTTAAGGGCTGAAGGTGAAAAATTAACTAGTTTAGTTTTATTTTAAATTTTTTATAGAGACAGAGTCTCACTCTGTCGCCCAGGCTGAAGTGCAGTGGTGCGATCATGGCTCACTGCGGCCTTGACCTCCCAGGCTTAAGGAATCCTCCTGCCTCATCCTCCCAAGTAGCTGGGACTACAGGCCTGTGCCACCATGCCTAGCTTATTATTTTTAGTTTTTTTTTTTTATCCAAGCACACTATCTGTATTCTCTGAACAGAATTAATCTTCTAGTTTAGTATTTTTCAAACATTTCTTTACCTATTATTTATAGTAGGAGGTAATCATAACCCTGGAAATACACATCTGTGTAAATGCAAAACAAATACATGCATAGGCCAGGCATGGTGGCTCATACCTGTAATCTCAACACTTTGGGAGGCCGAGGCAGGTGGATCACCTGAGGTCAGGAGTTCGAGACCCACCTGGCCAACACGGTGAAACCCCGTCTCTACTAAAAATACAAAATTAGCCAGGTGTGGTGGGACACGCCTGTGGTCCCAGCTACTTGGGAGGCTGACAGGAGAATCGCTTGAACCCAGGAGGTGGAGGCTGCAGTGAGCCGAGATCATGTCACTTGCACTCCAGCCTGGGCAAGACAGAGCGAGACTCCATCTCAGAAAAAAAAAAAAAAAAAATGCATATAACTGAAACAAAAGTTTCATCAAATACATCTTAGCGCATGTGATACACTCAAATATGTTTATTTCATTAAAAGAGAAAATGAGGTGGTCAGAAAATTTTGTGTAAAGGTTGCTGTCACGTTTTTTAAAATCTTTAAAAATGTAAACCATTCTTAGCCTGCAGGCTTTACAAAAACATACTGTGGGATGGATTAGGTTTGCAGGCAGTTGGCCTGGATTTTCCAGAGTGCCTACTAAATTAATTTACCTACCACCAGCCTGCAGTTAGGAAAAAATGGCTCTGGTTTGAACTCTGAAGGTTAATTGAGAGAAACCAGTTTACCCTTCTCCACACTCCCTTCCTCTTAAGGCAGTAGTTACTAAACCTGGCAAAATTACCTAGAGAACCTTTTTAAAAACTAGATTGACAGAACTGCTACTGAATGACTTTTTGGGCCCAAGAACCAGTTTTGAAAACCTTAACATTTGGTAATGCCTTCTAAACCTTCCACAAATGATTGGGAGTTTCTCCCCACAAGACGCAGCCCTAGTAAGAAAGCAAAAAGGTTAACTGTATACTTTTAGGGAAATAAAGAGCAGTGGTCTTTTAATTGGGTGACATCTCTCTATCTTTTTTTTTTTTAATGCCTCGATATAATTCTTAAGCTTAAAATTATATTTTCCTTTGTAGCTTTGCCAATTTGAGAATTTACCCACATGGATTGGTGTTGCTGGACCTTCAGAGTTATGATGGTGATGCGCAAGGCAAAGAAGAGATCGACAGTGTCGGTTTTTCACTTTCATTTCCTCAGTGTTTAAGGATCATAGTATCTGCTTAGCTTAGTGTTAAAATAATTTTCTCTTCATTGCTTACTTTCCAGTTAATTTTAAACTTTCCTCCCTCCACATAAGTGGTTTTAGAATAGAAGTAGTTGTTTAGTTGTTTTTAGGAACCTGGGTGTCAGCGTTCCCTTTTAACTGCCTTAGTATGAGTAATCTTATTTTCCACTGGAGGGAATAGAAAACCTTTAACCGGGATTTTGTAGCTGCAGTACCCTTTAGCCTTCCTCTTCCATGTTATTTTGTTGCTAACTTACACTAAGGTTAGGTCAGCAACATGAAGGGATAGTTGGTATGGGAGAGTGGAATTGGGCCAGGCGTCTACAGGCTGCTAGAGGGTAGGAGGAGGGACAGGTCAATCTTGCACAGCTCTGTCAACACGGCCTCAGTCGTTGGGTCTGTAATTTAGCTCTTCCATGCAGCTTATTCTACAAGCCCATTGATTTTTCTTTTAATTGTAGATTTTGAACAAAGTAGAAGAAAGAATGAAAGAATTGAGTCAGGACAGTACTGGACGGGTGAAACGGTAAGTCCACTCTTGAATGTCCTTTTATATTTAATCGATTGAAACAATCATAGTTGGCTGGCACGGTAGCTCACATCTGTAATCCCAGCAATTTAGGAGGCCGAGGCAGGCGGATCACTTGAAGTCAGGAGTTTGAGACCAGCCTGGCCAACATGGCAAAACACCGTCTCTACTAAAAATACAAAAATTAGCTGGGCGTGGTGGTGCACGCTTGTAATTCCAGCTACTTGAAAGGCTCATGCGTGCGAATGGCCTAAACCCAGGAGGCAGAGGTTGCAGTGATCCGAGATCACACCGCTGCACTCCGGCCTGGGTGACACAATGAGACTGTCTCAAAAAAAAAAAAAATCAGAATGGCAGTGTTGTCCCCAGTAGTGTCTGCTTAAGATACGGAAAAGATCAAACTCAGCACCTCCTTCTAGCAACATGGTGAACTGAACTGCTGGGCCCCTCACACCAAAACAAGACAGTATATGAACATACATGTGCATGGATGCACACACAGAAATGCTAGGTAAAATGAAACTAAGGCAGAAAGGGGTTATGGACCAACTCCAAGGAGTTGGAACTGTGTCAAGTGGAGACCCAGGTAGAGCTGCCACCTCATCAGAGGGAGCTAGAAAACTCCTGACTTCAGTTTGAGACCAGCCTGACCAACATGGGTGAAACCCCGTCTCTACTAAAAATAGAAAAATTAGCTGGGCGTGGTGGTATGTGCTTGTAATCCCAGCTTCTCAGGAGGCTGAGGCAGGAGAATCGCTTGAACCCGGGAAGCAGAGGTTGCAGTGAGCTGAGATCGCACCACCGCACTCCATCCTGGGCAACAGAGTGAAACTCCGTCTCAAAACAAAACAAAACAAAAACCTGACTTCAACCCTTCCAGGAAAGAGAAAAGGTCACTTTTTCTCCTTCAGGCTCTAGGCCCCAGAGTAAAGTTAAGCAACTTTAAGAGACTTCCGACAGGGTGGGGGTGATAAGAAAATTTGCCTCAAGGCTTTCAAAGAAGAAAACTTTCCAAGATACTAAGAATTGATAGGCCACCAACTTTAAGCTGCCATAGGCAGGTTATTTTCAAGTGATCATGAGGAAAATGAAGCTCTCCCTATCCAGTGGGATGGGCACTAGCCGCACATGGCTATTTAAAGTTAATTAAAATACACAATTCAGGCCGGTCGTGGTGGCTCAAGCCTGTAATCCCAGCACTTTGGGAGGCCAAGGCGGGCGGATCATGAGGTCAGGAGATCGCGACCTTCCTGGCTAACACGGTGAAACCCCGTCTCTACTAAAAATACAAAAAAAAAAAAATTAGCTGGGCGTGGTGGCGGGCGCCTGTAGTCCCAGCTACTCAGGAGGCTGAGGCAGGAGAATGGCGTGAACCCCGGAGGCGGAGCTTGAAGTGAGCCGAGATCGCGCCACTGCACTGCAGCCTGGGTGACAGAGCGAGACTCCATCTCGGAAAAAAAAAAAATAATAATAATAATAATAATAATAATTCAGTTCCTTAGTCACAATAGCTAGTGGTTAATGCCTGCCATGTGGGACAGTACAACTAAGGAACATTTTCATCATCCAAATTTCTATCGGACACTGCCGAAGTGTTTGCCAGTGGTGTCAGATTTTAAAAGAATACAATTTGGACATCGTGGGAAAGAACTAGTGTCTGGTATATCATGGGAATTAAGAAGTGCTTTGGATACACAGCTTGTAAATGCGGGACAATTTACTCTTGCCCTGCCTTGGTGGATCCTCATCAGGCCTTAAGGCATAGAAGGCCGGTCTCCCTTGCTCATAAAATTAACCTCATAGTTGCAGAGACCAACACAGAGGGACTTCCTCACTGCTGAGCAACCGAAATACAGGTTCCTCCAGTTCATGGCACTTTCCAGAAGAAGGAATCCTTACTGGCAAGCGTTAGGGTGTTTAAGTACTTAATTACTCACCACGCTAAGTTTGATCAGCCCACAAGAAAGCTCCAGAGCAGATGTAAGATAACTAGGTAATTGTTTAACCTCCTGTAGTTAAAGAGGAAAGCAGGAAACTGAAAGTGAAAAGACGCCACAGTATAGAACTGTCTATTTTTTTGAGATCTGTTAGAGCACTGAGGCTCTTTTGGAGCATCCAGGCTCAGTTTAGGGTCCCCAGCCATGTCTCTCACCCTTCACCTTCCTTTAAAAACACATCCACACCCGTATACCCATACCACTTTTTGCACATTTCGTCTTTTCCTGTTTGCAGGGTTTTCCTTATCTGCACCCATTTGCAATGAACAGGTTCCCCACTGTCAGAAAGGGTCTTAACTTTATGATAATGAATTGGTCCACATCAAAATGTGGTCTGAGTTTTATCAGTTACCTCTAGGAGTGAGTAAACAGAATACATTTATGGGCTTTCAGCATTCATGAGAAGTCTGGTTCTTTTCTTTTTTTGGTATAGGAGTTTTCTAAGTGGAGTTAAGCTTTAGATCTTCAAAATACTTTTCTTATGCTTGTCACAGTTTTTATTTTCATGAAATAAGGTTGACGAGAGCTAGAAATTGGGAATACCTTGTTGTAAACCCTTTGTTACTGGCCTCAAAAGGACAAGGATTGCTATCCTTTTTTTTTTTTATCTGAAGGATAAAGATCAGAGGTTAAATGTTAGAGATTGAATCATTAACAAATAACCCAGTAACATTATCTGAAATTATTCCCCTTTGATAAGTTAAGTCTGAATTTTTGACTAAGAAGCTATGGGATGTACTTGAATTTATTTTTGTTTTCTACTTTCAAGTGAAAAGGAACAAGAAAACAAGGTCACAGAAATTAACTTTGATTTTAAAAGGTTCTTGCAATTTACACAGTATACCTAAGGCCTGGGCTATAATCTACCTGAATTGGTATAGTCCAGTTTCATTTTTCAGCAGTGAAGGTTGAAACGAGTTTGGTAGGGGGCTCCATAGTACCTCCTGGTAGCCCGTTATAGGGCTACCAGGGAGATGCCCTTTAATGCTAGGTTGAGCACTTCATCAGGGCAATGGCATTTACATCCTGTTAAGATCCTTCTTTCTTTGCCAGTCTTTAAAAAAAACCATAGTGTTACAATGTAGGAAAGAGCTCTTCGCCTTAGCCAAGGCACTATTGACACAATTGAGAACAGGCACTGTTTGTTTTCAGTGGGTTTGTCTGTAGTGCAGTAATTGCTGATAGGTGGCTGGTGTCAAGGAGAGGGTAGTCTTCCTCCCCGGGAAGTGAGTGACTTTGTCTTTCATCCAGTGCTATGGGTGGCTCACTCTCACCTCACTCCCCACCATCAGCCAGGGGTGGAAGAGGCTTCCTCCAAGTCCTGTTTGCCTGCTCTCTAGCAGTTGTCCTGATTGGCGCTTCACATTTTACAATTTACAAGAAAAACCCCCTAGAATGCCTCACATTCTGAAAGCTGAATTTGTTCACATGGAAGGTGAAGAAGTGGTTAAATCAGGAGTTGTCAGGATGACATGAATTTGTGGGAGTTTGCCTTTTCAATCTTGGTGTTCTTTATAGATGTTAGTATTCCCTCATAGAAAGCCTCGTTAACTTGTAACAGTTTTAGACTGTACTCTTGGAAGCTGGTGAGCAGGGAAGGGAAAGAGACTCCTAAGAGTAAGTCAGGCCACATATCCCAGCATTTTACATGTCTACAGCTGTACATCGTGGCGTTTTAATGTTGGACACTACTGTGTTTGAGAACACATGACTCACGCAGTTGTGTTATGTATGCAGTGAGCTCTCCTTTTCTTTGTGTTTGGGTTAGACTTGCCAAGCCCCTTTTCCAGGTCTGTTTTTTCCTGTCATTTAGTGTCCTCTGCTGGTACCTTCTAGTACATTCATCCTGTGAAAAATACCTGGGTATTTACAAAAGAATGAATGAAAAAATCATCATTTTGCAGCCTCTCTAGTAGTAACTGGTTCAGGCGAGAATCTTCTGCATGTTAAAACCACTGGTAAAGGTTTGTTGGGGGGTGGGGGTGAAGACTTTTACCTAGTTTCAGAGGACCACCCCACAGCCTGCTTAGTAATTTCAGAGGGTGAAAAGGTACCTTTGCAAATGGAGAGATCCCATGAATACCACTTTAACCAAGTGATCACAGACTTCGCATCACCAATAATAGGACAGATACACATCTTGTGTTCCCAATGTCATGCCTGTGTAATATATGTCAACCTGATTCTAACCATGAAGAGTGAGAGATTATCAGGTAAACCCATGAGTCATTTTTCAGCAGAATAGCTGGTCTGTACTTTGAGATATCAATGTCATGAAACATACCAGTACAAAAAAAAAATTCTACGTTACATGAGGATAAAAAAGAAAAAAAAATAGGGAAATGCAGTGTATGAGCCTTTATTCAAGAGCAGAACATCTATAAAGGACATAACTGGCATAACTGGGGACACTTGAAGATGGACTCTGTACTAGATAACCATATCATACCCATGTGAACTGGTGTAAATATGGCGATGTCAATGTAGTTATGTAGATAGTCTTAAGAGACAGACGCTGCTGGAGCATTTGAAATATGAAGTGTGCAGTGGCCATCTTCTCCTTCAGCTTTTTGTTAGAGAAAATCTAAAGCATGGCAGGATTTTTTAAAAAGTGAGCTGTGTACAATAGTTGTCAACATTTGGTGGTGGCCGTGATTATATAAAACTAAAAGCCCAAGCTTTGGATTCGTTTTGTGCTTGTCAAAAGTCGGCAGTCATGTGGCTTTCTTTTGCACACTCTTCATCCCAGGTCCACTTGTAAAGCAGTGTTCTAGTAAGGTACATTTCTGTTTTTCTCTTTTTCCAGATTACCACCCATAGTGCGAGGAGGAGCCATTGACAGATATTGGCCCACTGCCGATGGGCGCCTGGTTGAATATGACATAGATGAAGTGGTGTATGACGAAGATTCACCTTATCAAAATATAAAAATTCTACACTCGAAGCAGTTTGGAAATATTCTCATCCTTAGTGGGGATGTTAGTAAGTATTCCATCCCTGCCCCGATCGTGTAACAAAGTGGTGATGTGTTGAATGATGGCGTTTTCCTGACAGTTACTGCTGTTGTGGATTTGAGTTTGTTTTTGACACTGCTGATTTTTGAGATGACATTTATGTCATATTAACCCGTGGATTATCTGGGCTTTCACATAAACTTTGTCTTGACATTGCTTCCTTAGTGATGAGTATTTGGATTGTATTTCAAAAGAAAATGCATTTGCATATTTAAAAAAAAACCTTTTTGTTACAGAACAATTCAAACCTAAGTAGACAAACTAGTGTGATGAACCCACATGTACTTACCATCGAGTGTGAACAATTACCAATTCCTAGCCAGTCTTATTTTACCTAAACCCCAGTCTACTTTGTCCCTCTCATATTATTTTGAAGCAGCTCACAGACGTCATATTATTTCATTTGTAAAGATGTAATTGCTTTTAGTTATTCGGTATGTTGACACATTTTTAAGGCTGGATTTTCTTCCCGCTGACTAATGTCCATTAGGTGTCAGATGATCAGGGTTGATGAAAAAGTCCTCAATGGAAAAAAAGCTTGCAAATTGTTCACAGTTTTAAAAAAAAATTGAAAATGAAAAATTTACATTTTGGTCTAGCTCTTCAGTGTGGTGGGGCCAGGTGGTTTGTGTGTTAAGATAGACTCACCATTTGGATCTATTTCTCCTCCCTAGATTTGGCAGAGAGTGATTTGGCATATACCCGGGCCATCATGGGCAGTGGCAAAGAAGATTACACTGGCAAAGATGTACTCATTCTGGGAGGTGGAGACGGAGGCATATTGTGTGAAATAGTCAAACTAAAACCAAAGATGGTCACTATGGTAGAGATATCCTTTGTTGTATAAGAGAACAAGTTCAGTGGGCTTCTTTTGTTTCCTTCCTTCCTTTAGTGTCTCACAACTCAAATTAATGTTACTCCAGACTAGAGGCAAATGTGTTACCTAGACTGCCTTGAACAGACAATTTAGTAACAGTACCCTTTTTTGTGGCCATCAACAAAGAAATAATCAGCTGGGCGCAGTGGCTCATGCCTGTAATCCTAGCACTTTGGGTGGCCGAGGCGGGTGGATCACCTGAGGTCAGGAGTTCAAGACCAGCCTGATCAACATGGCGAAACCCTGTCTCTACTAAAATTACAAAAATTAGCCAGGCATGGTGGCGGGCACCTGTAATCCCAGCTACTCGGGAAGCTGAGACAGGAGAATTGCTTGAACCCGAGGTGGCAGAGGTTGCAGTAAGCCGAGATTGTGCCACTTCCCTCCAGCCTGGGCGACAATAAGACTCTGTCTCAAAAACAAACAAACAAATAATCTACCTAGTTGAGGATTAAAGAGCAAAGGACTTTGATACTGTGTCTGCTGCCCAGTGGTTTCCAAAATGGCTTCTCTAAAGCCATCTCCTGAGGAGAAAAGAAGATTAAGTTCCTTTTGAGTGTCCTTAGTGTGAAAATAAAGTCACTGCCTCATTCATCATTTTGTTAAATTTGTGATACCCAAGTTAGTATTATAAAACCTTTGTCTTAACCCTTTCTTTAAAGTATTACTATTTCAGAATTCTTTGATATACCCAAATTCTCCTTAACCTGTTTCGGACATTGACCAAATGGTGATTGATGGGTGTAAGAAATACATGCGAAAAACGTGTGGCGATGTCTTAGACAATCTTAAAGGAGACTGCTATCAGGTAATTGTTTTCTGGATAATGTAGTCTTAAGTCAACTGATAATATAAGTTATTGATCAGAATTGTGCCTTATTAAAACAGCTTTTAGTATAATTGGTTGAGAAGATAAATACATCATCTGTCTCTTCAATATGAGTTATATGTATATTTGTATTTAGGGTGCACACGTATCAATGATGGGAAAGCACCAACTCCAGATTCTCTGAATTGAATAAAATTAATTCTTTTTTTTTAATTATACTTTAAGTTCTAGGGTACATGTGCAGAACGTACAGGTTTGTTACATAGGTGTATACACGTGCCATGGTGGTTCGCTGCACCTATCAACCCATCATCTAGGTTTTAAGCCCTGCATGCATTAGGTATTTCTCCTAATGCTATCTTCCCCTAGACCCCTACCCCCCGATCGGCCCCGGTGTGTGATGTTCCCCTCCCTGTGTCCATGTGTTCTCATTGTTGAGCTCACACTTATGAGTGAGAACATGTGGTGTTTGGTTTTCTGTTCTTGTGTTAGTTTGCTGAGAATGATGGTTTCCAGCTTCATCCATGTCCCTGCAGAAGACATGAACTCATTCTTTTTTATGGCTGCATAGTATTCCATGGCATATATGTGCCACATTTTCTTTATCCAGCCTATCCTTAATGGGCATTTGGGTTGGTTCCAAGTCTTTGCTATTGTGAATAGTGCCACAATAAATATACGTGTGCATGTGTCTTTATAGTAGAATGATTTATAATCCTTTGCATGTATACCCAGTAATGGGATCGCTGGGTCAAATGGTATTTCTAGTCCTAGATCCTTGAGGAATCGCCACGCTGTCTTCTACAGTGGTTGAACTAATTTACACTCCCACCAACAGTAT
>NW_026652282.1:18819021-18863090 GCF_009828535.3 Hylobates moloch
AAAAAAAAAAAAAAAAAAAAATCTTAATTAAAAAAAGCCTCAATAATAATAATAAAAAAAGAAACCCGGGGTTTCGTACCTAGCAGAGCAGCTCCCTCGCTGCGATCTATTGAAAGTCAGCCCTCGACACAAGGGTTTGTCCGCGCGCGCGGGGGCCCGGCGGGGCGTGCGCGTCCGGCGCCCTCCGTCCATCCCGCCGACCACGGGCGGGTCTTGGGGGGGGCGCGGGTCTTAGGAGAGGCGCGTGTCCCTGCTGCGCGCAGCCCGCTTCTTCGGTTCCCGCCTCCTCCCCGTTCACCGGGGGGGGGGACTCGTCCCCTCTGGGCTGAGACGGGGTCCGGGGAGCGTGGGTGGGAACCGTGGAGGCGGGTGTGCCGAGCGGGGGGTCTGTGGCCTGCCGGCGCCTGTCCCAGGGGTGGCCGCGCGGGCCCGGGGGCGGCCACCGGAAAAAAATAAAAATAACCTAATAGTAAAAATCAAGTAGTACACAAAGCTAAAGGTTGCTTTTACATATGTACAAAATTTCCAAGTAAAATAATAAGCTAAATCTGGCAACTTAAGTCTATATTATGCTCAAGTAGGATTTAGTTAGAAGTGTAAAGATTTGAATTTTAAGAAATCTGTCAACTTAATTCATTATGTGAATAATTTAAAGGAGGAAAATAACAGATGACAAAGAATTTGAGAATATTTAGCAGTCATTTTAAATAAAAACGAATGCAGTATACTTATGTAAAATTAGCCAGGTGTGGCGGTGTGTGCCTGTAATTCCAGCTACATGGAAAGCTGAGGCAGGAGAATCGCTTGAACCCGGAAGGTGGAGGTTGCAGTGAGCTGGGATTGCACCACTGCACTCCAGCCTGGGCAACAGAGGGAGACTCTGTCTCCAAAAAAAAAAAAAAATATATATATATATATATATGTATGTATGTATGTATATCTCCACCTAACAAATCTGTACTTGTACTCCCTGAATCTAAAATAAAAGTTAAATTATAAATTACTTGAATAACATAAAATTGCAATAGAGATGAAACTACCTAAACGTTAATAGAAACTTAGGTTGTGGTAAATAGAAAATATAATAGATAGCAAAAGCCATTTCCACTGAAAATAGGAGAAGATGAGGATGCCTATTATCTTTTTCAACATTATTTTTTGAGGCAACTGAGATAGTAAAGTAGATGAAAACAGTATAAATCTAATTATTTGCAGGTGATGTGAATACTAGAAAATCCAGGAAACTTACATAGAAAATTATTTGAATTAATGAGAATTTGATAAAGTGATTGGATAAAGCCAGCCTAGATTTTTTCTGTATACTAAATGCTAACTCATTTAAATAGGATTTCCTTCCCACCCATTTCCTTTCAAAGTAATCAAGTGTTAAATTTCTAGGAATAGGGCCGGGCGCTTGTAATCCCAGCACTTTGGGAGGCCGAGGCGGGCGGATCACGAGGTCAGGAGATGGAGACCACGGTGAAACCCCGTCTCTACTAAAAATACAAAAAAATTAGCCGGGTGTGGTGGCGGGCACCTGTAGTCCCAGCTACTCGGAGAGGCTGAGGCAGGAGCATGGCGTGAACCTGGGAGGCGGAGCTTGCAGTGAGCCGAGATCGCGCCACTGCACTCCAGCCTGGGCGACAGAGCGAGACTCCATCTCAAAAAAAAAAATTTCTAGGAATATAGTTAACAAGAATGGTATTGTGAGACTGGTATGAGTTATGTTGAGATCTTATTGAAAGACATCGAAGTCTGAATATGTGGAGAGGCATGCTGTATTTCTTGTATTGAAATAACAGAACTGGCCAGGCTTGGTGGCTCACCTGTAATCCCAGCACTTTGGGAGGCCGAGGTGGGTGGATCACTTTTAAGTCAGGAGTTGGAGAACAGCCTGGTCAACATGGTGAAATCCTGTCTCTACTAAAAATACAAAAATTAGCCAGACGTGGTGGTGGGTGCTTGTAATCCAGCTACTCTGGAGGCTGAGGCAGGAGAATTGCTTGAACCCGGGAGGTGGACGTTGCAGTGAGCCGAGATTGCACCATTGCACTCCAGCCTGGGTGACAGAGCAAGACTCCGTCTCAAAAAAATAAAAGGAACAATGTCTATTCTTCCCAATTTATTATGAGTAATCCCAAGGAGGGGGGAGGGGTTTAAAAGTAGACCAACTGATTTTGAAGTTTATTTGTAAAAATAAGTATCTAAGAATACCCAAGAAAACTTGAAAAAAGAATCATAGTGTGAAGCGAAATATGTCCTATTTGTTAATGTACTAGAGGGCACGATAATCGAATAGGAAGTATGAAAGGAATACACAAGGACCTAGGAATGTCAAAGGAACTTGAACAGGTCTGAGTATGTATTTCTACACACTGCTAATATGGTCTAAGATACATTTCAGTTGACTTGGGAAAAGGTTTAGTTGAGTTAATGTGTGATGCCGGTATAGTAAGTTATCCATCTGCATGAAAACCAAGTTAGCTAACAATAGAAATAGGAATTTTGGTGACTTAGGCTCTAAATGTAAAAACTAATACATTTAAGACAATTTAGAGTACTTAACCTTGGAGTTTGGAAATCTCTTAAAGATAGGACACTCAGACTGTTAATGGTATTATAATGTTGTCATTACCAAGCCAAAAATCAGACTAGAAGAAAGACTAGTAACAAGCATGACAGGGACTTGATCCCTTGAATAATGCAGAGTCCCTACAACTTAGAAATGAAGTTAGCTAAATTTAAAAAGGTATAAAGGATATTTACTGGTACTTCTCAGAATAAGTCAAATAACCTGTAAAAAGTACCACAAGACAGGCCGGGCACGGTGGTTCACGCCTGTAATCCCAGCACTTTGGGAGGCCGAGGCGGGCGGATCACGAGGTCAGGAGATTGAGACCATCCTTGCTAACACGGTGAAACCCCGTCTCCACTAAAAAAATACGAAAAAAATTAGCCAGGTGTGGTGGCGGGCACCTGTAGTCTCAGCTACTCGGGAGGCTGAGGCAGGAGAATGGCGTGAACCTGGGAGGGGTGGAGCTTGCAGTGAGCCAAGATCGCACCACTGCACTCCGGCCTGGGCGACAGAGCAAGGCTTGTCTCAGAAAAAAAAAAAAAAAAAAGTACCACAAGACGGTCAACCCTGTTGGTGGCCCAGGAAGTTCTTGTGAAAACATTAGCAACAGACTTCACAAAATTTAGTAGAGGGGCAATATCCCATGCTGGGGAGGTTGCGAGGAGACAGGTGCTCATATGCATTGCTGGTTGGCGTGTGAATTGCTATCAAAACCGAAACACAAGGCTTCTACCCTGTGTTTGAGCACACAGCCCGCAGTTAAAAAGGTATCACTACAAGGTTTTATTATAGCTATGCTTGTAGTGGCCAAGGCTTGGCAGTGACAACAGAAAGAATGTTTTTAGTGGAATGGTGTATTTTTTAAAATGTGTGTTATTACCTGGAGAGATGTTAGGTGAAATGTTCAAGTTCCAAATGATGTGTGGGATCCAGATTTTACAAAAGAGAACGTACATTTGTGTTTGTGTGCAAGCATTCGTAAGAATCTGTGTGAACGTATGGAAAAATTATGAGCATATCAAACAGGATTAATATGTGGATTGAAAGCAACGGTGGTGTTAGTACCTCCTATATTTCTCCATAGTTGGACTTGTATGATGCATTGAGGCAAATTATAAAACAATAGGACAGAAAAGTCCCAGTTTCTTAAAATTATAACTGTGAGGCTATAAGAAGAATGATGAGAAATAACATGGGCTAGGTTATCTTAGGGAATTGTAGTGAACTTTTTTTTTTTTTTGAGACAAGGTCTCACTCTGTCACTCAGGCTGGAGCACAGTGGTGTGGTGATCATGGCTCACCACAGCCTCGAACTCCCGGCCTCAAGCGGTCCTCCCACCTCAGCTTTCCGAGTAGCCGGGACTACAGGCAGATACCACTAGGCCCAGCTGATTTTTCTTTTTTTTCTAGAGACGGGCTTTCACCATGTTGCCCAGGCTGCTCTAGTACTCCTGGGCTCCAGTGTTCCGCGCACCTCAACTTCCTAAAGTACTGGGATTATAGGCGTTGGGCCACTGACCCCAGCCTGGCAAACTCTTAAACTCTTGATTTCTGACTATTATATTTAATTTTTCTTTTACTTAATGTGGGTTTTTTTTTTTTTGGAATTAGAAAACTAAAAGATGACAGTAACTCCTGTTTAGTTGAGGATGTTGCTTAGATCCAGATGTGTCCCCAGCGTAGAGCCTCAGTACTTCAAAGATACAGCCGACCTCAAACTTCTTTCCTATATTAACTATATATGATCTGTATGGAAATTCCAGCTGGTCTCTTTATTGACTCTGATGGTGGGAGCTGTTATATATAGCTTTATTAGCAGTAGCCCAAGCGTTAGAGAAAATTGAGAAATAACATGTTAATAGTTTAAGATGCAGAAATCATAAACAATGAAGTCATTCAGTGCTTAGTATAAAAGAAAAATTAGGCTGGGTATGGTGGCTCATGCCTCTAATCCCAGCACTACGAGAGTCTGAGGTGGGCAGATTGCTTGAGCCCAGGGGTTCAAGACCAGCCTGGGCAACATAGTGAGAGCCTGTCTCTAGAAAAAGTTTTTAAAAAGTTTATTAATTAAAAAAATAAAAATTAAAAGAAGATGATACAAATAGTGATAGGAGAGGCAGTATAGATTAGAGATGAGTCTGAAGTTGGCTTTCAGATAGTAATTAGGTATACTTCGTGGATCTGTGGGCAAGCTGGATAACACCTCAAGTTTGTTTCTGCATTGGTAAAATGGGGATGATAATAGTGCCTCTAGGATTGTTGCTTTATTGAAATGAGAAGGCATTTAAAGTATATATGGTAAGCACTTAATTTTTGCTGTTAACAGACATAGATGAAAGTTTTTTGGTTCCTGTAGCAGATGCTGTGGATAGCTGTGGATATAAGCCCATACTTGGCGCTTTTTTCCTCCTTCCTTTACTATTGTTTTTTGTTTAACTACATCCACATGTTGGCTCACTCATCTCTTCCTGTTCTTTCTGGAAGGTTCTCATAGAAGACTGTATTCCGGTACTGAAGAGGTACGCCAAAGAAGGGAGAGAATTTGATTATGTGATTAATGATTTGACAGCTGTTCCAATCTCCACGTCTCCAGAAGAAGGTAGATTTTTTTAACCAAGATATTTATGATGGAAATGTTTCTCTTGGCACCATGTGAGGGTGAAAGGATCCTAGAGATTGTGTAGTTCTCTCACGTTTTTAAAAAAGGGAGTTAAATTGAGGTCCATGGTGGAAAGATGACTGGATTTGACTTCAATTCCTGTTCTGCCACTAAATGAGTGAACTAATTCAGTCATTTGAAACAAAAATGAAGTAAAATGACTCATTACATTAATGAGACGGTAAATCATTTGACAATTTATTTAAATGATGTGATTTTCAACCTGTATTGGTACAAACTGGTCACTTACCTAAGCAACAACAGAGATAATTCCCTTTCTCAAACCATGTTTGTTCCAAATCACAGCTAGTTCGTGTTTTTTCAATGAACTCAAGTTCCTGCTGAGTTTGCAGGCTCTGAATTTCTCTCAGGATTTTGCTGCTTGCCCCTTTTTTAAAGCAGTTTTCTTTCACGTTTCAGCCACTGCCTTTGTGGCGAATCTATTGGTATTTTGAGAGCAGTGCTAGGTGGATGTGATTTTGGCATCCAAAATCAATTTCATTATCGTTCATGAACAAGATCTTTGAATAGTGGGTCTTACACTCGTGGCTCTTTTTCCTCTTTTGGTATTGAGTATTTGAATATTTTACTTCAGATGTTGTGGATACATACAAACCCATATTTATGAACTTGTTCTTTTAAACATTCAGATTCCACATGGGAGTTTCTCAGACTGATTCTTGACCTCTCAATGAAAGTGTTGAAACAGGATGGGAAATATTTTACACAGGTAGGCTACTTAACAGTTTTTTCCGTCAAAACGCTCTAAGACTTTCATATTTTGAAATCTGAATGCATATTTTTGAAATTTGTATCTGTTAAGGATAGAGCGGCATCATCGGATTATGTTCTTTCAAACAGTAAGCTTCTATCTAAGTTGACCTGTTGTCTGTTGGGAATTAATGAGTTATCAGTCCTGGTCTTTCGCTGTAGTATGAGCTGCTGCCACCAGATGGAGACACAGACTGATTTTCTTTTTTCCCCTCCCCTCATCAACATACACTTGATGAAATAGCTCTGGCTGTACTGTGAACTCCTGCCACCAGATGGAAGCAGATTGTGGTGTTTTTCTCATTCTCTAGGGGATTCTAAACTTAAACTTTAAAGATTACATTTCTTGGTGTTAAAAATATACATATATATCTCCTATTGAAATCCTTAACAAAATTTTGAAAATGACAGCAAAGACAGCTAATTGATAATACAGTCTCTTGGTACAAAATTCCTTGATTCATAAACATAAGATAAGCACTTACGTAGCATTGCACTCTGGATCTCTGAATTATTCTAAGTTTACAGGAAAATACCCTCCTCCATTTTTAAAAAAAAGTACTGCCAGCCTGGACAGCATAGTAAGACTCTATCTCTACAAAAAATTAAAAAAATTAGCTGGGTATGGTGGTGCATGCCTGTAGTCCTAACTCTGGAGGCTGAGGTGGGAGGATTGTTTGAGCCTGGGAGGTTGAAGCTGTAGTGAGCTGTGGTCGGGCCACTGCCCTCCAGCCTGGGTGACAGAGTGAGACCTTGACTCAAAAATAAACACAGTATTAGTATACTGTATTTAAATGTCAGGAACAGGCCAGGTGCGGTGGCTTATGCCTGTAATCCCAGCACTTTGGGAGGCCGAGGCAGTTGGATCATCTGAGGTCAGGAGTTCGAGACCAGCCTGGCCAACATGGTGAAACCCCATCTCTACTAAAAATACAAAAATTAGCCAGGCATGGTGGCAGCAGCCTGTAATCCCAGCTACTCAGGTGGCTGAGGCAGGAAATTACTTGAACCTTGGAAGCGGAGGTTGCAGTGAGCCGAGATTGCACCACTGTACTCCCAGCCTGGGCCACAGAGCAAGACACTGTCTCAAAAAAAGAAAAAAAAAAAAAAATCAAGAACAGGTAGAGGTTTTAACTTTATCCTCCTGAGGAGGTGTCTGCCAGCGGACCCTATCCTGGACATTTTATGGAATCTCAGGTTAATAATGCTGAAAACAGCTTAGCAATTCTAGGAGACATCTTGATTCAGGCTCCAGCCTATCCTGTTGTTCCCCTCTTCCCTCTGTGTGCAAAACCTGCAAGCACTTTGCGCTTGGCGAAATTGTTCGGAGGCTTTGAGGAGAGCAAAGCACTATCAATGAATGGAGTGTCTCCGCCCCCTGCAACGTTTAGAAATGATTTTTACAAACATGCTGTAGATGGATATAACTGTTCAAAGCAGGAGTCTGCAAACATTGGGCCGAATCTGGCCTCCTGCTTGCATGTTCGTAAAGTTTTCTTGGCATGCAGACACGCCCATTTATTACATAGTGTCTGTGGCTGCTTTTGTACTGAGTAGTTGCGGTAGGTACTGTATGATCTGCAGAGCCTAAAATATTTTCTATCGGACCGTTTACAGAGGAAGTTTGCTGACCCCTGTCTTATAGGAAACCTGCAGTGAAACCTGCTCAAACGAAGCTTTCTTATTGTAAAGAAGCAAGTTGGACTTACGATGGTTTTTTTTTTTTTTTTTTTGAGTTGGAGTTTTGCTCTTGTTTGCCAGGCTGGAGTGCAATGGCGCGATCTCAGCTCACCGCAACCTCCACCTCCTAGGTTCAATCGATTCTCCTGCCTCAGCCTCCTGAGTAGCTGGAATTATAGGCATGTGCCACCACGCCCGGCTGATTTTTTTGTATTTTTAGTAGAGATGGGGTTTCTCCATGTTGGTCAGGCTGGTCTCGAACTCCCAACCTCAGGTGATACGCTCCCCTCGGCCTCCCAAAGTGCTGGGATTACAGGCGCGAGCCACTGCACCCAGCCATGATGGGTACTTTTTAAGCAGAGCATATAGAAATTTTTTCTTTTCATTTTTTTAAGCTAGGTTCTTGGTCTGTAGCCTAGGCTGGAGTACAGTGGCACAGTGGCACTCATTGCAGCCTCAACCTCCCAGGCTGAAGTGATCATCCTGCTTTGCCCTCCCAAAGTGCTGGGATTTCAGGCATCCATTGCCATGCCTGGCTAATTTTTGTAGAGATGAGGTCTCACTATGTTGCCTAGGTTGGCCTTAAACTCCTCGATTCGAGTAATCCTCCTACATCAGCCTCCTGAAGTGTCGAGGTTACAGCGATGAGTGACCGTGCCCAGGCAGAATTTTTTCTTTTAGGTTTTTGCAAATACATGGAAGGAAATCTCAAGCAGCTTAAATTAATCAAGGAAAAATGTGAGGCTCTGGGATCTTGAACAAAAAGAGACTGAAAAAAACTGGGATCCACTACAAACTAGTCAGTCTGTAGTACAAAAGGCAGGACAGAAGAAGACAGCCACACTAACTCCACCTGTTGTCTACTACAACCATGTGGCTGTTCTTCTTTTGTTCTGAATATTGGCATGGCAGGCTGCCTCCTCTGGAGAGCTGTTATCTTAGTATAAAAGGCTAATAGAATGCTTGCTTAGAATACTACCACAGCCCATTTGTAAATATTAATGACCCAGGCTTTGATATCTTGCCTTTGCCAATAGACTTTTTACCAAAATCAAAAGGATTGTATGCCCAGGGCTGTCTTGGTTTCTAAGAATTGTCCAAAAGACATATGACATGTTTTCTGTCCCCATGTTCATTACAGTTGGAACCACAAAACAATCTCATTATATAACACCTGGGGTTCATTCAGTACATTTGGTGATTGACAATGTCACATGGTAAGATTTATGTGGACTGGCATGTAGACCTTTCAAGAAGTAGTAATTAAGTCAAAAAGCAAGTGATTTGACTCAGGATGTGTTGATATAGTTGCCACAGTGCAGTTTTTTTTTTAATTGCCAGGTGACATGCTTAGGAGGTAACCCAGATTCTTGGCATGCCCACCCGCTTTGCCCAAGTGTGCAGCTTAGAACTGGAGTCAGGTTGGCCGGGCGCAGTGGCTCACACCTGTAATCCCAGCACTTTGGGAGGCCGAGGCGGGTGGATCACGAGGTCAGGAGATCGAGATCATCCTGGCTAACATGGTGAAACCCCGTCTCTACTAAAAATACAAAAAATTAGCCGGGCGCTGTGGCGGACACCTGTAGTCCCAGCTACTCGGGAGGCTGAGGCAGGAGAATGGCATGAACCCGGGAGGTGGAGCTTGCAGTGAGCCGAGATCCTGCCACTGCACTCCAGCCTGGGCAACAGAGTGAGACTCTGTCTCAAAAAAAAAAAAAAAAAAAAAAAAAAAAAAAAGAACTGGAATCAGGTTAAGGGTGGGATGAAAATGTGGTGTTTTACAAAAGCTAAATGTTCCCACCCAAAACTGCTAGCTGTGAGTTCGTGGTGTCATTGGTGTTACTGTGGCTGCCTGAAGGCAGCCGTGTCAGCATCCCAGGAAGCTGGGGAATGCATCGTGGAAGGGCATGGGAATCAAGGTGGGCCAATAGAATTTGAACTGGGGAGGAAGTGTTTTCATGGAACCTAGGAGGCAGATCCTGGGATTTGACCTTCCTCTCTTCTCTCCCCACAGCCCCATTTAAAAAAAAAACTGTAAGTTGTATTTCTCTCTCCTTTCTGCTTGTCTTCTAGAAGCAACCCATCCTTGGTCTCACTTTTTTTCCGTTTCCGCATTTTATAGATGGTTCTTAATGTATGATTTCCTAAATCATTATACTATTTAATTTTGCTTGCTTTTGAACTGGATAAAAGTTGCTAAGGATGTATTCTTCTGTACCTGTTACTGAGATGTCATGTGCCTGTAATCTTAACTACTCAGGAGGGTCGCTTGAGCCCAGGAGTTTGAGGACAGCCTGGGCAACATAGTGAAGACCCCACCTCTAAAATAAACAAAAGCAAATGTCACCTGTCCACACCTAACATGGGGAAAAGAACTTTCTAGAACTGAAGCTATCGAATTTGGATTTAATCCCCTAGTGAAGCCTCAAAGGGTTAAAGAAACCAATGACTAATAAAATCTTGAGTTTGCAGGATTGCAGGTAAAAAAAAGAAACAACTTGCTGAAACACTGAAACTCCCTCCACTTAAGAGAGAAAATCATTGGCTAAAATCTGTTAAAACCAATATGGCCAATTAGAATTTGCACAGAACAAGGTTGCTGATGTCACAGCCTAAGTTTCCACCACTTGCTTCATACTAACCACTTCCACGCCCTCAAGTTTGCACACAAGACCCATTAGTGGGCATAAAGAGATAGCTATACATGCCTGAGGATTTTCCAGATCTACCCTTTCCTTTCCATCCAGGAATCAATCACCTGCAAATCTCAGAACCTACCCTTTAAACTTTTTTTTTTTTTTTTTTTTTTGAGATGGAGATGGAGTCTCACTCTGTGGCCCAGGCTGGAGTACAGTGGCACGATCACTGCTCACTGCAACCTTTGCCTCCCGGGTTCAAGCACCTCTCCTGCCTCAGCCTCCCGAGTAGCTGGGATTGCAGGTGTGCACCACCACACCTGGCTAATTTTTGTATTTTTAGAAGAGATGGGATTTCACCATGTTGGCCAGGCTGCTCTCGAACTCCTGACCTGAAGTGATCCACCTGCCTCGGCCTCCAAAGTGTTAGGATTATAGGTGTGAGCCACCGTACCTGGCCCCTTAAACCTTTTCTAATAAAAGGACTGCCTTTAAGCCCAACACAGGGAGACATATTTAAGCTGGACTCCTGTCTCCTTGTTAGTTGACTTACAATAAAAAGCTTTTCTTAGGCCAGGCATGGTGGCTCATGCCTGTAATCCCAGCATTTGGGGAGGCTAAGGTGGGAGGATTGCTTGAGGCCAGGAGTTTGAGGCTGCACTGAGCTATGATCACAGCACTGTACTTCAGCCTGGGCAACACAGCAAGACCCTGTCTCTGAAAAGAAATTAAAATAAGCTTTGCTTTTGTTAAAACCCCAGTGTTCTAATATTGACTTCTAGCACATTGGGCAGTGAGCCCCTTTTTCTTCGATAATGCCAGGTGTGACCCCACCCCTTGTTCTATCCCTTCTTCTTATCCTTAATGAGTGCTTAATTCTTTGCTATTATATTTTTATTCTGCATCTCCCATTTGTTTCTCTTAAAAAATGTCATTCCATTTAAATAGACAGGAAAGTGAAATGTATCGTGTTACTTTTTTGGGGTAGGTCTCTATTTGTGGTGTGTGTTTTTTTCTTTGAAACTCCTCGACAATGTTGGGAAAGAACAAATTGAAACTTTCCTATTTTCTTACCACAGTCTGTGTAAGGAAGTCTTCCCATATAACCTCTATAAAGAGTGTGGTGTCAATTTTAAGATGGCAAAGCCCTTTACTGTGCACCTTGGTGGCATTTTCATTCTATAGCTTCCCCAGTGGTGATGTGTTCTAAAAACAACTGGGCAGTTTTCTATTTGTGAATCTTAAATTACACGTGTGGTGTTTATATGCTCTCATGGTGAACTTGATGTTGAAACCAAATTACATGCTGGCGAAGGGCACTTTGGCCATGGCAATATCCCACTGCAGGACCCTAGATGATGGGTTACTAAACAGGCTGGCACTGAAGGATGACGTCACGTTGAGTGAATGTGCTAAGTTAAAACCACCAAGGCCAGCTCTCAGAATAGTTCCAATCTCTTGCCCGTGACTAGCTGGCTGGTTGGTTTTGAAAGCCATTCTCAGGAGTTCTTACATCACAGGCTGCCTTTATTTGTAAATAATTTTCATCTTGCATTGTACTTGGCTATTTTGAGGCAAATTAAGAGTAACTTTTTCTTTTTTTTTTTTTTTTTGAATTGGAGTTTCACTCTTGTTGCCCGGGCTGGAGTGCAATGGCACAATCTCGGCTCACTGCAACCTCCACCTCCTGGGTTCAAGCGGTTCTTCTGCCTCAGCCTCCCGAGTAGCTGGGATTACAGGCGTGTGCCACCACACCTGGCTAATTTTTGTATGTTTTAGTAGAGACATGGTTTCACCATGTTGGCCAGGCTGGTCTCAAACTCCTGACCTCAGGTGATGCACCTGCCTCAGCCTCCCAAAGTGCTGGGATTACAGGCCTGAGCCAGCATGCCCAGCGAAGAGTAACTTTCTTAAGAAATAGAATCAACCACCTGGATTCAGTAGTCTTGTGAATACCAACTTCAGTGATTAAAAGGAAATAGGTGGTATTAAATACCAGTTTTGTTTTCTAAATTCATAATGAAAAGCATTTGGGGAAAGTCGTGCTAAGAGGATGATAAATGCTTCCCCAGACTTAATCCATATCTACATTTTAACAAGATCCCCTATGATATCATATGTACATTAAGGAGTAAGAAGCATTGCTCTAGAGTTAGGCAAATACTGTATCCATTCAGCATCTCTGCTATACCTTGGCTGGCATCTCTTGATTCTCTTCACCTTTTTTTCGTTATGGTCACAGGATGGCTGCTGCAGCTCCAAATATCACATCTAGGTTATAGCTTGGAAGAAAGTTGAAGAGGCAGGTGGCTCTCTCTTTGTTCAGAATCAAAAGCTTTTCCAGCAGCTACCAGCAGACTTCCAGTATATCTCACTGACTACCCTTAGCTGCTGGAGATGCTGAAAATGGGGTGACTGGAAAGGGAGAAATGTTAGAATAATGAAGTTGAGAGAAAGTTTTTGATAAGGTATGCAACTAGGGGATATCCCTAGCATATATATCCTGAATAAACTTTTGTTCTCTTATACACAGATTCTAGGGAAAAAATGGGGGTGAATATAGTTCTGTGTCAACATTTTAGACTCTTAGGAGAATTATAGTTTAAACCATTGTGGAAATCAAGAACACTATCTTTTTGATATTTCATTTGTAATATAATGGTGACCGTTATTGAGAAAATTTCCTTTGAATGAGTTATTTGTATGAATCTTTGCAAATTGCGTGGTTTTAATTCAGTGACTGTGTCACTAATAAGAAATTGGTTTCACTGCTTTCTATCATTTCATATTCTAATAATTTGAAATGGCTTGGTAAATGAGGTAGAAGGATAACGAGCTCTAATGGGTCTATAAATAGAATGCAGTGTGATTTGTGAAAATACAGAAGCCTTATCTTGTTTTTAAAGATGAACTTGTATCTAAAGCTAGAATTGTTTTCCTTTATTAAAGACCTTCAGATGAGTGGGGCCCTTGGAAGGACTCAAGAATCCCATTTGCTTATCTCTTTGATTTAGGGGAACTGTGTCAATCTGACAGAAGCGCTGTCGCTCTATGAAGAACAGCTGGGGCGCCTGTATTGTCCTGTGGAATTTTCAAAGGAGATCGTCTGTGTCCCTTCATACTTGGAATTGTATCCTTTGACCATGACATTCTGTTGCCAGATCAAAGCACCCAAGTAAATCATATGCCAGCTAAAAAATTTAAATCACAATAATAAACAATTAGCTTAGCCGTAGAGTATATAAAGCCCTGGTTCTCAAGCTTAGGTGCACATTGGAATCCCCTGAGAAGCTTTAAATAAAATCTAAGATTCTAGACTTCCATTCTCAAAAGTTTTGGGGTGTGGCTTGCCACAGCTTTCCAGGTGCTTTTAATGATCAAGCACTACTGGTCTAAAGCATTGGTTCTCAAAGGTGTTGCCAGACCTGCAGCATCGCTCAAGAACTAGTTAGACATGGACGTTCTCAAGCCCCACCCCAACCTGCTGCCCAATCAGAGGAATTCTGGAGGTAGGGGCCCAGTGACCTGTTCTACCAGCCCTCCCAGGGATTTATGTGCACCTGAAAAGTTTGAGAAGCCCTAGTCTAAAATAACCACCCTACCTGTGGCAGGTAAAATGTCTAAAGACACTCATTCTACTCTTACATTAAAATTACCTGACATTAATACTAGCATCAATTTCTACACTTGATGCTAATTTGCAGTAGAAATCGAGAACCAGAATGATGTTGGGGACTGCACAGTTAACATTGGTGTTCTCTGTTCTGCTTAGTAAAGTTAGTCTAGAGAAATGAAACACGGAGAGAAAAAAGGAAATGAGCATTATCATTGGAAATTTGTGCCGCGACACAGCTGTGGGCTGTAGTCTGCAGACAGCTTCCTTACCTGCTGTTGCCAAGTCCAGGTTCCTGTGACGGCAGGTTTTTTTTGCTGTCAGGGGAGCGACTGCTGCTGACCTCCAGTGAGGCCTGGTCCCATCGGGCTGGGGCAGAGCCCGACAGGACCGACTGCCTGCTGAGACCAGATGGCCAGCAAGAGGCAATGAGAACCCTCTAGATCCTCCATAATAATGGGAGACTTTAACACCCCACTGTCAACATTAGACAGATCAACAAGACAGAAAGTTAAGGATATCCAGGGCTTGAACTCAGCTCTGCACCAAGCAGACCTAATAGACATCTACAGAACTCTCCACCCCAAATCAACAGAATATACATTCTTCTCAGCACCACATCCCACTTATTCCAAAACTGACCACATAGTTGGAAGTATGCAGTGTGATTTGTGAAATACACAGGAGGGGAGTACTCCACCTGCTGGGTGGCCCTGTCCCTCCACAGCCTGTACAGAGCTTCAGCATCTCCTACCAAGTGTCCACCTTTGTTTAGGGTTCCCCTCAGCATTTTTGTCAGGCCTGTGTTTGCATGTTTGGAGGTTTGAGAAATCAGTTGATAACATTTGAGGCAAAGGCTTCCACCTGCTAGTTCTTCTCTCTCCCTCCTTCCTTCCCTCTCCTTTCCTCCTCTGACCTTTTTTCCCTCTCCACCTCCTTCCCTCTCTTCCCTCCCCCTTCCCTCTCTTCCTTCCCCCTTCTCTCCCTTCCCTCCCCGTTCCCTCTCATCCCTCCCCCTTCTCTCCCTTCCTTGCATCTCCCGCTACCCCAACTTTCCCTCCCTCCCTCCCTCCTTTCCTCCTTCCTTCTTTTCCTTCTCATACTAATTCCCTAAAACTTGTGAGACTTTGGAAGCGGTAGTGTTACCTGAGAGAATATTTGTGTTCCTTTAGCCTTCTGTTGTCCACTCAGTACCTCCTTCAGACCTCCTAGGTGGTGGGGATGTCCCCAGGATGCAGAGTGGCCTTATTCAAAGGCCTTCATTCTCATTCCCACAGTGCTCTAAGCCATGAAGCTTTTCATCCATCTTTCAATTTGTAGGCCAGCAAACGAATTACAAGTGATGCCTTTTCTTCCTTGAATTACCTGCTTTTATTCCTTGACTCCCTGTCCAGGTGGGTATTTTACACTGTTTGGAAGAAAGCTAAACCCTGAAGATCAATAGCCCCTAATCACATGTGCTGCAAATAGCCTTCCTGACCTCCATATGCTGTACATGACATCAAAATGAGTCAGGCAATTGATTGTGAATTCCTTAAAGTTTTCCTTTTTTTAATAATTATTTTTAATTTAAAAAAGCAAATGGAAAATGTATATTTTGGTGAGCTTAGGGTGTTTTTTTTTTTGAAAGTCAGCTGAAGGATGGTTAGACAGCACAGCGAAGACTGCTAAATGCACTGACCGCCCTCCCCCATTAGAATGTGATTTTTGTTCCTTTTTATTTCTCTGTGGGCTTTTGTTTTTGTTTTTGTTTTGGTAGATCGTCAATTTGGATATTTGGAGGAGTGAACATCGTTGTTTTGCTGGAGGGAAGATCTTGATGGTGTTTCTTTCCCCAAAAATTGACTTAGATATTAAAATTTGGTGCTTATAAGAGAGAGTTAAAAAAAATAGGATTGCTTCAATTAAAATTACAAAAGAGACATTTCACGTGTTCTGTCGTTTTATTTCAGCCCAGTCCCCTCTTTCTGACTTGTGATCTCATAGAGCAACGGTATCTCCTGGTCTGTTTTTAGTTCTGTCACTCGATGTCATTTATCGCTTTATAATAGGATGGCCTTGGGGCCTTTTTTGAACAGTAATAATGACTTCATTTGCCACCATGCTAAATGATACACAACCTGTTACATTCACCAGTCCTTCATTATACCATTGACCTGAGGCTAGCAAGAGATTTTGTCTGACTGTAAAGTTGAAAGTCAAAAGCTTATTTCTATTCCCACTCTTACCAGTGTATTAGATGTGGAAATAAAAGTCATTTTGGGTAGCTGCTATGAAACTTTCTGAGCAGATTCTTGGCTGCACCGATGTATGACAGAATTTGTGGAGAGGCCTGTGGCAATGTGAGCAACTTGAAAACTCCTAAGGAAGTGCAGGTAGCTAACAGCTTGGTGGTGTTTGTGGGTAACGATCCACATCACATTGACTTGGATTGTTAGACATCAGTGGGTTATTCTGTTGTTTTTATAAAAGGTTTATCCTGTATCAATGGAATGAGTCATTTATGGTGAATTTGCAATAAGCAAAGCATTAAAAATGAAATATTCAGTGTCTATTTTGAGATAGGATTGGTGTCAACACAGAACATTCTTCCTCCCAAGGTAGGAATCAATAGTATGGTATGTAAAAAAAAAAAATTTTTTTTGAGACAGAGTCTTGGTCTGTCACCCAGGCTGGAGCGTAGTGACCTGACATTTTTTTTCTTAAATAAGTGAATGTCTACTTTTTCTTATCTTTTTTCTTTTTCTTTCTTTTTCTTTTCTTTTTTTTTTTTTTTTTGAGACAGTCTTGCTCTGTCGCCCAGGCTGGAGCGTAGTGGTGCGATCTCTGCTCACTGCAACCTCCGCCTCCCAGGTTCAAGCGATTCTCCTGCCTCAGGCTCCCGGGTAGCTAGGATTACAGGCGCCTGCCACTGTACCTGGCTAATTTTTGTATTTTTTAGTAGAGATGGGGTTTTGCCATTTTGGCCAAGCTGGTCTTGAACTCCTGACCTCAGGCGATCAGCCCACGTCAGCCTCCCAAAGTGCTAGGATTACAGGTGTGAGCCAGCACGCCCGGCCGCCTACTTTTTCTTTGTATTAGATTGGCATGGAAGAAGATGAAGAATAAAGGAGTTAGTCATGTTCTAATTAGACTTAAATTTTTCTTCTGCACATAGGTTAAAAATAGCATTAGTAGACATTCTCCCCATCCCCTCCAACTCTACTGTAGTGCTTTGCAAAGCTCTGTGTACTGTGTAAGATATAAAATGATGGTAGTGTTACTGTAGAACACTGTTTGGGGGTCAATAGAATTGGATTTTTTCTACTTTATAAAAGAAACCAGGTATATGCTGTCTGGATATCGTGTTTTTAATAACTGGGCATGATTTTGTACTTGAAGACTAGCTTGAGGCTGGGGCAGCAGATCCACTGATAAATCTGTTGACACAAGTCCTGCAAAGACCTGAGAGGTGGAAATGAAGTGGATCAGGTTGTGCCAGGCCATGGGAGATACATTCAGGAGAGAATAAGGGATGTGGAATGGGAAAGAAAGGAATGGAAATCTCTGTCTTTTCATTTTGGGTGATAATAGTGAATTTTGACCCAACTCACTTCTTTGTATTGGAGAAAGGATGACGTATGTTTTGAACATCTTTGTTACTGTTTTAAAACAAAAGCATGCAAACTGAACTCTGATAACTGAAAATCCCCTCTGCTTTTGCTGACTTTTAAAGAAATGTTATAAGATCTAGCATTGTTGTTTTACTTTAATGGCTGTGGTGTTATATAGTATTACAGTCTCCTTTATAACTTACACTGGAATATACTGTAGTATCATATAGCTGCTTTTTAATTAGAGACAAGACAAATATGACTGTTTAAAATTCCATTTAACACATCAGCAGATGTCAACAATTTATTTAAAAAATGAAATGCTGCTTTCTCGTAGAAGTGTGATCGATTTTTATTTTAGAGACTTGACTAATGGTGATCCAGCGGGGCTAGAGGAAGGCTAGGTTGACAGTGTTTTTAATGGGCTGGAGCAGTGCTGATGTCGAAATAAAAATGTGCTAGTACTTCCTGTACAGTCTGCATAGTCACTTCCTTGCTTGCATTAACTATTGCTGACGCAAGACTTTGCATTTCTACCATCTGTCTCAGTAGATTCATCAATTTCATTCTGGTCCCATGACTCCTGGGATAGGGTGGGGAATTGTGGGGGTGTGGGTTTTGTGTTAAATATCATTGGCCTGTGTTCAAGGCTCCAGAGCAGGACCAGTCAAAAGTGTGGTTTGTCAACCAGCTCTTTGTTTTCTAAGGAATGCACTTCAGCTGACCTGTTTTTCACAGCAAGACTCTCATTGAAAGAAGCAGTGTGCTGATATTTCCCTGTGGCACAAGCTCCTTACCACATCTTGGAGCAGCATTTTTTTGAGACCGAGTTTTACTCTGTCACTCAGGCTCGAGTGCAGTGGCGCAATCTTGGCTCTCTGCAACCTCCGCTAGGGTTCAAGCAAATTCTCGTGCCTCAGCTTCCCGAGTAGCTGGGACTATAGGCGTGCGCTAGCTACCACACCGGACTGTTTTTTTTATTTTTAGTAGAGACGGGGTTTCACTATGTTGGCCAGGCTGGTCTCCAACTCCTGGTCTCAAGTGATCTGCCCGCCTCAGCCTCCCAAAGTCCTGGGATTACAGGCGTGAGCCACTACATCCGGCCTTGGAGCAGCAATTTGAGTACTACTCTTCCAGAAGCCAGTTGGGCCGCATTATTGAATACCTAGTTCCCAGATAAGAGCTGTTATGTGACCTTGAAGAAGTACTCTATCTCCTTCAATTACCCTCTTGCCAAGTGACTTTGTACTAAATCTTTAACCTTGCTGTTCTTTTGGCTAATAAATCACTTTCATTTACATTATCCTGCTCTGTCTTAAAACAGCTTTGTGAATGAGATGTTAATAACACTAGGCAGGCCAGCAGTCCAAGTTTGAAATGTGCCTGAGGGTCCTATGAATCTGGGTTCCAGCATTCTTAATTTCTAACGTGGATGCTTCCATCAGAGGTGCTTAACTGTTTTTGTACCTTGGACTCATTCAGCAGCTGCCTGGTAAAACCTGTGAACCCCTTCTCAGAAATATTTAAAATACATAAAATAGGATTCCAAGAAACAAGTTAAATTTTCCAAAAACTTATGATAGAATATTTGTGCTGCTTTATTTGTTATATAGCTAGATCAAGTGGTGGGTCACATACCGTAATTGTGAAGTAGTAATAAGCGTAAGATCTGTAGCAACTGAAATGTGATGAAAACAACATTTGATTTCTCTTGTTGACAAAGTTACAAGAACTGCTGTGTACTAACATGATTTGTCACCGGTGTTCATGCTTAAAGGAAATGCTAAATTTCAGTGGGAGGGCTGGGCGCGGTGGCTCACGCTTGTAATCCCAGCACTTTGGGAGGCCGAGGCGGGCGGATCATGAGGTCAGGAGATCGAGACCATGGTGAAACCCCGTCTCTACTAAAAATACAAAAAATTATCCGGGCGTGGTGGTGGGCGCCTGTAGTCCCAGCTACTCGGAGAGGCTGAGGCAGGAGAATGGCGTGAACCCGGGAGGTGGAGCTTGCAGTGAGCCGAGATCGCGCCACTGCACTCCAGCCTGGGCAACAGAGCAAGACTCTGTCTCAAAAAAAAAAAAAAAAATTTCAGTGGGAGTTAGTAAAGATAAAGATAGAAACATTTTCCCATCCAAGTTTATGGGGTCACAGAATTCTGTCCATAGGCCCCAGGTTAAGAACTCCTGACCTACAGTTTTTGCTTCCATTGTTTTCATTGTATTTGAGCGGTGGGGAAGGGTAGGTGGGATCCCTTCACCCTTCTGTCAGAACCTGAAATCAACACTGGCAGATCAGTTCTCCTCAGCCAGAACCATTTAAAATCTCAATTACCTCATGTAGTCATCCTACTGATTTCTGCTTTACTCATTATTTCAAAAATGAAAAATAGAACATGGGCAAGAAATAGCCCAGGGCTTCTGGAAAGCTATGTGAATCCTCTTGGATGTGATTTCCCTGGGAAATTGGATGATAAATGTGACTGGACAGGTAGACTTAGCTCTTGTATCTGGGGGTCCTGGGATGCTCAGGCCAACTAATTAATGCAGACAGTTTTCCCATGCACCAAGCAACCATGTGATCATTTCAGTGGGCAATTTTTTTGTGATGAAGCATCAGGGAATAGGCCCTTCTCTGTGCAACTTTGCACAGGAATGTAAAAGTAAGTGAATTAGGCAGCCTTTCTAGGAAAGAAGCAGGCCAGGTATATTTTAATGGAAGGCCTCCAATATCCAGAGAAGGGAGGGTTGGGGGTTGCTCCACCCCATTTCCTAAAAAAGACTGGCAGTAGGTCAGTCTCTGTAGCCCTTGGCCTTGACCATAGAGTGGCTTATTAGAGATCATTCCTAGTTCCACCTATTAGGGAATACTTTTTTCTTGACTTTGTTCTAAAATAGTCTTAATCTTGGTAAGTGATTATGATAGTAGCTTAGGTTCTTGCTAAGTGATTCAGACTGCTCCCGTCTGTTCATTGCTAAGGGACAGAAACACTCTTTGGACTTGGTCACGCACCCAGCTCTACACTACATTCCATGTCCTCTTAAACTTTCTAGATGTTCTTTCTCCAGTTTAAATTTGGCACCTGAAATTCCCCCTCTGTCCATCTTCCCAATGCTAAGGGGGAGCTTTTGCCAACATGTCCTGTGCATTGCATGTTCCCTTCAGTGTTTCTATTTTATGATCCTCATCCCGTATCTACTGACCATGTATGTTTACTTTTTATTATTATACTTTAAGTTCTAGGGTACATGTGCACAACGTGCAGCTTTGATATATAGGTATACATGTACCATGTTGGTTTGCTGCACCCATCAACTTGTCGTTTACATTAGTTATTTCTCTTAATGCTGTCCCTCCCCCAGTCCCCCACCTCATGACAGGCCCCGCTGTATGATGTTCCCCGCCCTGAGTCCAAGTGTTCTCATTGTTCAGTTCCCACCTATGAGTGAGAACATATGGTGCTGGGTTTTCTGTCTTTGTGATGGTTTGCTGAGAATGATGGTTTCCAGCTTCATCCATGTCCCTGCAGAGGACATGAACTCATCATTTTCTGTGGCTGCATAATATTTCATGGTGTATATGTGCCACATTTTCTTAATCCGGTCTATCATCAATGGACATTTGGGCTAGTTCCAAGTCTTTGCTATTGTAAATAGTGCCACAGTAAACATACATGTGCATGTGTCTTTACGGTAGCATGATTTATAATCCTTTGGGTATATACCCAGTAATGGAATTCCTGGGTCAAACGGTATTTCTGGTTCTAGATCCTTGAGGAATCGCCACACTGTATTCCACAATAGTTGAACTAATTTACACTCTCACCAACAGTGTAAAAGCATTCCTATTTCTCCATATCTTCTCCAGCATCTGTTGTTTCCTGACTTTTTAATGATGGCCATTCTAATTGGCGTGAGATGGTATCTCATTGTGGTTTTGATTTGCATTTCTCTGATGGCCAGTGATGATCATTTTTTCATGTGTCTGTTGGCTGCATAAATGTCTTCTTTTGAGAAGTGTCTGTTCATATCCTTTGCCCACCTTTTGATGGGCTTGTTTTTTTCTTGTAAATTTGTTTGAATTCTTTGTGGATTCTGGATATTAGCCCTTTGTCAGATGGGTAGATTGCAAAAATTTTCTCCCATTCTGTAGGTTGCCTGTTCACTCTGATGGTAGTTTCTTTTGCTGTGCAGAAGCTCTTTAGTTTAATTAGATCTCATTTGTCTGTTTTGGCTTTCGTTGCCATTGCTTTTGGTGTTTTAGACATGAAGTCCTTGCCCATGCCTATGTCCTGAATGGTACTGCATAGGTTTTCTTCTAGTGTGTTTATGGTTTTAGGTCTAACATGTAAGTCTTTAATCCATCTTGAATTAATTTTTGTATGAGCTGTAAGGAAGGGATCCAGTTTCAACTTTCTACATATGGCTAGCCAGTTTTCCCCACACCATTTATTAAGTAGGGAATCTTTTCCCCATTTCTTGTTTTTGGCAGGTTTGTCAAAGATCAAATGGTTATAGATGTATGTTGTTATTTCTGAGGCCTCTTTTCCGTTCCATTGGTGTATATATCTGTTTTGGTACCAGTACCATGCTGTTTTGGTTACTGTAGCCTTGTAGTATAGTTTGAAGTCAGGTAGCATGGTGCCTTCAGCTTTGTTCTTTTGGCTTAGGATTGACTTGGCAAGGCGGGCTCTTTTTTGGTTCCTTATGAGCTTTAGTTTTTTCCAATTCTGTGAAGAAAGTCATTGGTAGCTTGATGGGGATGGCATTGAATCTATAAATTACCTTGGGCAGTATGGCCATTTTCACGATATTGATTCTTCCTATCCATGAGCATGGAATGTTCTTCCATTTGTTTGTGTCCTCTTTTATTTCGTTGAGCAGTGGTTTGTAGTTCTCCTCGAAGAGGTCCTTCACGTCCCTTGTAAGTTGGATTCCTAGGTATTTTATTCTCTTTGAAGCAATTGTGAATGGGAGTTCACTCATGATTTGGCTCTCTGTTTGTCTGTTATTGGTGTGTAGGATTGCTTGTGATTTTTGTACATTGATTTTGTATCCTGAGACTTTGCTGAAGTTGCTTATCAGCTTAAGGAGATTTTGGGCTGAGACGATGGGGTTTTCTAGACAATCGTGTCATCTGCAAACAGGGACAATTTGAGTTCCTCTTTTCCTAATTGAATACCCTTTATTTCTTTCTCTTGCCTGATTGCCCTGGCCAGAAATTCTAACACTATGTTGAATAGGAGTGGTGAGAGAGGGGCATCCCTGTGTTGTGCCAGTTTTCAAAGGGAATGCTTCCAGTTTTTGCCCATTCAGTATGATACTGGCTGTGGGTCTGTCATAAATAGCTCTTATTATTTTGAGATACGTCCCGTCAAAACCTGGTTGATTGAGAGTTTTTAGCATGAAGGGCTGTTGAATTTTGTTGAAGGTCTTTTCTGTATCTATTGAGATAATCGTGATTTTTGTCGTTGGTTCTGTTTATGTGATGGATTACATTTATTGATTTGCATCTGTTGAACCAGCCTTGCATCCCAGGCCAACTTGATGGTGGTGGATAAGCTTTTTGATGTGCTGCTGGTTTCAGTTTGCCAGTATTTTATTGAGGATTTTTGCATCGATGTTCATCAGGGATATTGGTCTAAAATTCTCTTTTTTGTTGTTGTGTCTCTGCCAGGCTTTGGTATCAGGATGATGCTGGCCTCCTAAAATGTGTTAGGGAGGATTCCCTCTTTTTCTATTGTTTGGAATAGTTTCAGAAGGAATGAATGGTACCAGCTCCTCTTTGTACCTCTGGTAGAATTCAGCTGTGAATCCGTCTGGTCCTGGACTTTTTTTGGTTGGCAGGCTATTAATTATTGCCTCAATTTCAGAGCCTGTTATTGATCTATTCAGAGATTCAACTTTTTCCTGGTTTAGTCTTGGGAGGGTGTATGTGTCCAGGAATTTATCGATTTCCTCTAGATTTTCTAGTTTATTTGCGTAGAGGTGTTTATAGTATTCTCTGATGGTAGTTTGTATTTCTGTGGGATCAGTGGTAATATCCCCTTTATCATTTTTTATTGCTTCTATTTGATTCTTCTCTCTTTTCATCTTTATTAGTCTTGCTAGCGGTCTATCAATTTTGTTGATCTTTTCAAAAAACCAGCTCCTGGATTCATTGATTTTTTTTTTTTTTTTGAAGGGTTTTTTGTGTCTCTATTTCCTTCAGTTCTGCTCTGATCTTAGTTATTTCTTGCCTTCTGCTAGCTTTTGAATGTGTTTGCTCTTACTTCTTTAGTTATTTTAATTGTGATGTTAGGGTGTTGATTTTAGATCTTTCCTGCTTTCTCTTGTGGGCATTTAGTGCTATAAATTTCCCTCTACACACTGCTTTAAATGTGTCCCATAGATTCTGGTGTATTGTGTCTTTGTTCTCATTGGTTTCAAAGAACATCTTTATTTCTGCCTTCATTTTGTTATTTATTCAGCAATCATTCAGGAGCGGGTTATTCAGTTTCCATGTAGTTGAGCGGTTTTGAGTGAGTTTCTTAATCCTGAGTTCTAGTTTGATTGCACTGTTTTCTGAGAGATAGTTTGTTGTGATTTCCGTTCTTTCACATTTGCTGAGGAGTGCTTTACTTCCAACTATGTGGTCAGTTTTGGAATAAGTGGGATGTGGTGCTGAGAAGAATGTATATTCTGTTGATTTGGGGTGGAGAGTTCTGTAGATGTCTATTAGGTCTGCTTGGTGTAGAGCTGAGTTCAAGTCCTGGATATCCTTGTTAATCTTCTGTCTCATTGATCTGTCTAATATTGGCAGTGGGGTGTTAAAGCCTCCCATTATTATTGTGTGGGGGTCTAAGTCTCTTTATAGGTCTCTAAGGATTTGCTTTATGAATCTGGGTGCTCCTGTATTGGGTGCATATATATTTAGGATAGTTAGCTCTTGTTGAATTGATCCCTTTACCATTATGTAATGGCCTTCTTTGTCTCTTTTGATCTTTGTTGGTTTAAAGTCTGTTTTATCAGATACTTGGATTGCAACCCCTGCTTTTTTTTGTTTTCCATTTGCTTGGTAGATCTTCATCCCTTTCTTTTGAGTCTGTGTGTATCTCTGCACATGAGATGGGTCTCCTGAGTACAGCACACTGATGGGTCTTGACTCTTTATCTGATTTGCCAGTCTGTGTCTTTTAATTGGGGCATTTAGCCCATTTATATTTAAGGTTAATATTGTTATGTGTGAATTTGATCCTGTCATTATGATGTTAGCTTGTTATGTTGCCCATTAATTGATGTAGTTTCTTCCTAGCAGCAACTGTCTTTACAATTTGGCATGTTTTTGCAGTGGCTGGTACCAGTTGTTCTTTTCCATGTTTAGTGCTTCCTTCAGGAGCTCTTGTAAGACAGCCCTGGTGGTGACAAAATCTCTCAGCATTTGCTCATCTGTAAAGGATTTTATTTCTCCTTCACTTACGAAGCTTACTTTGGCTGGATATGAAATTCTGGGTTGAAAATTCTTTTCTTTAAGAATGTTGAATATTGGTCCCCACTCTCTTCTGGTAGCTTGTAGGGTTTCTGCAGAGAGATCTGCTGTTAGTCTGATGGGCTTCCCTTTTTGGGTAACCTGACCTTTCTCTCTGGCTGCCTTTAACATTTTTTCCTTCATTTCAACCTTGGTGAATCTGACAATTATGTTTCTTGGGGTTGCTCTTCTCAAGGAGTATCTTTGTGGCATTTTCTGTATTTCCTGAATTTAAATGTTGGCCTGCCTTGCTAGGTTGGGGAAGTTCTCCTAGATAATATCCTGAAGAGTGTTTTCCAACTTGGTTCCATTCTCCCTGTCACTTTCAGGTACACCTATCAAACCTAGATTTGGTGTTTTCACATAGTCCCATATTTCTTGGAGGCTTTGTTTCTTTTTACTCTGTTTTCTCTAACCTTGTCTTCTTGCTTTATTTCATTCATTTGATCTTCAATCGCTGATACCCTTTCTTCCACTTGATGGAATCAGCTGTTGAAGTTTGTGCATGCATCATGAAGTTCTTGTACCATGGTTTTCAGCTCCATCAGGTCATTTAAGGTCTTCTCTACACTGTTTATTCTAGTTAGCCATTCATCTAACCATTTTTCATGGTTTTTAGCTTCCTTGTGATCGGTTTGAACATGTTCCTTTTGCTTGGAGAAGTTTGTTATTACCGACCTTCTGAAGCCTACTTCTGTCAACTCGTCAAAGTCAGTCTCCGTCCAGCTTTGTTCCATTGCTGGGCAAGGAGCTGCAATCCTTTGGAGGAGAAGAGGCACTCTGGTTTTTAGAATTTTCAGTTTTTCTGCTCTGGTTTCTCCCCATCTTTGTGGTTTTATCTACCTTTGGACTTTGATGTTGGTGACCTACAGATGGGGTATTGGTATAGACGTCCTTCATGTTGATGATGGTACTATTCCTTTCTGTTTGTTAGTTTTCCTTCTAAGAGTCAGTTCCCTCAGCTGCAGGTCTGTTGGAGTTTGCAGGAGGTCCACTCAAGACCCTGTTTGCCTTGGTATCACCAGCAGAGGCTGCAGAACAGCAAATATTGCTGCCTGTTCCTTCTTCTGGAAGCTTCGTCCCAGAGGGGCACCTGCCTATATGAGGTGTCTGTAGGCCCGTACTGGGAGCTGTCTCCCTGTTAGGCTATACAGGGGTCAGGGATCCACTTGAGGAGGCAGTCTGTCTGTTCTCAGAGCTCAAACGCTATGCTGGGGGAACCACTGCTCTATTCAGAGCTGTCAGACAGGGACGTTTAAGTCTGCAAAAGCTGTCTGCTGCCTTTTGTTCAGCTATGCCCTGCCCACAGAGGTGGAGTCTATAGAAGCAGTAGGCCTTGCTGAGCTGTGGTGGGCTCCGCCCAGTTTGAGCTTCCTAGGCTGCTTTGTTTACCTACTCAAGCTTCAGCAATGGCGGACACCCGTCCCCCAGCCAGGCTGCCGCCTTGCAGTTCTATCTCACATTGCTGCGCTAGCAGTGAGCAAGGCTCCGTGGGTGTGGGGCCCGCCAAGCCAGGCATGGGAGAGAATCTCCTTGTCTGCTGGTTGCTAAGACCTTGGGAACAGCACAGTATTTGGGTGGGAGTGTCCACTTTTTCCAGGTACAGTCTGTCCTGGCTTCCCTTGGCTAGGAAAGGGAAATCCCCCGACCCCTGGTGCTTCCCGGGTGAGGTGATGCCCCACCCTGCTTCAGCTCGCCCTCCTTGGGCTGCACCCACTGTCCAACCAGTCCCAATGAGATGAACCAGGTACCTCAGTTGGAAATGCAGAAATCACCAGTCTTCTGTGTCAGTCACGCTGGCAGTTGCAGACCAGAGCTATTCCTATTTGGCCATCTTGGAACAGAAGAGCGTATGTTTAATTTTTTAATGTCTGAAGAAGATAGTGTGCATTGGGAAGAATACAGACACCTGGGTTTGGGTCCTGACAGCCACTTAAGAACTGGAGGTTTTTAACTTTAGTGAGGGCAGGGGCAGCAAGAACTTCAGCCCAAGTCCATTTGGCATGAGCTAAAATGGAAGCTCTGAAAGCCCCTGAGTCCCTCTTTTGCCTTTGATGCTTCATGCATGTAGTAGGCACTTAGTAATTTCCATCCTTGGGAAATTGAAGCATACTGTAAAAGGGAATTCTTAGAATTGCATTTTCCATGTAGAACATGGAGGAAACAGGTTGGCTGAAAGAAGTTACCCATAGCTGGGCTTGTTGAAGAAGAAAAGCAGTCTGTGATGATAAAGAGAGAAGTCCCTGCAAATTCATTTTGCTCAAAGGAGCAAAAATGTCTACTTGGCACTAGCAAAGGTACAGTCCCAGTAATGGTGAAAGTGCTGTGTTGGCAAAAGGGGTCCTCAAAGTCCAGCTCCTTCCTCGTTCTCCTAAGGGCTGAAGAGGAGCAGAAACTGGAAGATGTACAGTGATCAGACTGGAAAATGGAAAAAGTGGAGGATCTGTAGCCATTTTGACTATCAGCCATTCCTGTGACTGAGTCTTCTCTCCTTTCTCCTTGTTTGATCTTCACTGACCTGAGTCTTGAATATCTTAATTCCCCACCCATTTGGATGGAGTTTCTGCACCAGGCCTCCACTTTGATCCGGGCCAGCCCACAGAGGACTGTCTTTGTCTCAGGTGCCCACACCAATCTGCAGAGGCCAGGGTTCAAGGCCACACAACTCTGATTTTGGTTGCTTGTGTTTAGTTTGAGCCTGGCCCTTGGCTCTCACTTGATGAATCTACTAAGGAATTGTGCATCAAAGTAATTAGGCATAGTGATGAATTATAAACGTTTTAAAAATTGGAAATCATGGCCGGGCACGGTAGCTCATGCCTTTAATCCCAGCACTTCGGGAGGCCGAAGCGGGCAGATCATGAGTTCAGGAGATCGAGACCATCCTGGCTATCACAGTGAAACCCCCTCTCAACTAAAAATACAAAAAATTAGCCAGGCATGGTGGTGGGTGCCTGTAGTCCCAGCTACTCAGGAGGCTGAGGCAGGAGAATGGCGTGAACCTGGAAGGCGGAGGTTGCAGTGAGCCGAGATTGCACCACTGCACTCCAGCCTGGGCAACAGAACGAGACTCTGTCTAAAAAAAAAGAAAAGAAATCATGAGTATGTATAGATAATAAGTAGGGGACACAAAGGGGGCTCTTTTTTACTGTTCAGTGGCAAGTAGCTATGAGAGAGGGAGTGCTGAAATTGAAAAACTAGTATTTGATAATCATAATGAAGACTGAATCAGGCAAGAATCATCCACTGGTGTTCGATCTTAAGGAAAATCTCAGCAAGGATCATATTTACATGGCTTTAAAGTATCTCCCACAGATTGCTTATGAGTTGTGTATCAGTTCCCTATTGCCCCTTTAACAAATTACCAAAAACTTATTTCCTTAAAATAACACAGATTTCTCTTACAGTTCTGGAGAGTCAGAAGTTCAAAATGAGCCTTAGAGGGCTAAAATGAAGGTATTGGCAGGGTTGATTCCTTCTGGAGGCTCCTGGGAAAATCTGTGTTCTTTCTTTAATTTCAGTCTCAAAGCCAGCAGTGGAACAGTTTCAAGTCTCTCTGGTCCTGTTGTCACATTGCCTTCCATCTCTGTCTCCTGTGTCCCTCTTGTAAGGCCACTTGTGATTACAAGTCCACCTAGATGATCCAGGATTCTCTTCCTGCTTCGAAATCCTTAATCACTTCTGCAAAATCCTTTTGCCATATAAAGTAACATTCTTATAAGGCTCTGGAGATTACATGGGGTGGGGTGGGGTGGGGGCATTTATTTCACCTACTGCATGTTGCAAGATAAAAGTAACTTTACATGCAGAAATTGGACAACACCTTGACCAGGTAATCAAAATCAACATCCACAAGGGCAGGTAGACATCCTGTGCCTCCAGAGGTGACACTCTGAGAAGGGTCTATCACCACCTATGCAGTATTTGGCTTAGGATCCATTACCTGAATCAAATCGTGAAACCTGAGGTCCCCAAAGGAGGAATGTTCTATTAAGAAAGAGGCCTGGTACAAAAGTATTAATGTCAAAAAAGACAAAAGCTGTGAAAAGATTCCAGATTAAAGGAGGCTAAAGAGACATGGCAACTAAATGTAATACCTGACCCTATCCTAGATACTGTATTGGAGGAAAAAAAAAAAAAATGCTGTAAAGGACATCGTCAGTTGACAAGTTAGAATGTAGTTTAATACAAATATTGTATCCTATTTATTGAAGTTCTTATTGCAACTCTGAGCTTGAAGTTATTTCCAAGTAAAATGTTAAACATTTTAAAATAGGGGGAGGAGTTCTTTTGGCACAGTTTATCTCCCATCTGCCTGAGGGGCATGCTAGCAAGACTTCTGGACACAGAATTGAAGACCTAAGAGCAATAAGGCTCAAGGGACCCGCGTAACACCCAAAGGAGCATTCTTCTGCCTTACGGTGTAGCCCAGGAGGCAGTAAGATGGCAAGCGGCCGGGCGCAGTGGCTCACGCTTGTAATCCCAGCACTTTGGGAGGCCGAGGCGGGCGGATCACGAGGTCAGGAGATCGAGACCACGGTGAAACCCCGTCTCTACTAAAAATACAAAAAAATTAGCCGGGCGTGGTGGCGGGCGCCTGTAGTCCCAGCTACTCGGAGAGGCTGAGGCAGGAGAATGGCGTGAACCCGGGAGGCGGAGCTTGCAGTGAGCCGAGATTGCGCCACTGCACTCCAGCCTGGGCAACAGAGCAAGACTCCGTCTCAGAAAAAAAAAAAAAGATGGCAAGCTCCTCAGGCAGCAGAAGTCCTAGTGGTTAAATTATGTCTTTGAGGCTTTCTCTCTGCTACACAAGAAACCAAAGCTGCAAGGGCTCCCACCAGAGACGAGGGAGGCCAGAGGAGCAGGGTGTGCTCATGATGTCTGCTGTAGGAGAAACAAAAGAGGGAGATAAGAACAAGAGGATGGTGTGGCAGCTGGCTGTACAGCCGCACTCCAGTCCTGTTGGCTTAGAAATAAAAGGCCCCAGGGAAAGAGCCTGCTTTAAAGACTTCCTGAGCCTGAGCTGCTGCTAAGACACTGCAAATGTTGAAGCGTTTTCTTTTTTTCTTTCCCTGATGTGTGTGGCAGAAGGGAGGGAAGGCAAAGAGCCCCACGTTGTAATATTTCAAATTTGAAAGTAGGATCTCATTAAAAAGGTGTCCAATTAGCTTTACAAGGAAAGTGACCGAGGACTTCAAGAGGTTCTGTTGGAACAGTAGTTGTCCTGCTATCTAGAAGTAGGACTTGGCTGGGCATGGTGGCTCAGGCCTGTAATCCCAGTACTTTGGGAGGCCGAGGCAGGCAGATCATTTGAGGTCAGGAGTTCGAGACCAGCCTGACCAACATGGTGAAATGCTATCTCTACTCAAAATACAAAAAAATTAGCCAGGCCTGGTGGTGGGTGCCTGTAATCCCAGCTACTTAGGAGGCTGAGGCAAGAGAATCACTTGAACCCGGGAGACAGAGGTTGCAGTGAGCCAAGATCACGCCACTGCACTCCAGCCTGGACAACAGAGTGAGACTCCGTCTCAAAAAAAAAAAAAAAAAAAACAGAAGTAGGACTAGAAAAACTAGGGCAGTGCTTCTGAAACTTGAGTGCACATGAAAATTACTTGAGGATCTTGTTAAAAGAGTCTGATTCAGTAGTTCGGGAGTAGGGCCCAAGAGGCAGCATTTCTCACAGTCTAATTAGTAGATATTGATGCTGCCAGTATGTGCACCACACTTGGAGTAGTACTGAGCTAGAGTAATGGTCAATGGAAAATTGGATGGGTCACACTGCAGAAAAATGAAGACAGCTGTTGCATGAACCACTGCTGAATTTAAATGTAAATATCAATGTACTGCTCTAAGTGGCCTTGAAAGCAATAGGTGTTGCCATAGTAATTGCTAAAATGAGTGTCTAATTTCCAAGGGTTGGAAATGTTCTCATGGATATGATTAAAAAGCCAATTTGATACCACCCAAAGCAATGTACAGATTCAATCCAATCACTACCAAAATACCAATGACATTCTCAACAGAAATAGGAAAAACAATCCTAAAATTTATATGGAACCACAAAGGACCCCAAATAGTCAAAGCAATCCTGAGCAAAAAGAACAAAGCTGGAGGCATCATGCTACCAGACTTCAAAATATACTACAAAGCTGTAGTAGCCAAAACAGCATGGTACTGACGTAAAAACAGACATCAACCAGTGGAACAGAGTAGAGAACCCAGATATAAATCCACACACAGCGAACTCATTTTCAACCAAGGTCCCAAGAACATGCAATAGGGAAAGGACAGTCTCTTCAATACATGGTGCTGGGAAAACTGGATAAACATATGCAAAAGGATGAAAGTAGACCCCTATCTCCAAATCAAATCAAAATGGGTTACAGACTTAAGTATAAGATCTGAGACTATGGAACATCTAGAAGAAAACGTTGGGGAAATGGTCAGGATGTTGGTCTGGGCAAAGATTTTTTATGTAAGACCTCAAAAGCACAGGCAACCAAAGCAAAAATAGAGAAAAGGAGTTACATCAAACTAAAAAGCTTCACAGCAAAGGAAACAGAAGAGTGAGGAGACAACCCACAGAATGGGAGAATATATTTGCAAACTAATGATCTGACAAGGGGTGAATAACTAGACTATATAAGGGGCTCGAACAACTCAGCAAAAAAAAAAAAAAAAAAAAAAAAAAACCAAAGTGGGCAAAGGACATATCCTCAAAAGAAGACATACAGATGGCCAACAGGCATATGGAAAAAATGCTCAGTAGCACTAATCATCAGAGAAATTCAAATCAAAACCACAATGAGCTATCATCTCACCCTAGTTAAAATGGCTTTTATAAAAAAGGGAATAATGGGTGCTGGCAAGGATGTGGAGAAGGGGAACCCTTCTACACTGTTGGTGGGAATGTAAATTACAACAGCTGCAATGGAAAAGTATGGAGGTTCCTCAAGAAACTATAGATAAATCTATATATGGACATACCATACATCTATCTATCTATATCTAGATATACCATACATCTATATATATATCTCTAGATATACATCTCTATATATGTATATATATCTATATAGATATACCATGCATCTATATCTATCTATATATCTATATCTACTCCCTATCTCCAAGAGATCTACCTTTTTAGCTCCCACTTTGATACTTCTCTTACTGTGCTTGGCATGTTTCATTTAACATGACCTCCAGTTCCATTCACATTTCTGCAAATGACAGGATTTCCTTTTTATGGCTGAATAATATTCCACTATGTACATATACATTTAATCCACTCATCGATTGATGGACACTTAGGTTGATTCCGTATTTTGGCTGTTGTGAATAGTGCTGCAATAAACATGGGAGTGCAAATCTCTCTTAAATATACTGATTTCCTTACTTTTGGATATATACATCTATATAGATATACCATACATCTATATCTCTATATATTATATAGTATGGAATATTATTCAGCCATAAAAAGGAAATCCTGTCATTTGCAGAAATGTGGATGGAACTGGAGGTCACGTTAAGTGAAACATGCCAAGCACAGTAAGAGAAGTATCAAAGCGGGAGCTAAAAAGGTAGATCTCTTGGAGATAGGGAGTAGATTGGTGGTTACTGGAGGCCAGGAAGGGTGAGGGGAGGGGATGGAGAGAGGTTGATTAATGGGTACAAATATACAGTGTGATAGAAGAAATGAAACCTAGTGTTTGATCAGTAGGGTGGCTGGTTTATAATTATTGTATATTTCAAAATAGAAGAAAATAGTTCTAATGTTTCTAGCATAAAAGATAAATATTAAGGTGATGGGTATACCAATGACAGTGATTTGATCTTTACAAGTCATATGGACTTACTAAATTATCACGTGCCCCCAAAATACATTATGTATCAATAAAAATAAGCACTAAAGAAAGGCAATTTGATAAACCATTAATCTGGGGCTTCCTTTTAAGCTCTCCCCAAAAGGCATGGATACCCCCAGCCCTTGAAAAATTACAAAACAGTGCTGGTGGATAGAGGCCCATTAGGAGAGACTTTGAAGCAACAAGCAGTGCAGAAATGATCAAGGATTCTGAAAGGGTATGGACTCTGTTCATTTTGCAGACACTGCCCTGACAGCTAGAAGGTTCTAAACACAAGGATAAGGGATTATACCCTTTATTCACCTAAGCATGCAACTTACTGAAGTCTGGATTGTGCTTTGATTTCATGGCTTTACGTAAGTTTATTTCTGTGGAGAGTAAAACTGGAACAAACTTCACTTTGTGCTTGAGTCTTTTGCAAGCTTATTGAAAATACAAAGAATAATAAGGGGAAAAATTAGAGGTTATATGATTCCGTCCTGATGCTGTACTAGAACAGCTTTCGGCAGCGCTTATAGACCACTTTTGCTGTAGCCTCTGTGTAAAGGGTCATAGACAACGTGTGGGATATATCCACGGCAATGTGTAAAGGAAAGAACACATGGGCAGCCTCTTTAGCAGCAAAGAAAAATAAAAGCCACAGGGCACTAGGAGGGCTGCTGGAAACAGAAGCATGAAGGGGAAGTTAAGACTTTATAAGGCGAAGGCTGTAAAGAAAGTGCACAAGTTTTAGTTTAAGGGAGGGCAGGGCCGGAGGTGATTTATTACAAGTACTTTATAAAACACTGAACATTTAGAAGACACTGCAAAGCCTAATACTATTTAGCCCTGCTATAGCTATATAAAAAATAAACTCTTAGGTTTCTCCATAACCAAAAAGCCATCAGGCCCTTCCAATCTTATTCCCTCCCCTAACTCCCCTAGCTAGAAAGATACCTGGGCTGGTGTTAGAGATTGAATTGTCTTCCTCAAAAAGATGTTGAAGTCCCAATCCCCAGTACCTATGAATATGATCGTATTTGGAAATAGGGTCTGTGCAGATGATAAGATGGGGCCCTTAGGTTGAGACCTTATCCAGTGACTGATGTCCTTATATTAATGGCAAAACAACAGTTACTTTTGCACCAACCTGATAAAGGAAATTTGGACACAGAGACATGTGCAGAGGGAAGATGATATGAAGACAATGAAGACATAGGGAGAATACTCTCTACAAGCCAAAGAACAGCTGAGGCTACCAGAAGCTAGGAGAGAGGGATGAAACTGAGTCTCCCTCTCAGCGCTCACAAGAAACCAGCCTTGCTGATGCCTTCATCTGGGACTTCCTGGCCTTTAGAACTGAGACAATTTCTGTTGTTTAAGCCACCCAGTTTATGGTACTTGGTTACAGCATCACCAGGAAACTAGTTCAAATGGTCTACAGAATAATTAGACAGCAGATGGAGGAAGGTTTGTGTATCAGTCTGCTGTCACTGCGATAATACCGCATAGCAAGCAAACTTGAAATGTCAACAGCTTCTAGCAACAAGTGTTGATTTTTCTCCTCAGCCATCTGCAGGTTGGCTGGGGTTCAGCTGATCTAGGCTGGGCCCTATTTCAAACTGTGTTAGGTCCAGGTTTGCCCCACATGTCTCTCATCATCCTTGGATCATTGGCTACCTGAGACATGTTCTCACAGCAAAAGGCACGGAGCACAAGAGGATGGGCACAATGACACAAGCACATGTCAAGCCTCTGTGTGTGCCATGTCTGTCAGTATTCCATTGGCCATAGCACACTGCATAGCCAAACCCAGGGCCAAGAGACCGGGCAGTACCCTTTGCCAATCATGAGGCAAGGAGATGGATGATAGGGGAGTGAATAATTGGCAAAGAGATTTCAATCTACCCCATTTGACTCCTGAATTTATTGTAAGAGGCCAGGAGTTCAAGACTAGCCTGGCCAAATGGTGAAATCCCATCTCTACTAAAAGTGTAGAAATTAGCCAGGCGGGTTGGAGCACTCCTATAATCCCGGCTACTTGGGAGGATGAGGCAGGAGAATCACTTGAACCCAGGAAGCAGAGAGTGCAGTGAGCTGAGATCCCGCCACTGCCCTCCAGCCTGGGCGACAGAGTGAGACTCCATCTCAAAAAAGAAAAAAAAAAGGTGTTTTAGGAACTAGGAAAGTTCCTTTCTCAGGGATAGCAGCAGTCTAGCTTGACTCTGACAAACCTGGTGAAGACTAAATCCTATAGCCTGGTATCACATTTTAAGTGAAGCATTCAACAGATGACCTTTTATTAGCAAAGATGTTAAAACCTTTGCTAACCAAAATAATAAAAATAACAAAAAGCACTAATGGGCATCTTATATGTAAAATAATACTGTGAAGTGCACAGACATCCTACACTGTATGACATGCTAACGTTCGTGGTTTCCTGGAAAGAACATTGTTCTGAAAAATGAGGAAAGGTGCCCTCTGGTGAACATATTCTTTTGGTAGTTAGAGAACCTGAAACACAGACTAAATTGTATTCCATCCTTTGACATGAAAGTCGAGAGTTACAAGGCAGTATTGTTCCTTCTCTCCACTCCTTGCTTTTAGTAGTAGAATCAAGACCCACTTGAGAAATCATCCTAAATTTCCAGGCATAAAAGTCAATAGTGTTGTCTGCTTACTCTGTTGATTGTTTTTTTGGTTTTCTCTCTCTCTGTGTGTGTGTGTGTGTGTGTGTGCGCGCACGCACGCGCATGTGTGTGTGTGTGTGTTGAGATGGAGTTTCACTCTTGTTGCCCAGGCTGGAGTACAATGGCGTCATCTCAGCTCACTGCAACCTCCACCTCCTGGGTTCAAGTGGTTCTCCTGCCTCAGTCTCCCAAGTAACTGGCTAATTTTGTATTTTTAGTAGAGATGGGGTTTCACTATGTTGGTCAGGCTGATTTCGAACTCCTGGCCACAGGTGATCCACCCGCCTCGGCCTCCCAAAGTGCTGGGATTACAGGCGTGAGCCTCCATGTCCGGCCAAGTATCAGGTTTCAAAAGTTAGTGTGCAAGCTCAGAATTTATACTAGCGCAGCCAGTCTGCCTACTATGTTGTGCCACTGCTGCCTTTAAAAGAAATCAGAGGCCAGGCACGGTAGCTCACGCCTGTAATCCCAGCACTTTGGGAGGCCGAGGTGGGCAGATCACCTGAGGTCAGGAGATCGAGACCAGCCTGGCCAATATAGTGAATCCCCGTCTCAACTAAAAATACAAAAAATTAGCCGGGCATGGTGGTGCACACCTCTGGTCCCAGTTACTCAGGAGGCTGAGGCAGGAGAATCTCTTGAACCCGGGAGGCGGAGGTTGCGGTGAGCCGAGATCAGGCCACTGCACTCCAGCCTGGGCAACAGAATGAGACTCTGTCTCAAAAAAAAAAAAAGCAGATGGCAGAATCTGGAAAAATACTAATGGCCACACCTGCTTTAGTGTTTACATTTACCAAAAACAATTGTACAAAACTGGTTTCATTTTTAAGACCGGTTACTTTAATTTCCCCAAATGCTCAATTTTTCCCTCCAGTTTCTCCACATGTCCCCAAGTGCACTGGGTATGTTAGATGATAATTAAATGAGGGCAGTAAAGATGTTAGATTGTCTTTGATGTATCCTGGAAGGACTCATTTAAGGGAGGATAGGGTGATCTTCCATTTGTATGTTAAAAAGGGTTAAGGTTAGATATTTACTTTAAGTAGCTCTGTAAGCTCTTGAAGTTATAGGGCCCATGCCCTGTTGAGCTTTGCACCCCAGGGTTGGGCAGGCACACGGGACCCAATAAAAAGAAAATGAAAATATAAACGATCAAAGAGATGAGGCCGGGTGCAGTGGCTCATGCCTCTAATCTCAGCACTTTGGGAAGCCGAGGCGGGTGGATCACCTGAGGTTGGAGCTCAAGACCAGACTGGTCAACAGGGTGAAACCCTGTCTCTACTAAAAATACAAAATTAGCCGGGTGTGGTGGCGGGTGCCTGTAATCCCAGCTGCTTGGGAAGCTGAGGCATGACATATCTGGTGGTTTGGCTGTGGAAGACCCAGTAACATGCCAAGGACTTAACGGGATTCAACATAACAGTAATAGTAGTTACTAATTTATGTTTCAGCTTGGCACAGATATATGGAGAAAGAAATCCACATGAAAAAGATGATCAGCCATCTCTTTCATGGAACAAATGCATTTAACTAGGCCTGAATTCACAGGCCTTCAAAATTTGTAAGACTGATGTCAATATCCTCATGGAAGAATCAGAACGCCACAATAATGTTACTAGGAAAAAGACGTGGAGAAGTTGGAAAATATTCACATTACTATAGGGTTTTGTTATGTGCCAAAGAGCTCCTTTAAAACATGCGACCAGCCACTGAAGTCACTGCATGTGAAGGGCTAAAAAACAAAAACTGTTAGAAATTATAAAGGTACTTGGCAAAATTTATCCGAGGGGACCTACACTTGTGCCCTTTTCCTATATTACCACCCAGTGCTTGGCTCCTGGATTTGAAATTTGTAATTCCTGCACACATTTTTAAAAAAGAAAACCATAGTTCTTCTAGTACCTTCCATCTTCCCACATGTCTGCATCTCCAGGCTTCAATTTTATTATATGTTGTTAAATTGCTTTTCAAAACGGTGTACCAATTTACACTTATGATTAGGGTTATGAGGGTTGAAAGTGCTCCATTGCCAATTGACAGTGTAGACTTTTAAATTTTTTGCCAGTCTCTGCCGGGTGCAGTGGCTCACGCCTGTAATCCCAGCACTTTGGGAGGCTGAGGCGGGAGGATTGCTTAGCTCAGGAGTTCAAAACCAGCTTGGGTAACATGGCGAAACTCCATCTCTGCCAAATATACAGAAATTAGCCGGGCGTGGTGGCGGGCACCTGTAATCCCAACTACTCAGGAGGCTGAGGCATGAGAAGTGCTTGAACCCAGGAGGTGGAGGTTGCAGTGAGCCGAGATTGGAGATTGTACCACTACACTCCAGCCTGGGTGACAGAGCAAGACTCTCAATCAATCAATCAATCAATCAATTTTTGCCAGTCTGGAGATGTGAAATGGTCATTTCTTGTAGTTTAAATTTTCATTTACCTGAGTATTAATGAGGCTGGGCATATTTTTGTAAGTTAATTGGCCAGTGTTCCTCTTTGGAAAAATGCCTGCCTTTTTGTCCATTTGGCTATTGGGCTTTGATTTTCTTATTGATCAGTTGTACTTTAAATCTTCAGGATAATAATCCATTGTTGCTTGTATTTTTGTTGCAAGTGTCTACTCTCAGTCTGTTGTGTGTCTTTTTCATTTTTAGTAGTATTTTTGGATGCACAGAAGTTCTTTATTTTGATGTAGTCAAATTTGTCAGTCTGTTTCCTTTATGATATGTGTTTGCGTCTTGTTTTAGAAACCTTTCCCTAACCTGATTTTCTATATATATTCCAGTGTTTTAAACTTTTGCTTCTCATAATGAGGGCTGTCATTTGTCTGGTATTCCTTTTGGGGGGAGCTTTTAAAAGAAGGTAGCTGAAAGTAGAAGAGAAAAAAGGCAGTAGCTGCCATATTGCATTGATCACTTATTGCAACCCCATTCAAAATGATTCCCTTCTAAGTATTTCCAGAATCTGATGTATTTTCACTTCACCTCTAAAAAAATAATCATGACTCCGTCTCAAAAACAAAACCAAACCAAACAACCTTGGATTAAGTGCAGTGTTGTACCATTTTTCAAAGCATAGCCAAAGCTAGTGTCCTCATGATTAGAATATGTTATTAAAACAAAATGCATTTTAAAAAAACAACATTTTCACAAGGGCATGCCTTGTCGGTCTTGTCTTTGCCACTAAATGCTGGGAGTTCTTTGTATGTCTTTCCCTACCCAGTGGGATTTGGATGGAATTATCCAGGATCTTATATCTGGACTTTCTGATTCTCAGATTTCAAAATTTATAAAGGTAACACAGTGGGTTGATTCACTTCCATGGAGAATGGACTCTGATATTCTTTTTTTTTTTTTTGTGAGATGGAGTCTGGTTCTGTGGCCCAGGCTGGAGTGCAATGGCATGATCTCAGCTCACTGCAGCCTCCGCCTTTGGGGTTCAAATGATTCTCCTGCCTCAGCCTCCCGAGTAGCTGGGTTTACAGGCGTGTGCCACTGTGCCTGGCTAGTTTTTGTATTTTTAGTAGAGACAGGGTTTCACAATGTGAGGCAGGCTGGTTTCAAACTCCTGACCTCAGGTGATCTTCCCTCCTCGGCCTCCCAGAGTGCTGGGATTACAGGCATGAGCCATCGCGCCCGGCCTACAACTCTTGATATTCTTCATGCCAGAATAACTGTCAATGTTACATAGTTCCTGAGGACAATAAAGTGATCATTTATTTATTTAATACATTATAGGCACTTCCTATATTTCAGGCTCTGGCATGGGTAAGCGAAGCAAAATGACAAAAGACCCTTAAGAATGTCCCCCAGTCTAAGGAGACTAACTCACATAAAACAGTGGGCTACTGCCTCCTGATGCTGCATGGTGTGCCCCATGGACATTTGAAACAATACAAGTAACCATGTAAAATGGCCAAAAAAGGGCTGGGTGTGGCAACTCATGCCTGTAATCCCAGCACTTTGGGAGGCAGAGGCAGGAGGATCGCTGGAGCCCAGGAGTTTGAGACCAGCCTGGGTAACATAGTGAGACCCCCATCTCTACAAAATATCAAAAAATGACCTGGGTGTAGTGGCGCATACCTGTAGTTTCAGCTACCCAGGAGGCCGAAGCAAGAGGATTGCTTGAGTCTGGGAGGTCAAGGATGCAATGAGCCATGATTGTGCCGCTGCACTCCAGCCTGGGCGACAGAGTGAGACCCTGTCTCAAAATAAAATGGCCAAAAAGGGACAGAGGAAGGAGAGAGTGAGTGCTTTTAAGCACTTGAACGGAAACTCTGATGGTTAGGTGGAAGTTACAGTCAAGGGATAGCTGTATATTTCCCATGTGTCTTTTTTCCTTTTTTAATTCATCATCCTTTTAGATAGAAATGTTTAGGGGAAACAGCAGGGAAGGGCTGCCAGGAACATAGCAATTTGGTTTACCAAGATCATTATATTTAGTACTTTAATGTCTGGCTTTTGAGGTGGGGGTGAGGGGTGTTGGATTTAAGAAAAAGTAAACAGTTGTTCTTAATTATACCATACTATGAGACTTGGTGTGCTAGCTTCAAACAAAATAATACAGTCTTTTCACCATTACAGGAACATCAGTGACTAAACAGAATCGATCATCTGAGTGGTTATGATTGGAAGTTATTACAGTTAAATAATGCTAAGCCTTTGAGACAAGCAGTAAACTCCAAATGGAATTCATGGCTAATATCAGTGAGGCAGTCTACTGTGTAATGTAGTATTTATCACCTCCTTTGGAAGACAAATGATCTTTTCGGTTTGCATAATGTATTACATTTTTGAAATTCATATATCATCTATGTTTTATATAATAACAATACAATAAAACGTTCCTAGAATTTGACATGTTGAAAAACATTGTCTCCTTAAACAAATGAACATGCATAAATTATTTAAGAACCCATAACTGAGGTATTTTCCTTTTTGCTTTAACTGTCAAGGCCCTCATTTGCAGTGGGTAACTCATCCTCACTCTTTTTTCACCTAAGATCTATATTTCTCTGCTTTAAAAAAATTCTTATAATTTAAATCTATTTTGAGTATTTTCAGTGGGAAAGGATTTAATATCGTAAGCTACGGGATAAGGAGCTACAGTTTTGCCCTTAGCTCTGGGCAACAGGGACCCTTCCCTGGGTCCTGGCTTCAAGAGGGCTCTACTCTAGCTCTCCTGGGGCTATGCCCTTCGCCTTGGAGTGAAGGATCTGCAGTGCCAAGGGGATGTGCCTGTGTCCCCTTCTAAAACACAGTTTTTATCCCTGAGACTAGAAATTTTCTGTTTAAACTTGCTCAGAGCTCACATCCAGGGCCCATGGGGGTCTCTTTCTCAGCTTGTCATCCCATCCTCCTGAGGGAAGACTGTGCCTGGGCTCCCACGTGTTGTCAAGGTGCTGCTGGGATGGGGGATGTGAAAAGAGAAAGGGGATGGGCCAAGGACTGGGGCCCGCTCTCCAGTGTGTTTCTATCTGAAACCCCCAGGAGTCTGAGAATTCTGAATTGGAATCAGGCCTTCCAGGTGGGTATGAAGTATATTTCCAAGGTAGGAGGAGAGAATGTATTTGATTGAACAGTTTGTAGTCTGATTCACAGCTTTAAATGGTATGTGGCTGCCCCTCCATCTTCGCTCATGGGTACTCTTCGCTCAGATCCATGTAGTGATGAGCTTGGGGAACTATATTATAGTTTTTTAGAAATAGGGACGATGAGTATTCATTAAGCTATGTTTGGAAGAATAATGGCAAATTTATTATGTCAAACAAGCTCTTTTAGAGTTGAGGTCTTTCAAATGCATTACAAAACTGAAAATAATCAGTCAAAATTTGAAAATCGTATCTTAGTTCCCATCCCCTATTTGTAAATGATGCCCTATTTTATGTCCATCCATCCTTTTTTTTTTTCTTTTCCACTGAGTATTCTATTGGCAGAAAGTCCTAGAGAAGTGAGATATGTTTTGATTTGAATAAAGTCAGGCTTGGTGAACCCACAGAATACTTGACTTCAAGGAATTCGATAGTAAGTTTTAAGGCAACCCATCAGAGGAGATGTGAACCACACTTGGTAACCACTATCTTGATCATCCTTGACCATGGCTAATAACTACAGAGTCTGTTATTGCTCCTCTCTTTTCCTTTCTCTTCGTTCTGGCTACACAAATCACATACTGAACCTAGCCTTTTCAGGCCGACTTCGGTAATCTCATTGTGATTTCAGTTGCATTCATCCTGCAAGGTTAAATGCCTTCTCGGTCAGGTCCCAGAGGTATAAAGCTGTCCAAATCGTGGTCCCAACCACCAGGTGGCTGAAAGACTGGACACCTGCTGTCCTTACTACCAATAGGAACACAACCAACTAGGGTTAGAGGTTGACCAGCGTCTGTAGTGAAGAGCAAGAGGCCCAAGAAGAGGTGATGTTTCCTTTCCATTCCCTTCCGTCCCCTCCCCGTCCCTCCCCTTCCCTCTCCTCCCCTCTCCTCTCCTCTCCTCTCCTCTCCTCTCCTCCCCTCCCCTCCCCTCTCCTCTCCTCTCCTCTCCTTTCCTTTCCTGACACAGTCTCACTTTGTCACCCAGGCCAGAGTGCAGTGGCATGATCTCGGCTCATCCCAGTCTCCTCCTCCCAGGCTCAAGCAATTCTCCTGCTTCAGCCTCCCCAATAACTGGAATTACAGGTGTGTGCCACTACTGCCCAGCTAATTTTTGTATTTTTAGTAGAGATGGGGTTTCACCATGTTGGCCAGGCTGGTCTCGAACTCCTGACCTCAAATGACCCACCCACCTCGCCCTCCCAAAGGTGATGTTTTCTTAAATTGTGGTAAAAAACACTTTCCTTCCCTACGTCTTCTCTCCTCTTCTCCCCCCAACTCCTCTCTTCTCCCGTCCCCTCTTCTTTCATTTCCTCTTCTTTCCATTATTTCTTCATCCCTTCCTCTTTTCTTCCCCCAATAAGTCTGGACTGAATACCTCCCTTAGGCATAGACAGCCCTGAATAAGAATTTTAAAACACAAACAATGGAGACATCTATAAGGCATATCTATGGGTGACAAAACATGAAATATTAAGAAACAGAACAATAATAATGCCTGCCACTTCTTCAGAAACCATTTTAAGCACTTCATAACTATTATTATCATAGTTTATTATTATCTCCCATTGCCAGATGACAAAATTGAGACCCTGAAAGATTAGGCAGTTTTTTCAAGGTCACATAGCAGTAAGTAGCAATGCTACGAATCCAATCCAGGGAGTTTGTTCCCAAATACCAGGTATTTAACCACTGTCACACTGCACTATCCTGCCTGGCAGCGTGGAAACATGTATCAACGTGAATCAACGTATATCAATGTGAATGGTGTAGTTAGCAGTTACAAGAAAAAGAGAAGGGAGCTCTGTTAGTGTTATGTGAGGAATGCAGAAACCACTCTACGTATTTCAAACAAAAGTGTATTTAATGTAGGGAATTGGTTTCAAAGGTAGTGGAAAGGCAGAAGGAACAAAGGAGAGGATGTTACTCAGAGTTCAGTGACTGCAAAAGGCTGCTACTGCCCTTAAGACTAGAGAAGCAAACAGGGAAAAGGAATGTGGCCTAAAGTCCACATCACGCTCACCTTGGAGGCTGCTGCTGCTGCTGTTGAGTGGGACTCTAGGAGCCACAATCCCATTGATGCTACCAGAGTCTGCAGTCATCTGCAGCCATGTGCCCCTGCGGCTGTCACATTTGCGGTCTTTATGTAGGATCCCGGAGTTTCCTCCTGTGGCCCTGGATAAACCCAGGATCAGTAAAGAAAAAATAAGCCAGGCTTCTACATTCCTCCTGTTTTTGAATTTCCTATTAATGCCTTCCCTTGACAGAGTCTAACAGGAACTCAGCTGGCAAGGGAGCCTGGAAAATGTAGTTCGTGGGCTTCCAGCTGCCAGCCATACATTGAACACACTAGAAGATCACAGTGGGGCTGAAAGCCAAAGCATATTCTACATGCTCAGTGTTGCATAAGAAAACGTGGATACAGGGAAGAAAAAAAACATTTCACTGAATCTAAGATTCAATCGATTGTAAGATGTACCATAATACCACCATAATAATACCATCGAGAAAGAAAAATACCGTCAAATTATGCCACATCACCACTTACGAGGTACATTCTACTTCTAGAAATGTTAAAGCTTGAAAAAAAGTCCCTGTTAAAATTGATGATATAGTAAATGTCTGATCTCAACTTACATGTAGTCTAATGGAGCAGACTTCTGCAGAGACTATTGTAATACAACCTGACATCCTGTGACCCTGTGACCTTACTAAGAAGAGGGGTCTGGGAAGATTTTCTCGAGGAGGTAAAATCTGAGCTGAGTCTTAAAAGATGAACCCGAGTTTCCTAAAGAAATGGTTTTCCAGGCAAAAGGAGAAATGTTTTCTTTTTTTTTTTTAATTTTTTTTTTTTTGAGACAGAGTCTTGCTGTGTCGCCCAGGCTGGAGTGCAGTGGCGCAATCTCGGCTGACTGCC
>NW_026652282.1:18863100-18880306 GCF_009828535.3 Hylobates moloch
ATTTTTAGTAGAGGCGGGGTTTCGCTGTGTTAGCCAGGATGGTCTCGATCTCCTGACCTTGTGATCTGCCCGCCTCGGCCTCCCAAAGTGCTGGGATTACAGGTGTGAGCCACCGTGCCCGGCCGAGAAATGTTTTCAAAGCGCAAAAAGCTGGGTAAAGTTTAGTGCATTTGAGAACTTGAAGGGGTTTAGAATGACTGGTGTGTAGGGTGTAAATTGAGAAGCCGTGCACAGGTGAGCCTGGAGGATTGCGTGGGCTCAGTCATGCAGGAACTCAATGTGAAGTATTTTTACATTTTCCTAAAAACTGACAGCAGCCACTGAAGGATTTTAAGAACATCAAAATCCATTTGAAATTTGACTCAGGACTGCAATTCAGTTGGTTCATACCAGTGTGGCTGCTGCTGTTGTGAAATAGTGAAATATCTCCTTACTAGTTATGGATGGCTGCCCCTCTGGGCCCCCTGCAGCCTCATCCAATCCACCCCCTCTCCTAGAACCCTGCAGATCCAGCAACTAAGATAGTACAGTAGGGGCCACTGAAACTGGCCCCAATCCCCTGGTCAGTGCCATGCTATGGTGGTTGTTAAATATTTTGAATGGCATCACTGTTTTCACTACATAAGTTTAATGTTTAGTTTTGTTGGTTCTTCAGTCCACTTTACCACATTGCAGAGATTTAATGGTTGCCCTACACCAGTGGTTCTCAAAATGTGGTCCCCAGACTAGCAGCATGAGCATCTCCCAAGAGCTGGTTAGAAATTAAAATTTCAGGCCGGGTGCAGTGGCTCATGCCTGTAATCCCAGCACTTTGAGAGGCCGAGGCAGGTGATCACCTGAGGTCAGGAGTTCAAGACCAACCTGGCCAACATGGTGAAACCCCGTCTCTCCTAAAAATACAAAAATTACCCGGACGTGATGGTGGGCGCCTGTAATCACAGCTACTCAGGAGGCTGAGGCAAGAGAATCGCTTGAACCCAGGAGGCAGAGGTTGCAGTGAGCCGAGATTGTGGCACTGCACTCCAGCCTGGGTGACAGAGTGAGACTCCGTCTCAAAAAATAATAAAAAATAAAAAGAAATTTAAATTTCAGCTCATCTCAGACCTACAGAATCAGAAACTCTAGGGATGGAGCCTAGCAATCTGTTTTTTAATTTAGTTTAATTTTGAGATAGGGTCTCATTCTGTCACCCAGGCTGGAGTGCAGTGGCAGAATCAAGGCTCACTGCAGCCTCGACCTCCCGGGCTCAGGCAATCCACCCCCCTCAGCTTCCTGAGTAGCTGGGACTACAGGAGCTCACCACCACACCCAGCTAGTTTTTGTATTTTTTGTAGAGATGGGGCTTCATCATGTTGCTTAGGCTGGTCTCAAACTCTTGGTCTCAAGCCATCTACCTGCCTCGGCCTCCCAAAGTGCTAGGATTACAGGTGTGAGCCACCATGCCTGGCCACAATCTGTGTTTTAACCAGCCCTCCGGGAGATTCTGGGGCCCACTCAAATTTGAGACCCACTTCTCTAAGCCCCTTGTCCTCATAAACATCTAGGTAAGCCATCCTTGAACAATTGGTTGTTATTAATCAAGGGCATACAAACTTCTATAGGTCAATAGTCTAACCAAGGAGTAAGGTGAGTGTGACCAGTTTGAGGATACAGCAAGTAGACACTAGTTGGATGAATAGTTATTTCATTTTAAAATTGTTATGCAGTGGAGTGCTTTGGAAAAGGTATTAATATTGTGAGTTTGGGAGCTGTATCAATCATGTTTTTTATTTTCTATATTTTATGATGTGTTGACGTCTTGGTGCCTTGCAGACCCAGGGAAGGTCTGTCCCTCCCAGGGTTAGCTAATTCCTAGAGATAGTAACTGACTTGCCTGTGAGCATGCCTTTGATATGCAAATCAACCAATCCACGTTCATATACCCCCCACTTCCTTTTACCAGACTCCTGCAGTCGAGGACACTATACCCCTACCTTTCCACCCTAAATCATCCCAGGGCTAGGTACGAGAGCGCTAGAGACCACCTCTAGAGACCAGAGCCTGCTGAAATTATTCATGCTATCCACCCAATCCTAAATCTGCTCAGCCGCTTACCCTGCCTTGCCCATTCCTTTCTTTGAAAACCACAATAAAGTGCCTATGGTTTCCCTTGCTCCTTCTGCTCCTTGATGCTCCCACATATGGCCCTGTGTGGCAAGTCTTTGAAATGGGAGAGTTCCCTGATTTCCCTCGCAGGATATGAGACAGGGGTGTGGCTCGCCTGTTTGGTTGCCCCCCGCAGCTCAGACCCCTTACGGGCAGGGGAGCATGCAGATGAGCAGGTGCAGGAACCGGGGTGAGCACTTTTGGGCTCTGGCCCCATGGCAGCATCTATGGGTGGGTGTTTGTGACTCCCGAAGCCCAAGTGGGCATGTCTTACAGTGTGCTCCTTTAGCTTTGCCATCTGCAGATGGCTTGTGTGTTAATCAGCTCAATGGACCCTCTGCCTTATCACAAGGGCAGGGGGCGAGTGTGACAGCCTTCTGTATCCCAAGCTCTTGCCCAGTGTCCCAAAAGAATCGGGTCACACGTGGGCTTGAAGGATGAGTGCAGGGTTTTACTGAGAGGTAGAGGTGGCTCTCAGCGAAATGGATGGGGAGCCAGAAGGGGGGATGGAGTGGGAAGGTGGTCTTCCCCTGGAGTCGGGGTGCCTAGCAACCAGACTCTTCTTTGACTGCCCCTGGCCGAACTCCCCTTGGCGTCCAGAAGTCCCTCCTCTTCTCTCTCTGCTGCATCGTTCTGCCGACACTGGTCTGCTGGTCTGCTCGCCTCCTCCTCTCTTTGCTTGGGGTTCTCTTCTGGAGCTTGGGGTTCAGGGTTTATATGGGGCCAGGGTAGGGGTTGTGGTGGATCAAAAGGCAACTTTTTGGGCGTGAAAACAGAAATGCCTGTCCTCATTAGGGCCTCTGGTCTTTATGCTTGAGGGTGGGGCCTTTGCCAGGGAACCGCCCTCTTCTACCCAGTATTTCCCTGTCTCCTGTCCATATCAGCGTGCCCTCTCATCTTCCAAACTGTGAGTAATAAACCCTTTTCAAGGGCTGTCTCCATGTTTGTTATCTTAACCATACCAGATTAAAACAAATTCCAAGTACATTTCAACACAGGAGCCACATCGATTTGAGTTCCAACTGGGCTCTGTCATTTACCCATCACGTGACCTTCGGAATATTACTTATCCTCAGCTGGCTCCAGTGTCCTTATCTGCAAAAGATTCCTATATTGTAGGACTGCTCTAAGGACTGATGATAATACACATAAAGTGAGCAGGCACTGAGGAAATAGTAGCTATGTGGAAAGGAGGTGAGAAAAATCAATGGATAAAATCCCCTTTAAGGCTCAGAAATGAACAAGTACAGCACATGGATAGATAGCCTCTCAGATGTATATATCCTTCCTAATGTTCAGTTACTAGCAACACATCAAGAGATAGTTCATGTATTGCTATTTTTGTTCCTCAACTGAAAAATGTCCCCCCTCCCAAATTAAATGATGGCTGCTGTTCCTGTTAAGGAAATAAAGCCTGATAATTACTCTTTTAAACAAGAGAATTAAAGGAAGCATAGTTTATCACTTTGCCTCTGCTCAAGTGTCACTTTGAGATGCTACACCTACCTTCACTAATTACCCGATAAGCAAACTTATCAAGAACCACAGCAGAGAGACAAGAGGTTGGAATTTGAAACCATTCTGGCCTTAAGACAAATACTGGCCCTGTGACCTTCGGCAAATCACTTAATAGCTTCAAACTTCAGTTTCCTTATCTGTAAAAGGTGATAAGAACACCTACCTAAGGAAGATGTTTAAAAGGATCAGATACAATGTAAGTAATGTATCTCATTAGTGAAAGGCCTGGGATTTGAACTCCTCCAGTCTGAAGGACCTGCCAATAAGGAACAGAGCCCACCACAATCCCCAGATCTGAGCTTTCACTATTTATTTTAATAGCTCTTCTCTCCCTCTCCTCCCTTCCCTCTTCCCTCCTTCCTCCTCCTTCCAATGGATGGATGAAAACATTTTCAGAATTTGAATCACTTCCTTCTTTCTCACTAAAATTATGGCCCACATGGGATTTTACTGCTTGAAACAGAGGACCCTGCACATCCAAATAATGACCAGATGCACTCATGTCTAGCATAAAGACGGCTTCAGCTGTCATCCCGGCCAGTTAGCAGCTTGGGCCGTTGTTGCTGGATTCCGTTACCTCAGATAAATCATTGTACCTGTGAGTCCTGCAGGGAGAGCAGTAAATGCCCAGGCAAGTCCCTTCTTGGGGTGGGGCTCGGTCCATCTGGAAGCCTTCCTCTTGTCCTGCAAGCTGCCCATTCTCGCAAGCACTCCTTCTGGAAGTCTTCCCAATGAATCTACCGCTCTGGGATTTCTGCTTCTCTGGGCGCTGACTGCCCTTATGGTCAGGCCTGCGTGCTTTAGGGTCATGTGGCCAAGTTGGGTTTCCTATACAGTATTTTCATCCCTGCATCCAGTTGACCAGTCCAGAACCTCCGGCATGGATTCTTGGTCTTGCTTCATAAGGGTTTGCACAGGGCTAGGCACCTGAGAAATGCTCAAGAAACTTCTGTCGATTCATTGATTGATCCAGTGAATGTCCAAGGTAGTCCTGAATGTTCTTAATTGAAATAATTGGGTGGGTGTAGAGCAGACTATTAACAGACTTACCTTGCATAATGACTTTTCAATGAACTAATTTTCACAGCTCTAGAATAGTTGTAAAAATGTTTAGAATAACGCCCCCTCCCCTTTTTTTTCCAGAATAATGACTTCTCACTCCCAAACACACTAAATCGTATGCTAAATCGTAATATTGAAATCATAGTTTCAATATTACAGTTTCAGGCAAAGACACATTCACCAGTTTCCCTGACACAACAGTTTCTGTTCAAAGAATCTCGAATGGAACAATTTTGACTTACAGGTCAAGTGTGGATAAACATTTTATTTTGTATGCCATGTAGATGGGGTGAAGAGGTAGCATTTTTTTTTTTTTTTTTGTCAGTCTTACTCTGTTGCCAGGCTGGAGTGCAGTGGCGTAATCTCAGCTCACTGCAACTTCCGTCTCTCAGGTTCAAGGGATTCTCCTGCCTCAGCCTCCCGAGTAGCTGGGACTACAGGCACGGGCCACCACACCTGGCTAATGTTTGTATTTTTAGTAGAGACGGGGTTTCACCCTGGTCTTGATCTCCTGACCTCGTGATCCGCCCACCCTGGCCTCCCAAAGTGCTGGGATTACAGGCATGAGCCACTGCTCCCGGCTAGAGGTAGCATCTTTTACTACTCTTTAGTGCAGAAGTTGCTAAACTTTTCCTGTCAAGAGCCAGAGAGTAAATATTTTAAGCTTCAAAGGCTAAAATGTCTCTGTTGCAAAACTACTTAACTTTGCTCTTGCAGCATGAAAGCAACTATGCACAATCTACAAACAAATAGGTGTGACCTTGTTCCAATAAAACTTTATTTACAGGCCAGGCATGAGATGGTTCACATCTGTAATCCCAGCACTTTGAGAGGCCGAGATGGGTGGATCACTTGAGCCCAGGAGTTCGAGACCAGGCTTGAGGAACATGGCAAAAACCCATCTCTACTAAAAATACAAGAATTAGCTGGACCTGGTGGCGCACCGCCTGTAGTCCCAGCTATTCGAGAGGATGAGGCAGGAGAATCGCTTGAACCCAGGAGATGGAGGTTGCAGTGAGCCAAGATTGCGCCACTGCACTCCAGCCTGGGCAACAGAGCGAGACGCTGTCTCAAAAAAAAAGTTGAAAAATAAGAAAAGCTTTATTTACAAAAACAGGCAGTGGGCCAAATTTGGCCCATATACTCTTGTTTGCAGACCCCTGCTTTAGTCCTCTGAGCACCTATTATTGCCCTGTGCTTTGAACTTCTTTATTTTGCCCTAAAGGGTTTCTTTTCTTTTCTTTTCTTTTCCGTGCTACTTTAAGTGTGGTTTATTTTGAGGGCAAGATAATCATCATCTCCTAAAAGGTTGAAAAATTAATGCAGAAAATGGCACAGAATGAACGATGTACCTTGTAATGAATGATTCTCCCACATCCTTTCCTCCATCAATCCCGCCACTCTCAAGTTTTCCTTTATTCCTTTGGTGAATAAAAGAAACCTTCATTACATTACTTAACACAAACTATGTTTATTTTCAATATTTTGACAGTTCCATATTACTTTTATAGACTTGTTTTCATTGTTCAAGTAATACATTTTAAAATTACTTATTTTAATTTTTAATTTTCGTGGGTACATATTAGGTGTATATATTTGTGGATACATATTAGGTGTATATATTTGTGGGTACATGAGATGTTTCGATACAGGCATGCAATGTGAAATAATCACATCGCGGTGAATGTGGTATCCATCCCCTCAAGCATTTATCCTTAGTGTTACAAACAATCCAATGGCAGTCTTTCAGTTATTTTTAAATTTACAATTAAGTTAAATGAATACATTTTTCTATCTGTGTTTGCATATCTTAGTTTGGGATAGAATGCATCATAATTTTCCTATTACAGTTAATGAAAGTAGTTTTTTGGTTTAATGGCTTTTCACTCAGCAGTTGACCGTTCAGGAATGAATTTCTGTCGGTAAGTGATGGGTAGGTATAACTTCAGGGAATCCCCAAATTGCCCTCACCTCTGGGGGAATTGCAAGTTCAAGGCAGGTGGAGGCTACTCCAGCTAGGAACTCACAGCCACTATTCAGTGTCAGTGGGGACACTGAAAGTTGTGAGGAGATTGGGAGGAGGAAGGAAAGAGGAAAGAAGTGAGTCTTGGTGTCGTGCTTGGATGACTGTCCTCTTGCTGTGCACAGGAAGCTTTGTCAAGCAGCAGGCATGCCGTGTGTGGCAATGATCCCATCCCCCATCTATCCATTTGTGCTTTTCCCATGCCACCTGAGGCCATTCCTTGGTCTCAGTGTACTTATTTGTAAAACAGAGTTAAAATACCTTTGCTATCAAGTATGTAGATTAAGTATGAAAGTATGCTATCAAGTATGAATTTAAAGTGAATGTGCTATGCCTATATGAAGTATCATTGTTAGCTGAGCATTGAGAAGGAATAATTAGGGCCTTGAAAGATGACACCCTTCCTCCCCCCGCAGACATTAGCATGTGAGGTTCCTGAAGCTGAAGCTGGTTGTTTGTTTGTTGTGGTTGTTGTTGTTTTGAGATGGGGTCTCACTCTGTTGCCCAGGCTGGAGTGCAGTACTGCGATCTCAGCTCACTGCAACCTCTGCCTCCCGGGTTCCAGCGATTCTCCTGCCTCAGCCTCCCGAGTAACTGGCATTACAGGCATCCGCCACCATGTCCGGCTCATTTTTGTACCTTTAGTAGAGTCGGGGTTTCACCATGTTGGCCAGGCTGATCTCGAACTCCTGACCTCAGGTGATCCACCCACCTTGGCCTTTTGGTTTTTTTGAGGCACAGTTTCATTCTGTCACCCAGGCTGGAGTGCAGTGGCTCAATCTCAGCTCACTGCAACCTCTACTTCCTGGGTCCAAGCGATTTTTGTGCCTCAGCTTCCCCGAGTAGCTGAGATTACAGTCACGCGCCACCACGCCTGGCTAATTTTTGTATTTTTAGTAGAGACAGGGTTTCGCCACATTGGCCAGGCTGATCTCGAACTCCTGACTTAGAGTGATCTGCCCACCTCAGCCTCCCAAAGTGTTGGGATTACAGGTGTGAGCCACCACTTCTGGCCCTGAAGTTGGTTTTTTGTTTTGTTTTTGTTTTTGTTGTTTTTGTTTTTTTCGAGACAGTCTTGCTCTGCCTCCCAGACTGGAGTTCGGTGGCATGATCTCAGCTCGCTGCAACCCACCTCCTGGGTTCAAGCAATTCTCCTGCCTCAACCTCCTGAGTAGCTGGGATTACAGGCGCCTGCTACCACGCCCGGCTATTTTTTGTATTTTTAGTAGAGACAGGGTTTCACCATGTTGGCCAGGCTGGTCTCGAACTCCTGACCTCGTGATCCCCCCGCCTTGGCCTCCCAAAGTACTGGGATTACAGGCGTGAGCCACTGCGCCCGGCTGAAGCTGGTTTTTAAGAGTAAGTGGCTAGGGCTAACTTGTATGATTTTTATTGCTCTCATTTCTCCTTTTCACTGTGAAGGGCCAGGAAATGTCGATGTTGGAGCTGCAACATTGAACATGGTTCCTGACCTTGTGGAACTCATGGTCTAAGATGTGTTCTAGAGTCAAGTCCAAAAACTCTTGGGAGAATCCCATACTAGGGGCCAAAGGCCTGCTAGGGTGTGTTATGGAATAACAGCAACAAAATAACGTCAACAGCCAATGAGCACAGGATAACTACAACACACCATGATGTCATAACTTGGACAAAGGCTTATGACCCCCTGACTTTGGCGCAACATGAAATGAGCAGAAAGTAAGGTATGTTATGGAATAAGCCCCACAACCTGAGAGAATCCCATGCTAAGGGCTTAAGCCCTGACCAAGACAAGCCAGACAGGACCATGAATGTGTGGCCATGTTATACTGAGCTCATCAGCACCTGCTGAGCTCCTGTGTCACCTCTAAAGCCATGTGCACAAGTTTTGCATTGAGATAATTGCTCTACTGGTTTCTGGATATAGTTGAATTCTCTACCCCCACTCCCACTGCCCTATGACCTCCAGCAAAACAAAAGCAGGTAGGTAGTAATTGTGTTGTGAGTTAATGATGTCTATATCTTTGGATAATAAAATCTATATCATTTCAATGGTAGCATTGGAATATCAGTTGCCCTTCCCCATGAAGAAAGCACATTGTTATCGTTTAAATCATTATCATAATCAAAAAAATCAAAGACCCAGTCATTCATCAGTCTTTCCAGTGGAGTCAACTGCCTTTGTTTTTTGTTTGTTTATTTTTGAGACAGGGTCTCTCTCTCTGTCACCCAGGCTGGAGTGCAGTGGCGCAGTCTGGCTCACTGCAACCTCCACCTCCCAGGCTCAAGCGATTCTCCTACCTCTGCCTCCTGAGTAGCTGGGACTACAGGTGCTCACCAACATGCCCGGCTAATTTTTGTGTTTTTAGTACAAACAAGGTTTCGCCTTGTTGTCCAGGCTGGTCTCGAACTCCTGGTCTCAAGCGATCCCCCTGCCTCAGCCTCCCAAAGTGCTGGGATTACAGGCGTGGGCCACCACGCCCAGCCTGAAACCAATTGCCTTTGAATTCATCCTGGGGAATCTGCTGAAGTGGACACTTTATGTAAACACAAAAACATCCTAATGAATGGCTGCCTCAGTAGGAGTGGCAGACAAAACACATGGTGCACTTTTCATCAAAAACACGCAAGGAAAAAATTTTTCATCATATCTTTTGTAGTTGCTAATAAACTTAATTCACACACTTGTGTTTTTTTGTGGGGGTTTTTTTTTTGTACAATTCTTAGTACCACAAAGAGGAAGTGCTTTTTCTCCTTCCTTTAAGAAAAAGTTCCAGTTCAAACCATCAGCCTCTGTAGGTTGTCTTAATTGCTACTTTGCACTGCACTGGACTATGACTGATTTTTGGCACATGCTATCATACACAAAGTTCCTAAAATAAAATGCTCCAGGATATCCTAGGAACTCTTAGAAGGCTTTAAAAAGGGACTCACACACTGAAAGAATATCTTTGATGAAGACAATTCAGGCAAGCAGAATGATTCTTGCAACAGAATTACATGATTAATTGAGATCTTGAAGTGGATCCGGTGAATCCTGGCCACCTAACTTATCATGATTTGGGGGAGTTTCACGAGAATCCAGTTTTGATAAAACAATTGTTTTTTTCCTCCCCAAGTGACTATACATTTAAATAGCTAAAACATCTGTTCAGCAACATAGTAAAACATGTATACTCGGAACGCTTGAGAGAAGAGCCTGCCAAACAATCGGTTGAGAGGGACTTTGCTGAGGGAGAGCACCAAGATAAAGCAACACTGTTTGTTTTGTCTAGTCAGGGGGAAAGCCAAGGCAACCAATATTTTGGTTTTTATAATTTTCATTTGTGAAGAATTATTTGAGAAAGGGTGGTGAGGGGAGATTTCCTGACGCGAGTTTCTTAAGCTGTCCATTAGTAGAAGAGCAAGAGAGCCTTGGATGTCAACACCTCGCTCTTGAGACCAGCCACCAAACCACGAAAAGTGACTTTCTTCTCGTGTGCTCTCTACGGCCCTTCTGATGGAAGCAGAAACAGGGAGCAGCCTGGAGACTGGAAAGAAGGCCAACAGAGGCACTCGAATTGCCCTGGTCGTGTTTGTCGGTGGCACCCTAGTTCTCGGCACGATCCTCTTTCTAGGTAAGTGGAGTGCAGGAGGCCGGGGGAACTGGGTGTGTGTCGAGAAGTTTCCTTGTGCTTTATTGTAGCAAAACTTGTCATAACACAGGTATAGGGCTGTTTGCCTGTGTTCGTAGGTGGTGCATCTTTAGTTTCTATCAAATATGCAAATGACAAAGAAGGCTTTTTTTAAGGAGCCTAAATAAATAAATACACCCAAGTACAAAATGTATAGTCCAGAAGGCAAAGTGGGTGTAAGTGGCTTCGAGTGGCTGGCTGATTCTGTTGCATTGGGTGGAAAAATTTTTATGTGGTACATTTAGCAAAATGAGTGTTTGTGAATTCATAGTCACATAGTTTCATTTATATTTTGAGGAAAGACTTTACATTGTGATGAAAACCATGCTGGAGTGTCTTTCCGCTTGACTTTTATTATTGTTTGCTTGAACGAATCATGAAATTTAATTCACAAAACACAAATCAGTCCTTTAAAGTGTGCTTTTAATGATATTCTTCAATTCCTTTCTTATCCAGTGACTCTGGTGAGATGCAATTTGATTTACAAATTAATATGAAGGAAAACAGAGGTTTTTCCCCCAAGATTTGAAAGATATTGTGATTCAGTTATCTTAATGACTCTTGGTGAGAATGATGTACCCAGAGAGTATATAGGATGATAGAAGTGTATTCCTATGAAAAAGAATCAAATATCTTGGAAAGGAGTGAGGGATTTTCTAAAATTCTAGGCTTTCTGAACCCTTGACTATTACCATTTTAATTTTTCTCATACAACCCGTAATACTTCATTAGCTTGAACGTTACGTAGGAACAAGGAGATTCTAGGTGCAGTTTGAAATGTAGCAAACCTACAGGAGGCCGTGTTTATTTTGGCAGGGGTAAACCAGTAATTAAACTTTAAAAGAGTTAGGGTTGTGTGGTTGAAAACTCTGCTAAAATGAGCAAACCATCTTTCCATGTTTTCTGTGGCTGAAGATTTAGGAAATTAGATGGGTTTATTGCTTTCTGATAAAGCGAAATCTCCCGACTCCTGCAACTGAATCTGTGGCTCTTGAAGACTCTTGTGAGATTTCTCAGCACTTAGGGTTTAGACAAGTGTCCTCTGCTGAAATTCTAAACGAGAGGAAAAATTCTATGGGCATGCCAAAAGACTACGTGCTATGTGGAACGTGACTGCAAGGTTAGGTTTTGCAAATGCTCCCAAACTTAAAAATCTCAATAATTATTGTTTATGTAAAAATATGTACTCTTTTTAATGGTATTACCACTGCACGAAACTTTTACAAAACTCTACTTTTATGATTACATCCTGAGGCTGTGGCATATCCGTTGAAAGATTCTCCATGGCAGCAAATCTTTGTTCTTTCAGAGAAAATTATTCTTAGGAAATAGTGCTGATGTTTTTAGAGCAAAGTAAAATTCATCAAGCCAGACACTACTATTATGGATAAGGAGGCCTGCATAAAATATGAAAGCGAACTTTCCAGCGTGCCCAATAACCTGGCTCTCACCTTGACTCTCTAAGAGGAGCTCAAATGATGTTAGAGAATAAGGGCAAACTAAGGCTGTGGCCTCTACAACTTTGCTTCTCAAAATGGGGTCTGTGGACCAGCAGAATTAGCATCACTGGGGAGCTTGAGCTGCACCCCAGACCCGCTGATTCACAATCTGCATTTTCACAAGACCCCCAGGGGACTGTTTGCAAAGGCAGGTTTGAGAAGCATTGCTTCAGGTGACCACATCTATTTGGATGTATACATTCAGGGACATTTCTTTTTGTCAAATATTTCTGCACTATTTTAGAATCAGCCCCTTACTCCCTGTCCCCGTCCCTCTCCTCAACTCTGCCACCCACCTCCCCTCTGCACCCAGGCAAAGTGCTTGTCTGAAAAGCTCCAGGGACCTGCCTGGCAATGCTCTTCATGACAATATTCTAGTTAGGGTCGTCTTCTCTTCAAGGGGCTTCCCGGTTGACTTTGCGGTATATTTCTCTGCCTGTCCACGTTCACTTACATGCCTGCAATTTCTAGCATCCCTTCTTACCTCATCTTTGTATCTGAGGCCCTGGGATAATCTCTCCTCGAAACCTTAGTGCTTCTACAGTAAGAGTGATTGCCAGTGGCCTTGCAGTGGCTTCAGAGAAGCTACAGAGCACCAGAATGGAAAACATATATGCCTGTAACCAGTTTATTTATTTTCAAGTGTCCTTTCTTCTTCTCCTTCCCCTCTCTTTCCTCCCCACAATCTGTTTCTCAGATGCACTGGCCGGCAAACTTTTTCTGCCAAGAGCCAGATAGTAAATATTTTTGGCTCTGTGGGCCATACGGCCTCTTGCAACTACTCAATTCTGTTGTTGTTGCACAAAAGCATCCATAGACAATATGTACACAAATGGGCATGGCTGTGTGCCAAGAAAATCTGATTTCTAGACACTGAAATTGGAATTTTATATACTTTTCATATGTCATGAAATATTATTTTTCTTTTTCTTTTTCCCAACCATGAAAAAAATGTAAAAGCCATTCATAGCTCATGGGCTGTACAGAAACAGGCAATGGATTTGGCCTACGGGCCATAGTTTGCTGACGCCTGCTTTCTGGCCATTCTTATGCTCTTGATCTGTGGATGACTCCACGGCATCCTAAGGGCATTTCCTCTGGTTATAGAGAAATCTACAATGAGAAACCAAACTGCTATTTACGTGTATTTTTTAAAGCTCCTAACCATTCAAAAGTAACATCTTAATTTTTATATTAAAAATATTTTCTTTATTGTCTCTATTTCATTCACTTACACCTTCACATTATCTGGGCTTGTTGATCCTCATTTATTTGGAGGATTTTAAAATAACCCATCCATGGAGATAATGCTCTTCCTTGAGGGGCTGGGTCTGTCAGTGTCCCAATTAATTAATTATACACACACACACACACACACACACACACACACACACACACGTACATATATATATATTTTTTTGAGACGGAATCTCACTCTGTCACCCAGGCTGGAGTGCAGTGGTGCGATCTTGGCTCACTACAACCTCCTCCTCCTGGGTTCAAGCAATTATCCTGCCTCAGCCTCCTGAGTAGCTGGGATTACAGGCACGCACCACCACGCCCAGCTAATTTTTGTATTTTTAGTAGAGACGGGGTTTCACCATGTTGGCCAGGCTGGTCTCGAATTCCTGACCTCAGGTGATCCGCCCACCTCGGCCACCCAAAGTGCTGGGATTACAGGCCTGAGCCACCGCGCCTGGCGTAATTAGTTATATTTAAAACCTTCCTTCTACTCATCGTTAGATAAAGATACCTGATTTTACTTCTTCTTCCTTTGAGGTTTTGGGTCAAGAATTATTTCTCATGAAAGGAATAAGTCTTTAACGATTTTATTAGCTCTTTTGTTTTTTAAAATAAGGCTAGGATCAAGAAGGTATTGTCCAGAATTATAAAAATATTATTTACAATAAAGCTTATTTTTGCATTATATAAAAGAACACATGCTCACTAAAGAACATTAGGTCAACATATAAAAATTGACTGATGGGGAAAATTCCCCCTGAGGTTCTACCACCCAGGCATATTAGAATATTGCACACTAATCTTTATGCCGCCCATATATATTTTTTTACCTAACTTTTTTTTTTTTTTTTGCTTTATACAGAAATCAAAACACACCTTTTTGCTAAGAAACTTATTTTCTTAAAAACAGGACTGAGATGGGCCAGGCGCAGTGGCTCACACCCGTAATCCCAGCACTTTGGGAGGCCGAGGCGGGCAGATCACGAGGTCGGGAGATCGAGACCATCCTGGCTAACACGGTGAAACCCCGTCTCCACTAAAAAATACAAAAAAATTATCTGGGCGTGGTGGCGGGCGCCTGTAGTCCCGGCTAGTCCGGAGGCCGAGGCAGGAGAATGGCGTGAACCTGGGAGGCGGAGCTTGCAGTGAGCCGAGATCACGCCACTGCACTCCAGCCTGGGCGACAGAGCGAGACTCTTGTCTCGAAAAAAAAAAAAAAAAAAAGAACTGAGATGTTCCGTCGGCAGTTTTCTTGAACCTCTAATGTAACACAATGCAAAGAGGCTGTTTGGAGGATGGCAGCAGAGAAAAGAACAAAGGAAAAGCAGGCTCCATTCAGAGAGTGGGTTAATAAATAATAAAAACTCGCCACACTGGCTAGTAATCTACAGGTCTTCCATCTCTAGCAGAAATAGAGGTACTGCCGAGCTTCCTGCCACAGAGGGCCTTGGTCTCCATTCACCTCCCACCATCCCTCTCCCCATGGCCACATTTCCAAATGATTCATTGTTTATGCTCACAGAGCACAGCAAGAATGAATTCCCCAGAATTTCCTCAGCTACTACAAAGCTTTTTGAAATCTTAAACTCACATCTGCTAATGCCCAGGTGCTACCTGGGGTTGACAAATTGGGCACCCTTCTGTACTTCTGCAGACACCTATTTAGATAATGTTGCCAGCCAGATGGGGACATTAAGCCATTGGTGAAAAGCTATTTCAATTTCAGACTTTTTTTTTTTTTTGGAGTGGGGGAAGGGAGGAAACAGCTGGAAGCTTGGTCCACAAAGTTGCAAATGTCTGGTAGCTAAGCTGGGCCTGGTGGGCGGAGAGTTTGTGGGGTTCAGGGCAGGCGGACAATGACTGTTGCTATTAATAGGTGATTGAGATATGTTCAGTATATTCTTTACCCCTACCCCTTTTTTGGTCCGTATCTGTATGGATGGTTTAGATAAGATCCAGAACTCTAAAAGCCAAACATGCTAGCTTTCTATTTCCACTCTGATTGGCTCCAAATGACATAGTTTAAAAGTTTCAACTTTCCCATCTTGAACATGGGCATGGAGTTATAACCAATAGAGTGAAAGTATGAGACTTAAACCACTGATAATTGGAGGCTGAAGCGACTTTAGAGAGTGTCTCGCCCAGTGGTGCTCATATTTGAGCATGTATCGGAATCACCTGGGGGGCTTGTTAAACCACAGATGGCTGGGCCCCACCCCCAGGGTTTTTGAGTCAAGATCTGGAGTGGCTTTCTAACAAGCTTCCAGGTGCAGCAGCAGCAGCTGCTGCTGCTCTAGAGACCACACTCTTAGGAGCTCTGCTCTAGTTATACTTACTTATCTTACATACGAGAGCACTGAGTTTCAAAGCAACCAAGAGTCTTACCAAGGTTTTTTAGCTAGCAACTACAGTCTGGTTTCGTGACATTGAACCAACTGGGTTTTGGAATACCGTGTCAACACTGAGAAGGATGAACTGATATCAGATATCTTGCATATGTTTCTGAGGGTGGTTTACCGGATGGTGGTCTGCTACGAGTCAGCCATTTATTTTGGTCTGTTTTTTCAGTGAGTCAAGGTCTCTTAAGTCTCCAAGCTAAACAGGAGTACTGCCTGAAGCCAGAATGCATCGAAGCGGGTAAGTCACAGTTTTCCATCCTGTGTCAAGTTATAATTATGGTACCTTGGGAAGTGGAAGAGAAGACAGGTGGTATTTTTAGTATTCTGTTTGCTTGAGGTTTACCAAGTACGAAATGCAATTTTGAAGAAATTTTAAGTTTATTTTCAAGTTTTGGTGTGAAACAGTGGAGCTTAGGTTTCCTGTTTGCTTTTTCCTTGCAAAAACTGTGGTATTCTAAGCATTGTTACGAGGAAATCAGGAAGGGACTCGGAAGGCTGAATGGCCTCTCTTAAGACCCACAGGCAGAGAACATTGGTCTTCCTATGGCTCCACTGGCTATGGATTCCTCTTTACCTTAAGCAGTTGCGTATTTTCTGGTCTGTGGGCCTGACTTGCCTGCCTCTAAGCAAGGCTCCTTTGTAAATAAATCCATGCTTCCGTTGTCAGTGGGAATCACTTTTTTCTTTTTTTAAAATTGAGACGGAGTCTTGCTCTGTCGCCCAGGCTGGCGCGATCTCAGCTCACTGCAGCCTCCACCTCCTGGGCTCAAGTGATTCTCCTGCCTCAGCCTCCCTAGTAGCTGGGATTACAGGTGCCCACCACCACGCCCGGCTAATTTTTGTATTTGTAGTAGAGACGGAGTTTCACCATGTTGGCCACGCTGGTCTCGAACTTCTGACCTCAAGTGATCCACCCGCCTTGGCCTCCCAAAGTGCTGGGATTACAGGTGAGAGCCACTGTGCCCGGCTAGGAATCTCTGTTTTCTGTCACACGTTGCAAGTCAAACTTCTCTTGAGGTGACCAGGCTGTGTATCAGTGGGTATCCCAGGGGAAGATGAGTGCTTAAAGTGGCTGCAGTTTTGCCACAGTGTCTTATCCCATCGAACTCATGGCTGGAGTCGCCCCAAAAGCAGCGACAGGGAAGTTCCCAGGAGGGATTACTCCATCCCGAGATGGGGCCAGTTGGGATTCCAAAGAAGGAAGCACTAAATAAATGCCAGGGCGGCCGGTCAGTCCAAAGCATTTATTAGTGCAACTTATGTTGAAAGTGCTGCAGTGTATCAAGACAGTGAGAGAAAAGGGGTGTTCTACTTAGTCAGGGCATTAGGGTGTGGAGACTATATGCGGGTTTAGGGAATTCGGCTCAGAGCCGGTACTAGTTTCTTTCAGTGTTTTGTGCATCAACCTAGATACCTTTATCAGTGCCTGGGAATGTTCAAGGGTCCAGTTTGGACCTAAGCCTGCTGGGAAAAACCTGCAGCTGGAATTAGCCGGGCATGGTGGCTCATGCCTATAATCTCAGTTACTCGGGAGGCTGAGGCATGAGAATTGCTTGAGCCCAGGAGGTGGAGGCTGCAGTGAGCTGAGATCGCACCATTGCACTCCAGCCTGGGTGACAGAGGGAACTTCTGTCTCAAAAAAACAAAACAAAACAAAACAAACCT
>NW_026652282.1:18880316-18883038 GCF_009828535.3 Hylobates moloch
GGGGGGAAACCTGGGGGTCCCACACACAGCTATTAGATTTCCCTCCTAAATCAGTGTTAGGGCCTAGATTTCAGGGAGCCAGATTCTAGCCCTCACCCTCATTCTTTAAGTGGGCAGGGACACTTTTTTCCTTTTTCCAAAAGGAAAGTCATCAAACAACCATGTGGCCCTTTCACTTTCCTCTTGGCCTTAAGAGGTTAATGAACAAATTCACCAAATATTTGTTGCACATCAGGTACTAAGTTAGGTTTTGGAAATACAGCAGTGAACCAGGTATGGGAAGAAAGACAAGGCAATTAATACAATGAGAAAATTATCAAACTGGGTGTGGTGACCCCTGCCTTTAGTTCCAGCCACGTGGGAGGCTGAGGCTTGAGCCCTGGAGTTGGAGGCCAGCATGGGCAAATTAGTGAGACCCCATCTCTAAAAGAAAGAAAGAGGAATATTAGTCAGTGGAACATGTTATAGAGAAAATTAAAAAAAAAAAATAGAACAATGTGATAGCAAGTGACAGGATGGCTAGATTGAAAAGCCAGAGGACGTGACCTTGAAGGTGACCTTTGAATGATGAGGAGGGAACTGCTGTGTGAAGGCTGAGGCAAGGGCTTTCCAGGTGGGGGGAACAGATGGGGCAAAGGGTGCATAGAAGCATGAACTTGGTGGACTTGAGGAACGGGAGGAGCTTGCTAGGTGAGGTGCAAGTGATGAGGAGTCAATGGGGGGCCCAAGTGCCAGTGAGTCTGGGCTTTGCTTAAGTGCGCTCAAAAGCCTCTGGAGGCTTTTATGAAGGAGAGTACATCTTAGGAGCATTTCAAAAGATGTCTCGGTGGAGGGCTCAGTTAGAGGGAGTCTTGATGGAGAAGAGACCATAGGGAGCAAGAATAGAAGAAGGTGGCCCAGGTAGGTTTATTTCCGTACGCCAGGTGACAGACGATGCTGTCTTGAATTCAAGAGATGGAGAAGGGAGAATGGGGGAAGGTTTAGGAGGTAGAGGGCCTATTGAAGGATTCGATGCGGGCTGTGAACAAAAGCAGACAATTGTGGGTGATGCTTAGATTTCTGGTGATGGTTGGGCAGTGGTGTTTATGGAGATGGGAAACACTTAGGTGAAAGAGTTTGTAAATTCTGAGACCTTATACAAAGGTAGTGGCTTAGAAAATTATGTTAGTAGGGTTCTTTTTTTGTTCCATTCTTAAGTGATCTATCTATCTAAATATATATATATATATATATATATATATTTTTTTTTTAACCAGGCTGTGTGTTGAGTGACTTACAGGCACCATCTCATAAAACCTTCATAAGACCCCTATGAAGTCAGTGCTATCACCAGCCTCACTGACAGATGAGGAAATGGAGGCTTCTGGAGGCTAAATAACTGCCCAGGGTCTCATCCTGAGTTAGTAGCAGAGCTGGACTTCGTGTCCATGTCTGGCTCCTTTCCGTCTTTTCCTTGGTGATATGGGGCCATGCCAGGCAACTCTTTTTGGCCCTGGAACGATCTGGGAACTCTCAGGCCCTTTCCTGCTCCAGGCTTGAGTAGCTGACCTGGGGTTTTCTCCAGTGGTGAGAGATTGTCATGGAGTGGAGTGAGTGAGAGAGCAGGCGGAACTATCAGGACAGGTTTTAGAGTTTATGTCACCTGGTGCTTTGGCTGTGGTGGGGTTCTTGCAGATGTGTGAAATGGGAATTTTTGAGCTCATACATTTTCAACTTGAGTTTAGAACACTTTTTTTGTATGGAAGGCCAGTTATTTCGTGAGTTTTAGTTCTGTATTATGAATCATAATAATGCAAGACTAAAACTTACAGACTGACATTCAAAGATGTTGCCTTCTGCCAGCTAGTGTGTTTTGCCTTGCTGCCCTGTTTTTAATTTTCACATTGGCGAATGGCTTTCTAATGTTGAAAAAAAAATATTGATTTTGCTGTTTCTGTAGTGAAAGGCTCACCAAAGACACAGTTCTCTTTAGTGTAACGTGAGCCTCAGCGTGCCCAGGGGTCTGCAGAACAGCTGTTGAGTACACATGACAGGAGAATTGCGGCCAAGCCAGGGCCTTAAACAAGAGGCTGTACATGCGTGGGCGTGCATGTTGAAAGTTCAGAAGACTAGAGTATTTGATCGCCTTCTGGACCATTTCTGAGCAGGTGCCAACCATTTCTGACATGCCTCCTCTCCATAACTCTCCTCTTCTCTGTGTCCTCTTATTTTAATCCCTCTTTCAAAATAAGAGCTGTACAAAGAATGCAAAGAAACAAGGAAAGGGCATGCATGCTCATGATCACAGATAAGGGCAGACAGGCTGACTGGGTTTGAAGCATGATTTAGCTATTTACAAGCCACATGATCCTGGGCTAAATATATAGCCACCCTAAGCCTTAGTCTCACCACGTGTAAAATGGGAATAACAGGTTTTACTTATACTAGTTGTGAGAATAAAAGAAAATAATAATGAGCTGGGCGCGGTGGCTCACGCCTGCCACCCCAGCACTTTGGGACGCCGAGGCGGACAGCACTTCAGGCTAGGAGTTCAAGACCAGTCTGGCCAACATGGTGAAACCCCATGTCTACTAAAAATACAAAAATTAGCCAGGTGTGGTGGCGCAAGCCTGTAATCCCAGCTACCTGGGAGGCCGAGGCAAGACAATCACTTGAACCTGGGAGGTGGAGAGTGCAGTGAGCCGAGGTTGCAGTGAGCCGAGGTTGCAGTGAGCCGAGATTG
>NW_026652282.1:18892676-18935461 GCF_009828535.3 Hylobates moloch
ATAAAGTAGAAGTCATCAAACCATGGCCAGTAGGCAAAATCCAGTCCACTGCCTGGAAGTTTTATTGGCACACAGCCACATCCATTCGCTTATGCATTATCAATGGCTGCTTTTGCACTCCAGTGGTACAGTCGAATAGTTGCAATGGAAACTGGATGGCCCAAAAAGCCTAAAATATTTACTCTTTGACCTTTATAGACAGTTTGCCAATCCCTGATGCCTAGTATAAAGTAAAGCTTTGAATGTATGTATTGGATTCAATTAGAACTGTCTTATTAGTTGATAGCTCCTTGGTAGCTTCTTTGAATTTCTTAGATAGTTAATAAAGTTAAGAAATACCAGAACAGGCTGAGCATGGTGGCTAACGCCTGTAATCCCAGCACTTTGGCAGAACAAGGCGGGTGGATCACCTTCAGGTCAGAATTTGAGACCAGCCTGGCCAACATGGTAAAACCTCGTCTCCATCAAAAATACAAAAAAATTAGCCACGCATGGTGGTTCACACCTGTAATCCCAGCTACTCAGGAGGGTGAGGCAGGAGAATTGCTTGAACCCAGGAGGCGGAGGTTGCAGTGAGCTGAGATTGCACCACCGCACTCCAGCCTGGGCGACAGAGTGAGACTTCATCTCAGGGGAAAAAAAAAAAAAAAACCCAGAACAGTGTTGAATAATAGCAATGATAATGGGTCTAATTTTCTTATTCCTTGCTTGGGTGGTAATGCCTCCAGTATTTCCCCTGAAAACATACATACACTTTTTTTTTGTTTGTTTTAGATAGTTATTCTTTTTTGTGTTCTGTTGTTCCTAGTTTGCAAAAAGGTGCTGCCCAAGAAAAATGCCTCTTTGCCATTTATCAAGAGACTCAGATGGAGTATCTCTTTTAACTTATCTTGATTTACCCATGCTGAACTAAACTTATAATTTTGAAATAAATCCTGCCTATTAATGGTTTGTATTTTTTTAAGACATTACCAGAATTGAAGAAGCTAGCATTTTGTTTCACACATTTGTCTCTATATTTATGATTCATATTGCTTTGTGATTGTTTTGTGTGCTAGGTTTGTCAAATTCTGTTAAGATTGTGCTGGCCTTGTCAAACAAAGTGGGAGGCTTCCTATATATGTTTCTACGCTCTGGGAAAGACATAATTCAATAAATCCCAAGTTACTCTATGACAAGCCCTGTAAAGTCCAAATTCACAAACTGACTGTGGGGTTCTTGCTTCATATGTCAAGAAGGAGAGCAAATGGTGGAAAAGGATCTCTTAAAATTAGTATCTTTTAACAAAAATAGGTAAAATGTAAAATAGCTGGAAGCAGTGGCTCTTGCCTGTAATCCCACCACTTTGGGAGGCTAAGGCAGGTGGATCGCTTGAGGTCAGGAGTTCAAGACCAGCCTGGCCAATGTGGCGAAACCCTGTTTTTACTAAAAATACAAAAATTAGCCGGGTGTGGTGGCAGGTGCCTGTAATCCCAGCTACTTAGGAGGCTGAGGCAGGAGAATCGCTTGAACCCAAGAGGCGGAGGTTGCATTGAGCCAAGATCGTGCCAATGCACTCTAGTCTGAGTGACAGAGTAAAATTCTATCTCAAAAAAACAAAAAACAACTGCATAAAATATCTATTAGATTTAAAAACTTTTTATTTTGAGATAATTTGAACTTTGAGAAGTTGAGCAAATAGCACAAGGAACTTCTATGTACCCTTTACCCAGATTCCCTGATTATTACCATTTACTACATTTGTTCTATTATTTATATACTTTCATTGTCCATCTGTAAATGTATATATAGTGTATCATCCTCTACATATACATTTATATACTTTTATACACATGGGCAGATGGTATATGATAAAATAATATATCTATAAATGTATAAATATAGATATAGATACAGATATATAGATTTTTTTCTGAACTCTGCAAGTATGTTACAGATGATTAGATATTCTTAAAGTGTATAGAGGTTTTCAAATGTCAAATGTGCTAAAAATCTTATTTCTTTTTCTGAAACACTGAATCTTTAAATTCTATCTATATCTTTTAATATATTCTATATCTATCTATTTATGTGTCTGTCAGTCTATCTACCTAGTCATCCAACTGTCTATTCATTTATCATTCTATCCAGTAACACAGGCTCATCGTAGACCAACCACAAATAAACAGCAAAAGAAGCATACTTCACCACCCAGCAATAACAACTTTTTAAATGCAAATATAGGTATAAAATTATATATATCTTCTAAGGGATCATATAATACATCCTAGTTAATTAATTAATTTACTTATTTATTTATGACAGAGCCTTGCTCTGTTGCCCAGGCTGGAAGTGCAGTAGCACGATTTCAGCTCACTGCAACCTCTGCCTTTTGGGTTCAAGTGGTTCTCATGCCTCAGCCTCCCAAGTAGCTGGGATTACATGCATGCGCCACCATGCCCAGATCATTTTTATATTTTTAATAGAGACAGGGTTTCGCTATGTTTGCCAGGCTGGTCTCAAATTCCTGGTCACAGGTGATCCACCTGCCTCAGCCTCCCCAAGTGCTGGGATTATAGGCGTGAGCCACCGCACCCAGCCGGATATACTATAATTTACTTAATCAATGCCAGTGTTATTTAGGTTATTTTTTATGTTTTCTTCATTGTAAGCCACTTGGAGCATGAGTTTAGAAACATCAAGAGCTGGATTTGAATCCTGATTCCCTTTCATTTACCCTCTATATCACTTTGGGCCAATTACTGATCTCACCTAGTTCAGTTTTCTTATCTTTAAAAGGAGATAAGAATACACATATCAGAGTATGCAAAGGCAGGCAGAGTGGTGTAATAGACCTTGGACTCAAAACGGGGAGGATGGGAGAAGGGTGAGGAATAAAAGAACTACAGGTTGCGTACAAAATACACTACTTGGTGACAGGTACACTAAAATCTCAGACCTTACCATTATCCAATTAACCTACATAACTAAAAACTACTTGTACCCTAAAAGCTATTGAAATAAAATATATATATATTTTGAAAAAAGGGGAAAAAAGGAATACCCATATCATAGGGATTTTGTGAAGATTAAAGGAGATGATTTATATAAATTACCCAGTCCAGTTCCTGGCACATAGCAGACCTTCCGTAAATATTTGTCCTTTGTTCCTCGCTTTGTTTCAAAGATAGTTCTAAGATTCATGAAGTAATGTCTATCAAATGCTTTAAGTTTTATTCTGGTCTTATCCTTTGTGTAAATATCATGTGCTTTCAAAAATATTGAATACTGTCAAGATATTTTTCCTCCCTCTTGATAAAAAGAGAGAACATCCCAAAATAAAACCCAATACTACCAATCAAAAGAATACCATTTTCTTTAGGCTGATAGAAAACACACAGATATGGCTGTCCAATTTGTGAAATAAAATGGACTTGACAGACCTGGCTGATGAAAAATTGCCCTCTACTGAAGTGAGCAACCTGGCTTTGTGAATTTTTTTCTTTAAATGGCATATAAGACTCAGATTCCTACTTGGGAAATAAAATTACTTCTTATTCTCTCCAAGAAGTGAGATTTTTTAAAAAGCCGAATATAATCATCTGTTTGTCTTAAGATCCACATTCTATAAACCCCCCAAATTTGTCTTCATGTGACCATGAAGAAGACACAGCACGCATTGCTTATGAATGAGCAGATGGAAATTTAGCAAATGAGCACTTATGAAACATGAGGCAATGAATGAGATAGAACACTTATGTCACATAGAAGACAGATGACTCAAGGTGCGGCCAGATCATCTCTGTTACAGAATAGCTATCTTTGCCAGTATTTTGTGAAGAAATGCAATATATTATTTTAAGCACAGCCTCAGCAGAACAATAAGATGAAGCAGGGACTCTGCATTAATGAACAGATAGAGATGATTGTGATTCATAGGCCATTTATTTGTAAATACCTTCTGGCTGAGATTCAAATAGTTCTCATAATTAAATACCCCCCCCCCCCAATAATCTTTTTTTCCGTAAATGATCCTAGCCAAATCATCTTTTGCAGACAATGGAAACCTGAAAACTTCAGTTCCTATAAAGTCATTTCGTAATTAGGAAGTTCAGATTATTGAAGACAGTGAATTGTCACTTTCCTCATGTTGTATATATAGTAGAGCTTTGACTTCATAAAGTCCTTAATTTTAAAAAAAATATTTTATTATTATTTTTTGAGATGGAGTTTCACTCTTGTTGCCCAGGCTGGAGTACAGTGGCACCATCTCACCTCACTGCAACCTCCACTTCCCAGGTTCAGGTGATTCTCCTGCCTTGGCCTCCTTAGTAGCTGGGATTACAGGCGCCTGCCACCATGCCCAGCTAACTTTTGTATTTTTAGTAGATACAGAGTTTCCTCATGTCGGCCAGGCTGGTCTTGAACTCCTGACCTCAGGTGATCCGCCCACCTCAGCCTCCCAAAGTGCTGGGATTACAGGTGAGAGCCACCGTACCCAGCCACTTCATGAAGTTCTTTGAAACAAGTAATATCAGACTGGTAAATGTGGGGATGCAGTGGGGAAGTGCTAAGGACCAAGCATCCATTGTGGCGGGCTTTTTATTACTAGTGAAAACTCAGCTTCTGTAATTTTGTGTGAGTCTCCGATGTAAACTGGGTGCACCCCCTCAGAGAAGATTCCCATTTTCCTCAGATCATGCAGGCTCTTTTTCATGTGGCCACATAGGAAGCAACAAATTGCCAAGTTACAAATATATCACTAAAGTCCTATATGTGCAAAGGGGTGCTGCATGAAGATTTGGGCCTGTATCGAAGACTTTTGGAATGTGAGATTAAATAATTTTACTTGAAAAGTTTGTTGTTGTTCATGGTTTTCCTGCTCTGATACACCATTTGAGTATTGGTAGGTGTGCGTGGTGCATGGAGTGTGGGGAGAAGGTAAGAAGTTGTCAGATTAGGGCCGGGTGTGGTGACTCACGCCTGTAGTCCCAGCACTTTGGGAAGCCGAGGCGGGTGGGTCACTTGAGGTCAGGAGTTCGAGACCAGCCTGGCCAACATGGTGAAACCCCGTCTCTACTAAAAACAAAAAATTAGCTGTGCATGGTGGCGGGCGCCTGTAATCCCAGCTATCCCAGAGGCTGAGGCAGGAGAATTGCATGAACCTGGGAGGCAGAGGTTGCAGTGAGCCAAGATAGCACCACTGTACTCCAGTCCGGGCAACAGAGCGAGACTCCAGCTCAAAAAAAAAAAACAAACAAAACCAGACCTAGTGCTAGACATGAAGTATTCCCAACATAAAATAATGATAAATGTTTGAAGCAATGGATATCCCAATTACCCAGATTTGATCATTACACACTGCATTCTTGTATCAGATAATCACATGTACCCCATAAATATGTAAACTATAATGTATCCATAATCATTGAAAATTGGAAAACTGGACAAATATAGAAATTTTTTTTCCGAAGGCTCTGTGGAAGACGTGAATGTATCTGTAGGATATGTTCTCTTTCTAAATAGCTAAATGAACTAAAGAGGCCATCAGAATGACTACTGTGTGTAAAAGCCTGTGTTTTGGTAGTTCTGACAGTCAGCCTGTCAGGTTTTCTTTTTTTTTTTGAGGCGGAGTCTCACTCTGTCACCCAGGCTAGAGTGCACTGGCACGATCTGGGTTCGCTGCAACCTCTGCCTCCCGGGTTCAAGCAATTCTTCTGCCTCAGCCTCCTGAGTAGCTGGGATTACAAGCACGTGCCACATGCCCAGCTAATTTTTGTATTTTTAGTAGAGACAGTGTTTTGCTGTGTTGGCCAGGCTGGTCTTAAACTCCTGATCTCAGTTGATCCACCTGCCTGTGCCTCCCAAAGTGCTGGGATTACAGGTGTGAGCCACCGCACCCGGCCAGGCTTTCTTCTTATGTGTGCTTTTCCACCCTCAGTGCATGTCCTTGTCTTACTTTTTGACTCTTGTCTGCTCTAAGCCTTCCATTTTAAGATCTGATCTCTTCCCCTATTGCTTTAATGTAGCTCCTCTGTCATTAGTGGTTTCTACTACAAATAAGTTGGGTATGCTTGGTAAGAACCAGCTCTGTTCATTACATTCATTCTAAGTTGTATGATATTCAGCTGGGGGGAAGTTCACCACTTCAAATAGATTGAAATGCACAGCATTTTGATTGTACTACTCTGTGAAAATAGTCTTATTTACCGAGCATTTACTTTTATTCTTGGCACTAATTGCTTTCAATCATAAGTAACAGACACCCCAACTCAAACTGGCTTAAACAATAAAATATGCTGATTCATGTATCCAAAAAGCCTAGTAATTATGTAGACTTCAGGTAGGGGCTGATCCAGCAGCTGAACCATGTCATTAAGGATCACAATTTTTTTCTTTCTCTCTCTACTCTGACATCCACCATGTCATATTTCCTTCTAAGTCTGGTCATGAGATTGTTGCTAATAACCAGAATTTATACTTCCTCATTCATATCTAGCAAGAGGCATTGTGTTAGACACAAGGGATACAGAAGTACAAAGATTAATAAGGTCCCCTAGGCTGGGCGGGGTGGCTCATGCCTGTAATGCTAGCACTTTGGGAGCCTGAGGTGAGTGGATCACCTGAGGTCAGGAGTTCAAGACCAGCCTGGACAATATGGTGAAACCCTGTCTCTACTAAAAATACAAAAGTTAGTCAGGCATGGTGGCGGGAGCCTGTAATCCCAGCTACTCGGAGGTTGCAGTGAGCCGAAATCGCTCCACTGCACTCCAGCCTGCGTGACAGGGTAAGACTCTGTCTCAATAATAATAATAATAATAATGATAATAATATCCTCTAGACTATCCTCATGGAAATTACAATCTGCACATTACGAGTGTTCCCATAGGTACTGTAATCAGTACTCTAGAACTGTCCTGCTCAGCATGGTAGCCACTAGCCACTGTGGCTTTTGAGTACCTGAAAATATGGCTGGGTGGAATTGAGGTGTGATGTAAGTGTAAAATATACACCAAATTTTAAATACTTGATTTTTAAAAATGAAAGCACTCTCATTAATTGATTCATTTATAATCAGTAATTGCATGTAGAAATAATATTTTGAGTTATATTAAGGCAAATAGGGTATACCATTAAACATCTCACCTGTTTCTTTTATTTAAATTTAGCTACAAGAAAATTAAAAATTACATATGTGGTTTGGGTAATATTTCTACCAGACAGCATTGCTCTAGAGCCCTGAACAGGCTATTAGCAAGGTGAACTATCTGGGAATAACTCAAATGGATTTCAGTGCTAGAGAAAGCTCAGAGAACACCTTTATTTAAAATAGTCCTCTGGCTGGGTGCGGTGGCTCACGGCTGTAATCCTAGCACTTTGAGAGGCCAAAGTGGGCAGATCACTTGAAGCCAGGAGTTTGAGACCAGCCTGGCCAACAGAATAAAAAACAACAACAAAAATTAGCCAGACCTGGTGGCATGTATCTGTAGTCCTAGCTACTCAGGAGCTGAGGTGGCAGGATCACTTGAGCCGGGGAGGCCAAGGTTGCAGTGAGCCAAGATTGCACAACTGCACTTCATCCAGGGCAACAGAGTGAGACTCCATCTCAAAAAAAAAAAAAAGTCCCCTACCCAATCTCCAATCCCTTTGTATTTGTGTCCTTTGTGGTCCTTATAACCATCTGAAATGGTCTCATTTGTGTACATGCTTGCTGTTCTTCTCACTCACACCCACCCCCGCTCCTGTAGATGTTAAACTCCATGAGAACCAGCCCCTTGTCCATTTTGGGTGTCACTGTGACCGCAGCACCAAGCATAGTGCCTGCCATAGGAGGTGCTCAGTAAATACTTCCTAAAGAAAGGAGAAAAAGAATGTGCCCTCTGTGGTTGGCTGAATGCAGTTGTGGGGGCAGCTGACTGGGTAGGGAGGAGTGGCTTTTTCTTCTCCCTTTCACTCCATCTCCTCCTGTGCCCACAGTCCCAGAAGACTCTTGAGATGCAACTGGGGCTTGCCCCTGAAAGGAGGGGAAGCAAAATCATCAGTCATTTTCCATTTGTGTTCTGAGCCAAAGGAAGGCAGGACAGGGACGTGGGCAATGAGACAGGCCTGGGCCCTTCTAAGACTCCCTGTGGGTGGGATCTGATGCAAGTTACAGACAAGAAAAATAACTTGCAGGTGGTTCAAGTTTGGGTCCTGAAAAAAGAAAAAAAAAGGGATTCTGCCACTTATCAGCTGTGTGGCCATGGGCAAACTACTTCTTTCTGAGCCTCAGTTTCTTATCTGGTGATACTGTTGGACAAATCCAATGAGATGCGTAGAAAGTCATCTACACACGGTTCAATAAACGGAATCTGTTACTACTGTTAATTTCACAAGGATTAAATTAATGTTTTAAAAGCACTTGGCACATAGTAGATGCTTAAGAAATGTTCTGCAGCCAAATAAAAATAACTTATAAGAAGACCTTGACATCACTATTAAAATAAAATATTGTGATCTAGTTTTTTTTTCTCAAACTCCCCACATGTCTGTAAATAAGGAAGCTGATTCTGAAAGAGACAAGGCTGGAGATAAAAAACAGCAGATGAGGACATTTGTACATATTCCCAACTTTCATTGCCAGACCTTGGTCATGACCTTAAACCCTGGACGGTTTTGATAATCTAATTGTCAGATAACACATTCATTGGAGGCCATGTGAATTTTAAATCACTCCTACAGGAAGAGAAAGAAGAGGAAAAGGGAATTGGTAAAAATAAGAATAAGTATCCTCTTTCGCCTCTCTAGAGCTTCTCCGGATGCCACTTAAAAAAATTTCTACCAATTTCCCTTTTTTTTTTTTTTTTTTTGGAGACGGACTCTCACTCTGTCGCTGAGGCTGGAGTGCAGCAGCACGATCTCGGGTCACTGCAACCTCTGCCTCCCCGATTCAAATGATTCTCCTGCCTCAGCCTCCTGAGTAGCTGGGATTACAGGCGCCTGCCACCACGCCTGGCTAATTTTTATATTTTTAGTAGAGACAGGGTTTCAACATGTTGGCCAGGCTGGTCTTGAACACCTGACCTCAGGTGTTCCACCCGCCTTGGCTTCCCAAAGTGTTGGGATTACAGGTGTGAGCCAACATGCACAGCCCCAATTTCCCTTTGTTATCGCTTCTTTCTCATCCCTAGGGGATCCTTAACTTGAGTCCACAGTCTTCCCACAAGAGGGCTGTCAATACAATTCAGGTACTTGGATGGGAAAAAAATTGCACCTTTATTTTCACTAACCTCTCACAGAATTTTAGCATTTTCTTTAATTATGAATGTAGGCAACAAACCATGGTACTATTAGCAGTGCCTGTGACTTTGTTACCAACAGCAATCATGGTTATTTTTCTACCTTATTGCGGATGTTGCAGGTATCTTGAAATGTTATGTACATGTATCACTACTTCAAAATTATAGTAGTTGTCAGACTCAAAGTTAGGGCTTGGTATTTAATGAATTAATCAAATAGCACATATATATATTAATAATTTCACACAGTAAAAAAAGTTTTGCTGTGTTTTGAAATAACTGTTTTTCTTTGTAAGCCTGTTTCTTATTTTATGCACTTATAAACATTATTCTCAGAATGGTCCGTAGGTTTCAACAGACTGCCCAAGAGATGTAGGCAGAAAAAACCATTAAGAACCCCAGTGTATGTAAGGATTGCTGGAGCAAGATTCAAGAAGGCATCGTTTTATTTAGCTCCAGCTTCTTGATCCATCTTAATTCAGGTGCTTGGAGTGGCGTTGGCTATTACATGGCCTCATGGGTCCACTCATGCCCAAATCTTTGAGTACTTCACTGTCTAGACTCCCTGGGTAATGAGCATGTTACTGACAGTTAATATGTGTTTATGAGGATATTAGATGAAACTGGAGTTTGTGCCAGTACCAACCCTTGAACTGATTAAATGCAGGCTTTATGATTGTCTGTGCCATGGAACCTGTATATTTTCAGGTGAAATTACTAAGGCTTGCTATATGCTTATCATGAAAGCAGGGCATTAAAGGTCAATTCTGGGCCTGGCAGTATACGTCTGCAATCCCAGCTACTCAGGAAGTTGGAGAGGGAGGAATGCTTGAGCCAAGGAATTCAAGGCTGTAGTAAGCTAAGATTGTGCCAGTGCACTCCAGCCTGGGTGACACAGCGAAGCCTTGTCTCAAAAAAAAAAAAAAAAAAAAAAAAAAAAAAAAAAAAAAGTCAATTCTTATTCGAAGTGATACAGCTTTTGTGAACAGTGCAAATGATTGAAAATAGTAATACACCAAGTAGACTGTTTATTCATAAGTAGATACTACATGGTGTACAAAAGAGCTAGCTTGTTATTCAGTGTTGAAGACAGGGGCTGTTGATTGAACTTAGAAGGGTGGGGAGTAAGGGAGCAGGGGAACTGGAAACCTGGAGGTTCTGGGAGCTAAGTCCTAAGGGTCAGACCCAATATATATAGCTTGGCCTTGTTGGAAGGAAGGAATGAACAGGGCCCTTGGTGAGAAATGACAGGAGATAAAAGATGTTGAAATCCATTGGCGAGATTTTTGACTTGCAGCAGGGAATGCTAAGGTTTCTGAGAAGTGGAGCAACAGCCTGCAAAATGCTATGCATGGAAATATTGGCTGAAGAAAATGAATGGGAAAGCAGACAAGGGGGCATTTTTGTAGCATAAATATTGCCACACATTATGAAAAGTTTCCTGTGAGTTAGCTTGAATGTTGTAGGAGGAAAGAAACATTTCACTTTAGAAGATTGTGGACTAAATTTAGGTTCCTTTGACTAAATATAAGTTCCTCAGCATGACTAATGACACAGGATATGTGCATCCTGAGAAAGACGTATACACCCACAATGACACTTTTCCACCTGCCCACACCCAGGTCCTGTTTTACAGGGTTGGTATGTTTAAGTGTATTTTACTTTGCAGTTGTTCAGAAGGATTGCATATTTTTGAAAAACTACTTCCTGAAAGAGGATGACTGTTTGGAAAGGAAAGAAAAATCCTAGCTGGCTTTGGTGGTAACAGTTGGGAGGCATACCCACGTGAGCTTTGGTGGTAACAATTCCCGAAGCTTCTCCAAGGGTCCACGTGTTCCTGCCGTTGGTTGCCAGAAGCCAGAATAATAATGGAGCTGAGAATACGGGATTTTTGTGAGAACTTCCAGGGGCATTCAGATTTCACAGCAGAAGCAGATGACTCAGATGTCCTGCGCCTTAGAGAGATGCATGAATCCCTTACCTTTACCATACTCTGAATTGGTCAACGGCAGAATGGAAGCCCTGTAAAAATTTAAAAGTTGGTTGCATGCTAACATTCATAGTGGAACTGAGTTGAAAATTTTATCCATGTATTTCCAGACTCTCTGATTAGATGGTCTTAGGTATGTTCTCACCTCCAATTCTGAGAACTTTTCAACTGTGACTGAGGTGTGGATGGGTCAAGCATCTTTACAATGTGACAAAATCCCCATTTCTCCTCTGATTTACTACTAATGGGGAGATATTTCAATTCATTACTGTGAAGTGAGCCTTTAATAGATTAAAAAAATTGTAAGAATATGTCACATAGGGAAGGACCTAACAGGGCTGGGCACTTTATTGAGGTGACCTTATTTAATAATATCATTAGTTATCATTTATTGGACTCTGAACTGAGCTCCCAACACGTAAGATGTAAGATTTATCTGCATTTTACAGATGAGAAGACAGAGGCACCAAGCAGTATAGCTAGCCCAAGGTCACACGGCTGATATGCAATGGAGCCAGGGTTAGATTTGGGCCATTTGACCTTTACTGCCTGGTAAAAGCCCTGAAAACTAGGAAGGTGATATTATTCCTGTTTTACGGTTGGGCAAACTGTGGCTTAGAGAGGTGTATTAGTCTGTTTTCACACTGCTATAAAGAAATACCTGTGACTGGGTAATTTATAAAGGAAAGAGGTTTAATTGACTCACAGTTCTGCATGGCTGGGGAGGCCTCAGGAAACTTACAATCATGGCGGAAGGGGAAGGAGGCATGTCTTACATGGCAGCAGGTGAGAGAGAGTGAGCAAGAGCAGGGAAAATTGCCTTATGAAACTATCAAATCTCTTGAGAACTCATTCACTATCACAAGAACAGAATGGGAGAAAAATGCCCCCATGATCTAATCACCTCCCATGAGGTTCTTCCCTCAACACGTGGGGATTATGGGGATTACAATTTGAGATCAGATTTGGGTGGAGACAGAGCCAAACCATAACAACAGGTTAAGTAATTTACCCATGTTCACACAATTAGAGACCTATAAAGATACCTTCCAGAGTAGTATTGTCCAATAGAAATATAATGTGAGTCACAAATGCAAGTCACGTGTGATTTTATGTTTTCTAGGAGTCATACTTTAAAAATGACAGCAGTTGGAATGATATATTTTATCTACTCCAATGTATCCAAAATACTGTCATTTCTACATGTAATCAATGTAGAAAACTTATCCATGAGGCATTTTCTCTTCCTTCTTTCTTACTAAGTCTTTCAAATGTGGTGCATATCTTAAACTTGCAATACTTCTCCATTTGGACCAGCCACATTGCAATACCCAGTAGCCTCGTGGGACTACTGAAAAGAACAATTCTAGAGTGGTGGTTCTCAACCCTGGCTGTGCAGTGGAATTACTAGGGAGCTTATAAAACACAGATGCCTGAGGCCCATCCTCAGGGATTCTCATGGAATTGATCTGGGGTGCTGCTTGGGTGTTAGGATTTTTGTTTGTTTGTTTGTTTTTTGAGACAGAGTCTTGCTCTGTTGCCCAGGCTGCAGTGCAGTGGTGTGATCTCGGCTCACTGCAACCTCTGCCTCCCAGGTTCAAGTGATTCTCGTCCCTCAACCTCCCGAGTAACTGGGATTACAGGTGTGTGCCACCATGCCTGGCTAATTTTTGTATTTTTAGTAAAGACGGGGTTTCACCATGTTGGACAGGCTGGTCTTGAACTCCTGACCTCAATTGATCCACCTACCTTGGCCTCCTAAAGTGCTGGGATTACAGGCGTAGGCCACTGCACCTGGCTAGATGTGAGGATTTTTAACCACCTCCCTCCCCACCAGGCAGTGCCCAAACTAACTGAGTAGAAAACTGTAGCCTTTGTACATTAGAGAAGTTTCTGTGAGTTTTCTGAGATGAGAACCATTCAAAATGACCACTCTGGCAGTATGTTTTGCTAGTTGACATTAATGAATGCCAAGCAATGCCCTAGCTAATTTATTAATTTCTCTCCATTTACATTTCCCAACATGTCGACCAAGTCTCCAGAATAATATAAGAAAAGAAAAGAGATTTTCTTTCTCTTGCTGATTTACACATTGGTCTGGATACATACCAGTGAAAGTAAATTCAGACATAAAATTCTACTCTTTTAATTGAGGTCAAAGGTGTTGATGTCAGCCTGGAATCTCTGAGCTGTGGAGAAGAGGAAGTTGGGGTTTGAAAGCTGCAGGTGGCTGCCAGAATGAGACAAGTCTAGTGGGGAACGCGTGGGAGGTGCTGGGTGAAGAAAGGAGGCAATTGTGGTTCGCCTGAGGTCTGAAGGCTGCACAGCCCGCTGTGTCTCAGGACGTTCACAAAGCTGCCCTTGCCAGACGCCTTGCGTCCACCTTCCCACTGGACCAAACTTTTGATTCTGCCCCTGAACCCTGGATATGAAACCCAATACTGAAGAATTAAAATGTCTCATCTCACCCGGAGGTTCAGTTGTCCCTAAAATGCTTTTGGAGTCATTTGGAATAATTTCTATATTGGCTTCTTTCATTTAAATCCAAATATAGCTTCAATATTTCTGACATATTTATTACTTTCCAGAATGGAAATACTAGTTCTTCTGAAGTGGTAGCAATTTAGTTATATTCAATTTTGTTAGTTACGTTTATTTGACTTCAAATTAAGCCAGAGAATATGCAAACACTGCAGAGTCTTCCACAGCCTTACCAAAATGTATACCATATTTCATCAAATCAAAAATATTGTCAACTGTAAGATGCACCATTGTTTCACATGAGCTAAGAAAGAGTAAGCTATTACATGATGCTTTTTTATCACTTGGAATTTTATTTTGTGTTCATTGAAGTTCTTTTAGCCTGACTTAGACATAACTTTTTAAAAATATTTTAACTTTTATTATAGGTTTAGGGGTACATGTGCAGGTTTGTTATATAGGTAAACTTGTGACTTGGAGGTTTGGTGTACAGATTATTTAGTCACCTAGACACTAAGCATAGTACCTGATGGTTGTTTTTTTCTGAACCTCTCCCTCCTCCCACCTTCCACCCTCAAGTAGGCCCCAGTATCTGTTGTTTCCCTCTTTCTGTCCATGTGTTCTCATTATTTAGCTTTCATTTATAAGTGAGAACATGCAGTATTTGGTTTTCTGTTCCTGCATTAGTTGGCTGAGAATAATGGCCTCCAGCTCCATCTATGTTCCTCCAAAGGATGATCTCATTCTTTTTTATGGCTGCATAGTATTCTGTGGTATGTGTACCACATTTTCTTTATGTAGTTCCAGAAAGTTCTCAGGTGATGCCCATGCTGCTGGTTTGGGGACCACACATTTAATAGCTAGGCTTTAGTATGTCTAAGGACATAGTATGTCACTGAAGAAATTCAGTACCTCTCCAGGGTACATGGATGTTTTAATTTTTCTTCCATTTGTATTATTATTTTGATGAAAACGTATATATTGCAAATTTCTTTGCCTTGCATTGGGTAAGTACAAAGAAAGAAAGCAGGAATTTTGTATGTCTGATCTTATGGTACAGGGAGAGAGATTTTTTCCCTTTAATTTGTTTTATGAGAGATTTGTTCATTTCCTTTTCCTTTGCTTTGTTTCTCAAACTTGGGAAACTTGAATTTATTAGGAAATCTGCATGTAATTGCAGATTAATAACGTACCCATTAATACCACATTAGTTCATCATGATTAATAGCATCTATGTGAATACTTAATGAATTTGTAATGATGGACTATTTGCTTTAAAGCATCAAGAGAACATTCCATGTAAAAAGGCACTACCCGTAACAGGAAAATTAATTATATGCTGGTTGGATACTAGCTTGTCACAAAGAAGATATGTTTGTTTGGAAAGCCTCATTGGTATTGATATTTGCAGTGAGAGGTACTTTTTTAAAACATTCATGAACCTTTTAATTTGTAAAATGAGAAGGAAATTTTATTTTCATGAACAGTTAAAATAGGTGTAGGGACTGATATTTATGAAAGAGAGCAGCACAAACACAAATATGTGCTAATATACTCATAAGTTTGCCTATGTCACTAGGCAGAAAGACTTCCTATAGTGGCCATTTAGATTAAGTTCCGAATTGAACTGCTTCTACTACCTACTGGTCTATTCTAAATTCATAAGTTCACTTCTTCAAGGCCCAAGCATTTCTCTTATTTTTATTTTTGAGACAGAGTCTTGCTCTGTCACCAGGCTGGAGTGCTGTGGCGCAATCTCGGCTCACTGCAAGCTCCAACTCCCTGGTTCAAGTGATTCTCCTGCCTCAACCTCCCAAGTAGCTGGGATTATAGGCACGTGCCACCACGCCCAGATAATTTTTGTATTTTTAGTAGAGACAGGGTTTCACTATGTTGGCCAGGATGGTCTCGAACTCCTGACCTCATGATCCGCCTACCTCGGCCTCCCAAAGTGCTGGGATTACAGGCATGAGCCACCGCGCCCGGCCGGCTCAAGCATTTCTTGATACTAATTTTATTTCTTTAGAGAATCATTTGTTTTCTCTATTGTCTTCACTCTAATTCTGTGATGTCAGCAGTCATCATTGTTTATTTCTGTCTTTGCCCTATATCTGAGGAAGTGAAGGTCAAGAAGATTATGTGACTTGCCCAAACCAATCCAGCCATATAATTTGTCCCCCACAGATTATGGGTCTCTCATTTCAAATGTCTCCAGTTTTAACCCCGGCGGAAAGAGTTGCAAGCGCAGAGACTCTGTCCAGCTGGTGCCTTTGAGGAAACCCAAGAAGCCCAGTGTGATTGGAGCTCTGAGTTGGAAGGGAAGAGGGATAAATGACAAAACTGAAGAGAAAGGCGGGGGCCAGAGCATACAGGCTTTGTAGGCCGTGTAAAGATTTTAGACTCTATCCTAGGGCAATGGGAAGGCATTCGTAAATGTCATGTTGAGGGATGCAATGAGCGATATGTTTTGCCAGAGCGTGCTGCTGTCTGTGGAGAGTGGCTTGGAGGAGGTGGCTGACATATGGCGACCAATTCACGCTTTACAGGCCCCATCATGCTGATCTGTTTTCTAGCTTGGTATCCAAACGAAGGTAGAGTTTGACTTCCTTGTTACAGAAAATACCAAGGCATGATTGTTTATCCTTTTCTCTATTTTCTTCTTAGGTCAACATGAGAGATCATTGCTTCTTCTTTGTTGCCCTTGATTTCTTTGAACTTAGGAAGGTATTTCGTCAAGCACCCCCACTCATGGGGCAAAGTCCGCCAGGGAAGTCATGGCAGCTACTGGTGGGCATGGTAGTTAGTACTCGTTCTACCAGCACTTTGCCCCATTGGGTTCACTGCTTGTGCCAAAGGTGCTGTTGCTTCCCCCCTTTTGGGGGAGAGGATTCTGGATAGAGAAGGAAAGAAAGCCTTAGCCCTAATCACTCACTGTCGGAAACCCAGTTCTGGAGGAGCAGTCTCCCTCGACCACACATTGTGGTTTGAACAGCCAGGAATAGAACCCCTCCTTCTCTCACCTCCTCATGGAAGGTGGGAGTGAAAACAGGGGTTAGTTGGGAAGTGGCTTTTTAAACCTATGTTTACAGTGTTTTGATGCCACTTTCATAGACGAGGGAGGAATTGTCTGAAGCTCAGATTTTTTAGGATTTCAGGGATGTGATGTTTATCTCTCTCTTCCTCTCTTGAGGATGTGGTATAAACTGGAATTGAAAATAGATACCTGGCTGGGCATGGTGGCTCATGCATGTAATCCCAACACGTTGGGAGGTTGAGGTGGGTGGATCGCTTGAGTCCAGGAGTTCGAGACCAGCCTGGGCCAGTATGGCGAAACCTCATCTCTACTAAAAATAAAAATTAACCAGGCACTGAGGCACATGCCTGTGGTCCCAGCTACTCAGAAGGCTAAGGCAGGAGAATTGCTTGAGTCCGAGAGGCAGAGGTTGCAGTGAGCCAAGATCGTGCCGCTGCACTCCAGCCCGGGCAACAGAGTGAGGCCCTGTCTCGAAAATAAATAAATAAATAAATAAATAAATACATACATACATACATACATACATACATACATACATACCCTGTATGGTATTCTTTCTTTCACTTCGAGAGTCTTTCTGGCATAGTGCTGATATTTTTTCCACTCTTGAATCTGTGAATCAACCCTCACATCAAACCCCTATTGCATTTTATGTTTAAGAAGGGACCTTTTTAAAGCTGAGATTGGCAGAATTGAGAAACTAACTTAGACCTAAATGGGCCTATGCAAGGAGAGTGTTTCCAAAACAAAACAAAGTGTTTAGTGTCCTCCTTGAAGAATGTTGACACCGAGTTAAAATGGAGCTGCAGAGTGAAGAAATCAGTAAAGACGGGACAAAAGCTCCTTTTTTAATTTGAGGTAGGGTAGGAAAGGCAGAGGTGGGAATCTGGGCTGGTGATGTTTCCTGGGATTGCAGTCATCAAGAAAGACCGGTGAGTGCTGTTGGTTTAAAGTAGTGGTTCTCAAAGTGTATTCCCCCGACCTGCAGCATCAACATTACCTGGCAATTTGTTAGTAATGCAAAATCCTGGGTCCCACCCCAGACCTACTGAATTAGACACTCAAGTTAAAACACAGCCATTTGTGTTTTAACAAGCTCCCATTTTTTTTTTTTTTTTTTTTTAATTTTTGAGACGGAGTTTCACTCTTGTCGCCTAGGCTGGAGTGCAATGGCACGGTCTTGGCTCACTGCAACCTCCACCTTCCAGGTTCAAGTGATTCTCCTGCCTCAGCCTCCCGAGTAGCTAGGATTACAGGCACCCACCACCATGCCCAGCTAATTTTTTTGTAATTTTAGTAGAGATGGGGTTTTACCATGTTGGCCAGGCTCGTCTCGAACCCCTGACCTCAGGTGATCTGCCTGCCTCTGCCTCCCACAGTGCCGAGATTACAGGCATGAGCCACCGCGCCTGGCCTAACAAGCTCTCTTTATTATTCCAATGTACACTCAAATTTAGAAACCACTGGCTTAGACTAGAGCAAAACGTGAGGTCAAGCCTTGAGGACCAGCCAACTTTGTTCTGTTCTAACCTCACCAGGCCTCCTACCTCTGGTTAGGTGCCTTTGAGAGTCTATGTCCCTGGTCAAAAATAGGGTGACAGGGCAAAGGGAGTAGATGGCTCATCACAAAGTCATTCCACCACTGCAAAAAGAAGTTATGATGTAACCAGGGAAGGTCTTTCCTTCAGTTATGGTGGAGAGATCTGTCGGGGAATTCCATGAGGGCATAGCTGCCTCTCGTTTAGCCACTGGGGGCCCATTCTCTCACAGGAAAGCAACTTGCAGAATTTTTCTGGGTATCTGATGGTTGAATTAACAGGAGTCAGAGACCTGAGTCCAAATCCAAGCTGTAACCTTTACTAATTGAGTCTCCTTGGACAAGTTCCTATAGTTTTCTTGCCTGTAGAATGGAGTTATGATACATGTTTCTTAGGATTGCTGGGGAGGTTAATCGAGGTTATGTATTGATACAATACACCTGGCACAGAGCAGGTGCTTAAAAAATGAACACTGTCTTTACTGGTCCTTGGATGTCTTAGGATTATTCAGGAAGGACCATTGCAGGGAGTATATAAACACAAACGGCTTTTTCCTTGTAACGTTAAGATGGATAAAATAGGAGGCAGAGGCCAGGTGTGGTGGCTCACATCTGTAACCCCAGTACTTTGGGAGGCCGAGGCAGGCAGATCACTTGAGGCCAGGAGTTTGAAACCAGCCTGGCCAACGTGGTGAAACCCTGACTCTACTAAAAACACAGAAAAATTAGCTGGGCGTGGTGGCATGTGCCCGTAAATCCCAGCTATTCATGAGGTTGAGGTAAAGAATCGCTTGAACCTGGGAGGCAGAGGTTGCAGTGAGCTGAGATCATGCCACTGCACTCCAGCCTCGGTGGCAGGGTGAGACTCTGTCTCAAATAGGAGGGAGAAAATATATAAATACTTAGAGTTAGTAGTAAAAATGCTATACGAAAAAACTGAGGATAGATTTATTTTAAACCTCAAGTTTGGCACAGACCTTACATGGAATTATCTGCTAAGATACAAAATATCTAAATAGGAAAGCTATTTATATTGAGTTAAAACATCAGATTGGCAGATTCATTGTAATGTTATGCTATCAAAGAATAATGCTAAAATTGAAATTATTTTGAAGTATAACCTTGATGATAAGTATAATTCTTATAAATTCACTTATAAGTGAACATAATAAAAGAGTTACCTTCTCTTAGAGTTTTGTAGTATCTGGCAATTTTATATAATTACATTCATTTTGGACAAAGAAGTCTTTTGTGTTAACAGGGACATTTTTGTGTTATTTGGTAACCCATGATTTAGATTGATTTAGAGGATTTTAATCCCCTTAAAATCATCTCTGCACCTTTTTCTTAAGCTGATGCTAACCAACAATTATCATTTATAAGATCATAAAACATGAACAGAGAAAATAATTCTGACAGCTTCTATCCCTGTATTTAGGTGGGAGTTTTCTAGAGGAATGAGAAATATCAGCTCCTATTGGCTTTTCAGTATGTCAAACAGATTCAGTTAATCCCATGCTTGACTGGCCGTGGGGCTGAGGAACTGCCGAGCTGAGTGTCACACAATTCATGTGAAAATATATGAGAGTTACGGGATCCACGGACCATGACTTAGTTAACTTGAATTTTATTTTTTAATGAGAATAACAATAAGCTTTGCATGCTGATTTAGAGTCTGTAGGTTTAACTGCATAAGGGTTTAATACCTTTAATACCCATGCAATGTGAGTTAGAAAATTTTCAGTATAGTAAATAAACTGAGGAGCCTGGAAACCAAATTGAAATCTGTAGCCTAGAAAATCAACAAGGGCTAAAAATAGTAGGATTAGAGGCAACATTCAACCATAGACCATCCAAAGGTAGTTTTTAAGTACCACCAAAGGAGAAAGCAGGCCATTCTATAATAAGTTTAAAAAAAATGTAGGTTTGGAGAACATTCTGTTCATTATGTAGATGTGGAAGCTTAAAGTATAGATTTGGTTTTCCAGAGTTTTAATTTTTCACATTCTTTCTTTGACCAGAATCAGAGGGCACTCCCTCTGAGAAATGTTACCACATTCTGCATGAAATTGAGAATTTACCTTGGTGACATTGATGTGAAGATTTTAGAATGCAATTGCTGGCCAGGTGTAGTGGCTCATGCCTGTAATCCCAGCACTATGGGAGGCTGAGTTGGGAGGATCACTTGAGACCAGGAATTCAAGACCAGCCTGGGCAATATAGTGAGACCCCATCTCTACAAAAATAAAAATAAAACAATTAGCCACAGCGTGGTGATGTGCACCTATAGTCCTAGCTACTTGGGAGGCTGAGGTGAGAGGATGGCTTGGGCCCAGGAGGTTGAGGCTTCAGTGAGCTATGATTATGCCTCCGTTCTCCAGTCTGGGTGACAGCACAAGACCCTGTCTCTAAAAGTACCCATTAAGCAAATCAAGCAAATGGCTCCAGGATTCACTGGTCTCTTAGCAAACAGCCAGAGGACCCCTTTTAGAATAGACACATGGAAATATTGCAGGGTCAGGAGAAAGAACCCAAAGGAGGGTGTTTTTTAAGTGTTCCTGTGCTCCTGAGCCACTTCATTCAAATGTCAGCTCAACATCAAGGTTCTTGGTAGGTTTTTGCTCATAGGCCTAAAACTTTGCATATGTGGAGTTTTTGAAAAATGTGTTAGGTGGATATGTCTTAGATATTGTAGAAACTTTAAATGATTGGCCTGAGCTGCAGATGGCTGTTATGAACTCTTGACTAAGCATGGTACTGTAAAATCCTCAAGGGCCTCATCCTTCCTTTGGAATTTCCTTTTGGTATTCTAGAGCACTCAATAAATGTCCTGTCTGAGCAGCAGAATTGAATTGAGTAGGATTGATAGTCCTCTCTCAGCTTCCGAGCATAACTAAGTATTTTGTTTTCTCCCCAGTGTAGAAGAGCAGGGCATTGGGAATGGATGGTAAAGCTGAGACAATTGATGAAGATAAAACTTAGGTACCCTTAAAACTGGCGTTCATGAAAACAGATGAAGTCTTGGATTTCATTGTATGATATAGGACTGAGATGTGAAAAAAAAGAGATGGTGGTGTTAGTATGATCAGGGCATTGCTGATTGTAAAAAGAAATAATAAAAGTGGTCAATCCAGCTTCTCATAGTTCTTTTTCAATTGGATGAAAGTCTCTCTCAGACTTTCCTTGTTAGGAATTCAACTCAGCGAACATTCACTAAGCACCAGCCATGCCAAGCTCTGGGTCCTGGGTGTTCAAAGATGAATGTGACCCAGCCCCTGCCCAAAAGAGTATTCAATCTAATGGAACATAGCCATTGTTAATGCCAATGTTTTATACCAAAAGTATTTCTTGGCGATATTATTTGAGGCCCAATGACCAAAAATATCTTTATTATTAAAATTCTCACATGTTTCATCCCCTTTGAGGCTAGGCTTGGGTTACAAAGGCATGGTTGTCCACACCATGGTCAAAAATTTTAGATGGACTGTAGATCTAAATGTGAAACAATAAAGATTTTAGAAGAAAATGTAAACTGTCACCAGGTGCGGTGGCTCATGTCTGTAATCTCAGCACTTTGGGAGGCCAAGGCGGGTAGACCACCTGAGGTCAGGAGTTCGAGACCAGCCTAACCAACATGGTGAAACCCCGTCTCTACTAAAAATACAGGCTGGGCATGGTGGCTCATTCCTGTAATCCCAGCACTTTGGGAGGCTGAGGCGGGTGGATCACCTGAAGTCAGGAGTTTGAGACCAGCCTGGCTAACATGGTGAAACCCCACCTCTACTAATAATACAAAAAGTTAGCTGGGCATGGTGGCACGTGCCTGTAGTCTCAGCTACTTGTGAGGCTGAGGCAGGAGAATCGCTTGAATCTGGGAGGTGGAGGTTGCAGTGAGCCGAGATCCTGCCACTGCACTCCAGCCTGGCGACAGAGCAAGACTCCGTCTCAAAACAAACAAACACACAAAAACAAAAAACAAAAAATAGCTGGGCATGGTGGCATGTGTCTGTAATCCCAGCTACTTGAGAGGCTGAGGTAGGAGAATCGCGTGAACCTGGGAGGTGGAGATTGCAGTGAGCTGAGATCGAGCCACTACACTCCAGCCTGGGCGATAGAGCAAGACTCCATCTCAAAAAAAAAAAAAAAAGAAAATAAAATGTAGACTGTCTTCATGAGTTTAGGATAGGCAGAGATTTCTTGAACAGGACACTAAATATGGTAACCATGGAGGAGAAAAATGGAGAAGTTGAACTAAAATAATTTCAGTTTATTACAAGATACCATTAAAAATGAAATCTATGTAATGGGATATTTTATAATATATTCAAAAAGGACTTGTATGTAGAATATAGAAAGCACTTCTACAAATCAATAACAAAAAGGTAGATTAGTCTATAAATATGTGATACAGACTTGAATAAGTATTTTACCGTAGAGGATGTTAATTTTCTTGGTTGGGGGTAGTGATTGGAAGGGAGCACAAGGGGCTTCTGGAGTTCCAGTAATAATGCTGATGACTTGAGTGTGTTAACTTTGTGAACATTCTACATTATGATCTGTGTACTTTTCTGTATGTTGTATTATTTGTGTACTTTTCTGTACTTTCACTGGAAAAGTTTACATAAAAAAAGAAAATGCTTTGTTGTCCAGGATGAAGAATGCGAGCAAAATATTTTTGGAGGTTAACACTGATTGCAAAATATGTCTCCCCATTTAGAATTGCCTCTACTATAGAAGCAGAGGAAATGTTGAGAGCATGGGGCTTTGCAGGGTGGCTAGAGCAGGTCCAGTTTGTGAAATAGTCCTACACACAGCCTGGCAGTGTCTTAGGTTAGCATAAGTCCTTTGGCCACCAATATCCTGAGAAGCAAGCGGGAGAACAAACACAGTTATGGAGGAAGCACTAGAAACAAGCTTGATTACTTGACAGATTTGTATAGGGCGAATTCTGTCTGTAATCCTGTTTAAGTCACCACTTACTGATCCCCGTTATCATGTGCCCAGGCACCGAGATGGGGGCTTTCTGTGCATTAAAAATTTTAAATCCTCAGCACAATCCTGGGAAGCATGTACTGTTATTATTTGACTTTACAGATAAAGAAACTGGGACTTAGAGGGATTAAATAACTCGCTCGAATTCCAGCTAGCAAGTTGCAGCAAGCTGCAACTGGAACCCATGTCTGTGTGATTCCAAAGCACCCCCTTCCCACATGTCTATTACGTTGCCTTAAAAAAAAATTATTTGATGGAATATAGTGAGAAGAAAAATACTTAATATATACTTAGTGTTCAAATGTGATGATCAGAAGAACTTCTCAAACCAATTTTAAAGTCTGAGGTTTGCTGTGCTATTTTTGAAAACATCTCATTCTGTTCCCAGGCTGGAGCATGGCTAACTTGGCTCACTGTAAGCGATTCTCCTGCCTCAGCCTCCCGAGTAGCTGGGACTACAGGTATGCACCACCATACCCGGCTAATTTTTGTATTATTAGTAGAGGTGGGGTTTCACCATGTTGGCCAGGCTGGTCTCAAACTCCTGACCTTGTGATCTGCCCGCCTCGGCCTCCCAAAGTGCTGAGATTACAGGCGTGAGCCACCGCGCCTGGCCTGCAGTTTTATGAACTGCAGTTGTCCTTTGCAGTTGTAAGGTGCTAAGAAATACCTGGGTGGGGTGGGGGTGGGGACTGAGAAATCCTCCAAGAAACAACACAGGCTATGATTGAAATGCCCCTGTATGGGTGACCCATGAGCCTTTCTCAATGCTTTGGGGACATTTTAATAACCTGAGTAATTACCTGTGGTAGGCAGGCTTTGTTTTCTACTCATTAATAACTCTCCAGGCTACATTTTATTCTTCTTACTGCTAATTCACATGCAGAGATACATAAAATGGATGCTGTCAACTGATTGCCATGTCACTGTCTGCATATTAATGTTCTCCTGTCTGCTTGGGCTCGGAGAGAAGGAAAGAAGAGAAGGAAAGGGTATGGCAAGGAACTTGTGATAGCCAAATCTGTTTTAAAAGCCAAATTCTTATACAGAAACCAGAATTTTGACATATACAAATTATTGATATTCGTGCATGGTTAGTGTTTTGAGATTGCCCTATTTAGCATATGCTGGTCCTCTTTTTCCCTCCTTGTGATAGATAGCATGGCTTGGAAGCAGACACAGGTAAATATTTAATGCTTTTAGTTCTTTTTGCTCCTGTGGCTTGTTTGGCCCTTAGGGCATTCATGTTTTTTAGCCCGTGGAGTGTTTATAGCATCAGTATATCATCACAACCCTAAATGAAATTTGGATTATTTACTTCTAAGTATGTTTCCCAAATAGTCTAATGACTGTGTAAGCAATATAGTGGAAGGGTACAGGAGCTGATTTGAATGGAAATATATGTGGATATGGCTTTAGATCTTTCTGTTTATTAAGAAAAAATCTCCTTTAAAAAATCCTTGGGGACCTGGCGCGGTGGCTCACGCCTGTAATCCCAGCACTTTGGGAGGCCAAGGCAGGTGGATCACCTGAGGTCAGGCGTTTGAGACCAGCCTGGCCGACATGTGAAGTTCCATCTCTACTAAAAATACAAAAAATTAGCCGAGTGTGGTGGTGTGCACCTGTAATCCCAGCTACTCGGGAGGCTGAGACAGGAGAATTGCTTGAACACGGGAGGCAGAGGTGCAGTGAGCTGAGATCATGTCACTGCACTCCAGCCTAGGTGACAGAGTGATACTCTGTCTCAAAAAAAAAAAAAATCCTTGGGGCTAGTTATCTTGATTTTATTATGATGATGATACACAAGAAAGAAAACACCGAACAAGCTGAAATAATTGAAAATACTCACATCCAACCCAATTTAATTTATTTCACTAGAATCTATCTAGTTATATGGACTCGTTTTAGGTACAGGTGTTTATTTTTAAAAAAACTAGACAGGAGCTCTGGGTTGCATTTTTTTTTTTTGAACTGTAGAACTTCTAGTTTAGAAGTAAGATTCCTCTTCAGGAGATATACAATTATTTATTAACTTAATTAGTGCCGTACATTTTGTCTTGAAGCTATTCAGAGTATTATAGGAACATCTGTTGTACTGTGATTATGATGGCTGCTAGGCTGTTTCCCCAAATGCCTTGACAAGGCAGTTTGACATAGTTTGGTGAAGGCAGTGCCCTGGTGTTGTGGTCACCATAGGGATTTTTCATCTTGGCTTCATGTTGGTAGATTGATACTCTCAAGTACGTTCAAGGTTCTCTTTTTCGGGAGAGGGTTGTTTTCATTGAGTCCTGGCTTTCCTCTTTCCTTATTTAATGAAATAGTGACAACTATCATTTTCTACCTTCAAACATTATTATTAGTGATTTTATAAATAGAAAATTATTTTCCAGGTGGGCCTATGTCTGTGCTGGCAACCATTGTATACACACGGACTCTTTTAGATGTCTAGGACTTTGCATGTGTAAACGGGCAAGTTTTCAGGCAATTCGGGTAGGTTTTCCAATCTCGTCTCTCCATTTCCTGTCTAAAGAACTTCTTCCATGTCCACAACATGTTTATTCAACGATGGATAAAACTTCTAATGGGAAATTTCTTCCGGGTGACCTCCCTGAGAGGCTGGGCTGTGGAGAAATCTTAAGAAACACAACCCTGATGAAATTGGCTCCGTTGAGAATATTACTTGGTCCAGGAACAAGGGACAGAATTCAGTTATTTTTGATTCTTGAATAAATGAATTCTGTTTCCTTTTGTGTAGGTGGCGGAAGAAATTAACCCCTGTAGAACACCCATTCTCAGTTGGAAATTAAACTTTTGGTTTCTTTTGAGTTAAGAGTGCCCTGAATAAGAGAATGTAAAATTGTTTTTATTTGAACCTCATGCAACTTGGAATCTGTTCTGTTGTCTGCGTATCTTTGATAGATTTGTCTTTTCCAGGGTTGTCTGTCTTTATATTTAATTTTCTGGAGGTTGGAATTGTGATTATCAAATGACTTCCAACTTGGCACCACATGTGGGTGGATACTAATGAATCCTTTCTTAACCTTCCCAGAACTGTTGGAGAAATCAATCAGTAGAAGGCGGGACACTGAAGCCATACAGAAAGCCAAAATCCTTTATTCATCCTGCATGAATGAGAGTGAGTGATGAAGAAAACTAAATAAAATATTTACCATCCCTATCCTTTAGAGTTCTATTAATGTTTTAATATATTGTTTGAGGAAGAAGAGAGCTACTAAGAATTCTATTAATGTTTAAAGGTGTTAAAGGAATGGTTGTCAAAGACTGGATTTTGACTAGTCCCATCTTAGTTAATGTTGTTACTGGCTTGGTGGAGAAAATCTTATTTATATGAGTTGGATTCTTTGGGTATCATTTACTCCCTGAGAAACTTAGACAAAGTCAGCAGGGCAAACTCCACTGTATCTGGTACAGAATCCAGAAGCCAGGCCAAGTCTGGCTTGAGAAAGAGACTGGGAGGGAGTGTACCTACTGGAGCCTAGAGAAATCCAGATCCCCAGGCATGCCAGGTTCCTGTGTCAGCCTAACAGGCATCTTTGTTGGGTCCTTAGCCCTGTCTCAATATCTTGGGTCTGATTGGAATCAGAACAGATACTGGCCACTTGACCTGGTCTGCCTTGTCAAGGCCACTGCAGGAAGAAGCCAGTGCCTGTGGGAAGTGTGTCAACTGGTCTAGGATTTGGGGTATCATGTGGTGAGCTAGAAAAGAGCAATAAAAGACAGGAATCTGAAGCATCACTTCTTCTTCACTGGGTAGTGATTGGCTTTATTGAGGCACTCCTTTAGTTAGGGTTGTAACTAAGTATTAGTTCCCACCAAGTATTATTCATTGGCTGGGTTCCATATAGAGAATCCATGTTTATTGTAGTGAATATCCAGCAGTTTCCCTGGTCAGCTCTCCTGGCAAGAACACTAGGTGTTGACAGTCACATTGAAGCGTGGATCGTAGGTAGTTCTGTCTCTGTGATTATGCTCATCCCACCCCACCTCTTTTACCTACTCCCTAACAGCTGAAATTTTAAGTTGGAGCCTTATGGGAACTTTGTCTTGAGAAGATGCACTTGAATTCGAGTGTACTGATCCAGTTTGCAATTCTAACTTTCTCTTCATATCTGCTCCCTTTCAGAAGCAATTGAAAAAGCAGATGCCAAGCCACTGCTACACATCCTACGGCATTCACCTTTCCGCTGGCCTGTGCTTGAATCCAATATTGGCCCTGAAGGGGTTTGGTCAGAGAGAAAGTTCAGCCTTCTGCAGACACTTGCAACGTTTCGTGGTCAATACAGCAATTCTGTGTTCATCCGTTTGTATGTGTCCCCTGATGACAAAGCATCCAATGAACATATCTTGAAGGTATAATGAGGACCCATTCATCTTCTTTGCTCAGTCCTAGATTAGCCTTTTGGGATGCCATCCTGGGGAAAGAGACTCATGCTGCCTTAGTGAAATAATAACATAAAACACTTTTATTGAATAGTAGAATCTAGAATATTCCCTTCTCCTGGCTTTGCAGAATGTAGACCATTACCACACAAGTTTTGTAAGCCTTTTGGAAAACTAGTGAATTAGTTTCAAGTGATCTGTGATCTGGCCCTCATATGCCTGCTCTGAGCAAGCCTAGGTTCCGAAATTCCAGTGGGAAGGGGACTGCAGGTCTCCTGTTGTTAGCAGAGATTTCGTGAGCCCTGCTCTTGTCCTTGCCTCCTCATTCCCTTGATAGAGGAGAAAACATGTGCCATGATTTTTTGTTCCTCTTTCACTAACATTTTCTTGTGCACACACCTAAATTTTAGTTATCAACTTCACTCTGAATCTCTCCTCCCTCCTTTCCAAAGATACAGCAAAACTTGTTCTGTTCCAAGTGCTTGGTTGCGTTTTCTGTTGGAAGACTAACCGTGTCTTCCATAAAGCAATGGGCCACGTGGACATACCCTGAGGCAGATCACATTGGTAAAATCAGGAGGCTGTCAGAAAACTACCAACAGCTAAAGACTCACCAACGAAAGAGCTATGCAAGAATTCAAATAACATTCATCAAATAGTTTTGTGCTTTGATCCTGCTGGGTTTTGTTTTGTTTTGCTTCCACAGTTACTTTGACTGATAATGAAAATGTTATTGCATGACTGATTTTCTCCCCAATTCTGTCCTTAGTCAAATCAGAAAATATTAATGAAATATTGATACTCAAATTGTAGACATGTATTGCTCTCACCTCATGCAATTTAACCTTCTAAAATCCAAATCTTAAAGTTCATTGTTTGATTGAAGCTGGTCATCATTTGATCAGAGATTGGCACATTTTTTGGGTAAAGGGCCAGATAATACATATTTTAGGGTTTGCAGGCCGTCTGGTCTCTGTTGCAACTACTTAATTCTGCCATTGTGTCTGGGAAAGCAACTGTAGACAGCAAAGGTATGGCTGTATGGCGGGCTGGCCCAGTGACTGTAGTTTTCTCTCCTCTAGGTTAGACAATGGAATTCTCAGTAAAAATCTTTGGTCATTGAAAGGACTCCTCTCTACTCAGGAGGAAATTCTGAGTTTCAGAGACAACTGTGTTTCTATGTTTGGTGATGAAATGAGCCATCTTCTAATGCTATCAGGATAAGATGTGCTGTGTAAGACACAATGATGATAATGACTCAACTGATCTCTGTACTGTGTTGATATATCACTCATTTTTTGAAACTAGGTTTTAAGACTGTCATTATCAATTCCAGAACTATTATGATGTTCTTTCAAACACCTTAAGTGGTGTTTTGAAGTAAGCTGAAGGCTGTTTTCCAAACCTAAGTTTAAGTTTATACATTCTGTTGAGTGATAGAAGATCTTGATTCACACACAGATGAATAATTGCAAATGGTAGCCATTTTGTTATCTTTCTCACCTATTTCTGGATCTACTCAATTGAATTTATTTCTTTAAACTTTTTATTATTAAAATGTGGTACAAAATTAAAGAATAGAATAATAAACTCCCATGTATCCATCAACCCAGCTTCAACAACTCTCAACCTTCTGCTGTTATGTTGCTTTCTGTGGTTATGTTTTAATTTAGACCCCTCCTTTTTTGGGAGGTGGCTAGAACATTTTATAGCAAATTAAAAATATATCATTGCACGGTAAATACTTCAGTGCTTAGCTAGTGGAAAGGACTATTATCACAACCAAAAAGATGATCATAATTCCCTAATTAACATCTAATAACTAGTTAATTTTCAATTTTTCTGATTGTCTTAAACATGTCCTTAAAAAAAAAAAAACAGTTGGTCTTTGATTCAATCTCCAAATAAGAATCACAGGTGAACTTAGTTGATATGTCTGTTTTACTCCACAAGGGATCCCCCCTTCTTTGTTGAAGAAACTGGAGTATTTGTCCTGTAAACTGTCTTACATTCTGAATTTGACTGTTTTCAGGGTAATCTAATAGCTGACAAAAGTTGTTGTTTATAGGAGAATCACAGCTTTAAAATGCTGAAGAAATAATAGGAAGCTATCTATTTTAAAAAAAAAAAATCCCTAAGGAAAGGATGGATCTAGGCAATTATCATCAATGGCTGCTAAAAGCATTAGGTAAATGGTTGATTGGGAAATTCATGATATAGAGATCAGACCGGTATCACCTGAACCCTAATATCAATGATAGCATTGCTAAAAGTGGGGCAACCAGATATTGTGTGCCTCCTGGTATCAGTAGGAAGTGCACACTATCACCAGTGATGTTGTCGTTCCCCCACAATTGAGCCTCTAGTTTTAATAGGAGCTTACAGAAAACATGGGGAATAGGGAAACATGGTAACCAATTTTTAATGGCTTGCCTTGTATACTTAATATTAAATTAAACTGATCCTAGAAACACTAAAATGTCAATGATAGAATACTTTCCAAATGTAAGGAGGCACCCATGTACTTATTATTGCTCCCTTTTGTCAAGATGGCAGCTTGTTCCAAACTGGCGTTTGAACATTGTTTGGCATTTGAGTGCGGCAAACGTTTGCTTAAATTCTGTTCCTGTTTGTACCATTTTCCATGACTGAATATTCACACATCTGAACTAATTGCCTTCCCTCAGATATAATATAATTATAGTCTTCCTGATGACACATTGACAAGAGTTCGAGCATGTATCTGGAGGTGGTAGGAGAAGCTTTATTCTGAGAGCTGCATGAAACCCAATGAACCTGATAACAAAAATTAGCGTACTGGTGGCTGCCAAAGTTGTAGAATTTGCAAGTGTTGCTTTTTTATTCATTTAAAAATAGTTAAAACTATAAAAGACTAAATCTAATTGGATGAACATTTGGAGCCCCCCCCCCTTACAGGTTTTGTGGAACATAGTTTGAAAACTACTGGTATAGTTAAAAAAAAAAAAAAAAAGAATAGGCTTTGGTATTTAGAAGACTGAGGTTTGCAGTTTAGCTTTGTGATTTACTCACTGAATATCCTTGTGCAAATTATTTCACTTCCCTGATTTCACTTTTCCCATGTGTATGGAAGGGTGAATTAGAATTTACTTTTAATCGTCATTGAGGTTCAAATGAATTGACTTTTGTGACAGTTTTCACGGTAGATACTGGTCCACAGTAGCACACGACACAAGGTTCCGAACCTACTCTTCAAGCATGACCCAGCAACTGGTCAGGACCATTTGGAGAATGTTTTTCTTTGACATGTGTACCCGATATGCCTCTCAGAGCTCAAACTCAGTTGTGCAGGGAATAGGCATTTTGTTTACTCGACCTAATATTTGACTTTTAGCTCCCACCCAACCTTTTGGTGGGAAACTGAACCTTAGTCTAGGCATTTACCTCCCCTCTTGGTGGCCCCATTTCTCAGTCTTTTCCTAGGGTATTGGGAAACTCCAATAACCAGTTATCTGGTTTCTGAGAAGAAACCCACTATGGAACCATGTAGCCCCTTCGAGTGTGCCCCTCTGATGCTGAGGTCCTGCGACTCCCATTCCTTCTCAGATCCTGCCATGTTTCGGGGTGATCAGTTCCTCTGCTCATGAGAATTCTTGACTTCTTTTGCTGCTTGAAAGATCCTCTTTCTGCTCTGGGAGAAATCCCTCTTACCTGAAACTCTCTTCCCTCAATGTCCTTAGGCTTCCTTTTCCATCAAATTCAATTTTCCTCGTTGTGCTTAGCTTTTCTAATCCCACAAACCCACAGGAATAAGAGAAGGGCCTTTTGAGCAGGCACAGCTCTGTGGGCTTCCTTTTGGGTGAGCAGATGGTGCCTTTGGGTGAAGAGAGAGGCACCCTTTCTAAGGGGTAGATATATCCCCATGCCAAAGACATGCAGTTTGGCCAGCAGGGATCACTCCAATCTACACAGCGTACTTCTGCAAAGCTCCCCTGTGGCGAAATGACAAAGGGTTTGCTATAGGCTTAAATGAGATAAAGGAATTCCAAAAATAAAGAAAACAACAGAAGTTAGTGACCAAAAACATTATCTTGCTACACATGTTTGGATTTATTCTAAGTCAGGAGATAGTAGGAGGATTTAAGGGACAATAAAAGACATGAGTATATGTGATCCTGAAAGAGTATTTTGGAAGGCCAAGATTGTCCCAGTATGTATTACTAGTTAATGAAGACAACAACTGAAGTCATCATCTCTCAACAGCCTGCATTTTTCTGGCTCTCAGCAAAACTCGTAAAAAATGGCAAGGAGAAACTCCAAGAAAATTTGAAAAGTTTCATTCTCTTTCCTTTTCCTTTTTTTCTCAGGAACTGACAGAACATAGAATTTTATTTTATTATTGTTATTTTTTATTGATACGTAACTACACATTTTCATGGTACATGTGATAATCTGATACATTCATATAATCAAATCATGGTAACTGGGATATATCCAATAATGGGATTGCTGGGTCAAATGGTAGTTCTGTTTTAAGTTTTTTTCAGAAATCGCCAAACTGCTTTCCACAGTGGCTGGGCTAATTTACATTCCCACCAGCAGTGTGTAAGCATTCCTTTCTCCCTACATCCATGCCAACACCTATTATTTATTGACTTTTTAATAATAACCATTCTGACTGATGTGAGATGGTATCTCATTGTGGCTTTGATTCACATTTCTCTACCGATTAGTGATGGTGAGCTTTTTTTCATATGCTTGTTGGTCACATGTATGTCTTCTTTTGAAAAGTGTCTGTTCATGTCCTTTGTCTACTTTTTAATGGGGTTGTTTGGTTTTTGCTTATAAATTTGTTTATGTTCCTTGTAAATTCTGGATATTAGACCTTTGTCGGATGCACAGTTTCCAAATACTTTCTGCCATTCTGTGGGTTGTCTGTTTATTCTGTTGATAGCTTCTTTTGCTATGCAGAAGCTCTTTGGTTTAATTAAGTCCCATTTGTCATTTTTTGTTTTTGTTGCAATTGTTTTTGGCATCTTCGTCATGGAATCTTGCCCAAAGCAATTTACAGATTCAATGCTATTTCTATCAAACTACCAATGACATTGTTCACAGAATTAGAAAAAGGCTATTCTAAAATTCATATGGAATCAAAACAGACCCCTAATAGCCAAAGCAATCCTAAGCAAAAAGAACAAAGCTGGAGGCATCACATTACCCGATTTCAAACTATAGTATAAGGCTGTAGTAACCAAAACAGTGTGGCTGGTACAACTACAGATACATAGATCAATGGAAACAGCCCAGAAATAAAGCTGCACACCAACAACCATCTGATCTTTGATAAAGTCTACAAAAACAAGCAATGGGTAAAGGACTATGGTGCCGGGATAACTGGCTAGCCATATGCAGAAGATTGAAACTGGACCCCTCCCTTTTATCATATACAAAAATCAACTCAAGATGGATTAAAGATGTAAATGTAAAACCTAAAATTGTGAAAACCCTTGAAGAAAACCTAGGAAATACCGTTCCAGACATAGGCCCTGTACTATATTTTGAAGTCAGGTAATGTGATTCTCCAGCTTCGTTACTTTTGCCGAGGATCGCTTTGGCTATTTGGGGTCCTTCGTGGTTCCATATAAAATTTAGGATTTGTTTTTTCTATTTTGTGAGGAATGTCAATGGTTTTATTTTGATAGAGGTTGTGTTGAATCTGTAAATTGCTTTCAGTGGTATTGTCATTTTAACAATATTCTACTAATTCATAAGCATGGAATATCCTTCCATTTTTTTGTGTCCTTTTCAACTTCTTTCATCAACATTTTATAGTTTTCTTTACATGAATCTTTTATTTCATGGGTTAAATTGATTCCTAGGTGTTTTATATTGTAAATGATATTGTTTATTGATTTCTTTTTCAGATTATTTGCTTTTGGTGTATATAAATGCTGTTGATTTTGTATACTCCAACTTTACTACATTTGTTGATCAGTTCTAATAGTTTTTTGGTAGAGCCTTTAGGTTTATCCAAATATAAGATCATGTTACCTGTGTACAAGGCTAATTTGACTTCTTCCTGTCCAGTTTAGATGCCCTTTATTTATTTCTCTTGCCTAATTGCTCTGGCCAGGACTTCTAGTATTGTGTTGAATAAAAGTGGACAAAACAGGCATCCTTGTCTTGTTCTACATCTTAAAAGAAAGGCTTTTAATTTTCCACCATTCGGTATGATGTTGGTTATGTGTTTGTCAGATATGGCTTTTACTTTTTGAGGTGTGTTCCTTCTGTACCCAGTTTGTTGAGCGTTTTTGTCATAAAGGGATGTAGAATTTTATTGACTGCTTTTACAGAATGTATTAGAATGATTATGTGATTTTTGTTCTTGGTTCTGTTAATGTGATGTGTTTATATTTATTTACTTGAATTTGGATTTTCCATTTAATTTATTTTTTTGAGATGGGATCTCACTATGCTGCCCAGGCTGGACTGGGGTTCAAGTGATCATCTAGCCTCAGCCTCCTGAGTAGCTGGTACTACAGGTGCATGCCACTGCACCCAGCATATCATGTCTATTGATTTGTGTATGTTGAACCATCCTTGCATCCCTGGATTAATCCCACTCAATCATAGTGAATGATCTTTTTCATGTATTGTTGAATTAGGTTAGCTAGTATTTTGTTGATAATTTTTGCATCTATGTTCCTAAGTCATATTGGCTGGTAGTTTTCTTTTCTCCTTGTGTCCTTGTGCAGTTTTGGTATCGGGGTAATGCTGGACTCATAGAATGAGTTTGGAAGTATTCCCTTCTCTTCAGTTTTTTTTTTTTTTTGAAGAGTTTGAATATAATTTGTATTACTTCTTTAAATGTTTTATAGAATTTGGTAGTGAAGACATCAAGTCCTGGGCTTTTCTTTGATGGGAGATTTTTATTATGGCTTCAATTTTGTTACTAGGTATTAGTTTGTTGAGGTTTTCTACTTCTTCATGGTTCAATGTTGGCAGGTTGCATATGTCCAGGAACTTATTCATTTCTTCTAGATGTTCCACTTTGTTGGCATATAGTTGTTCATAATAGTCTTTATAATTCTTTGTATTTCTGTGGTCTCAGTTGTTATGTCTTCTTTTTCATTTCTGATTTTATTTATTTGTGTCTTTTTTATTCTTAGTCTAGCTAAAGATTTGTTGATTTTCGAAAAAAAGCCAACATTTTTCATTAATTTTTTTGTGTGTTTTCATAGTCTACATTTCATTTATTTCTGTTCTAATCTTTATTATCTCTTTCTGTCTACTAATTTGGGGTTTGGTTTATTCTTATTTTTCTAGTTCCTTGAGTTGTATCGTTAGATTGTTTATGAATCATTATTTGAAGTCTTTCAACCTTTTTGATGTAGGCTTTTATTGCTATAAAATTCCTTTTCAGTACTCCTTTGGCTGTATTTCATAGATTTTAATATGTTGTAATTTCATTTTCATTTGTTTAAAGAAATTTTTAAATTTCATTTTTATTTTTTTCATTGACCCATTGGTCATTCAGGAGCATATTGTTTAATTTCCACATGCTTGGCCAGGCACGGTGGCTCATGCCTGTAATCCTAGCACTTTGGGAGGTCAAGGCGGGTGGATCACCTGAGGTCAGGGGTTTGAGACCAGCCTGACCAACGTGGTGAAACTCTGTCTCTACTAAAAATACAAAAATTAGCCAGGCATGGTGTTGGGTACCTGTAATCCCAGCTACTCGGGAGGCTGAGGTGGGAGAATTGCTTGAACCTGGGAGGTGGAGGTTGCAGTAAGCCGAGATCATGCCACTGCACTCCAGCCTGGGCAACAAAGCAAGACTCCATCTCAAAAAAAAAAAAAAAGATTCCATGTGTTTGTGTATTTTCCAAGTTTCCTCTTATTATTGATTTTTAGTTCCATTGTGGTCAGAAAAGATAACTGATATGATTTCTGCTTCTTTGAATTTGTGGAGACTTATCTTGTGGCTTAAAATATGATCTATTCTGGAGAATGTTCCACATGGTGATAAAAAGAATACGTATTCTGCAGCAATTGGGTGAAATGTTCTGTAAATGTCAGTTAGGCCTATTTGGCTTGGTGTCTAGTTTAACGCTGATGTTTCTTTGTTGATTGTCTAGATGATCTGTCCATTAGTGAGAGTGGAGTGTTGAAGTTCCCTATCATTACTGTATTGCAGTCTCCCTCTCCCTTTAGGTCTATTAATATTTGCTTTATATACTTAGGTGCTCCAGTGTTGGGTGCATAGGTATTTATAATTGAGATAGGCAGTATATTGCTATATCTCCACTAGGTCCTTGCCTTTTTTTCTGGCACTAAATGGCACCTTAAGCCTACGTTTGCTTTGACTCTAGCCCAAGATCAGAGCACTCCCAGTCCAGATATAGGGGAGGTCCTAAAGAGGATATCCTGGCAGTGTGGAAAAGCTGGCTGGCGGTTAGTGTACAGGTGACCTGTGGAATGAACCTCCTATGGCATAATGCTGCTGAACAGCCACTCTGATTTGGTGTCTCCTTTGGCCGAGTTACAGAGCAGAGTTGCCAGGGCTGGGTGTGGTAGTCCCACCTCCCCTCTTTGTCTCTTGCTGTCTTCAGGAATATATCTCCCTTCAGGCACTCATGATGCCTTCTGTGGGTTAAAGTATGGGCAGGTCTTCTGTCAAAGAACCCAAGATGGTCAGGAAGCTGGTTGTCCACCTTGATCTCACTTTTTCCAGTGTAGGAACTATGAGTCAGGGAAAATTGCTGCAGGCTTGTTGCTGGACAGATTGGTTGGAAGGGCATCATAGACAGAGAAATTTTATTCTCCTTTGTCTGCTTGGAGTTTTTTCACTTCTCTGTGGCCTCAGCAACTGATTCATCCGTATATTTGAGTTCTGGGATATTGCTGGTGAGAATCTTAGTGCTGTATATTTGTTTTTAGTTTCCTGTGTATATGTTGGGGTGGGGAGGGAAGCCAGCTTCTGTCTCCACCACCATATTGAAACCTGAAGTCCAGACTCCATTTCCTGCCTCATAATTTGTAAGCTCTTTCTTCTTGTATTACTACTTTGTCTTCTAACTTGAGGTTTATTATCATTGGAATGCCAGTTGTAATTGGAGAAAACATTTATATTTTCAGTTAAATGTGTTGGATTTCCTAAAAAACATATTTTATTTTCTGCTTACAGTATTTAGATCAGTTGTAAATGCAAGGATTTAAAAAATCTCAAATAACACAGTGTCCTGATGGCTTCATGAGAAAGTCTTTTGCCTCAAGAGTTTGTATGTTTCTGATGAGATTTATTTGACTGACCTTATTCAATTTGTTGGTTGGTGTGTTTAAAATGTTCCCTAGAAACCATAACAATCTGAAAGTTTATAAAAGGTCTAGTAACCTCACTTGAATTATCTAAACTTTTACAATAAGTGGATTTAACTTTATTTCATGAGAGGGAAACTTTGGCTTTCTTGATAATATCTACACAGTTTCCTTTCCTATGAGACTCAAGCTCAAAAGATTCTTCAAGTGGTCCAAATTTAATTGAAAGCCAAAGTGTCTTAATCATAATGTTGTGTTTCATGATCGTGGCTTGCTTAATTTTTGGAAGAAATGGTGGCAGATTGGGAATTGCAGTAGGACGAAGCCAGGAAGGCTTGTGACTTTGTCGTTTCAGGCCAATTAGAGAGGGTTGAACAAAATAATTTGAGCATTTTAGCAGTATACACAGACAAGATGGATGTTTTGAAAGTGCCTTTTTCCCCCTGAAACAAGAGTTATGTTTTTCCTGGAATTTTTCATAATATCACTAATTCTTAACGTGGCCTTTGTAAAATTTGTTGTGTATTAAGGGCAGTTTCATGGAAAACTGTAATCTTACACAAATTTATGTATTTAGGAATAAAATATTTAAGATTATAGTAAGATGAAAAAGAAGCTGAAGGAGATGGATCAAAACAGTTTAAAGTCATATAAACTAATGGTATGGGCATGTAGGATTCAGTTTTTATTCAGATATTACTAATTTTTAATTTGTTATTTAAATTTTGTTTCTTATTATTTTGGCTTAATGTTTAATGTGTGAATTAGAGATTTAATTTGGAAAAATCTACTCTTCTTGAGATTCATTTTATTTATCTTTAGTCAGTTGCTGATATTCAAGAAAGAACAAACCATAGATTTAGAGAAGGTACTGGAAATTTTTTTAAAGTATCTTAAAATTTACATAAATTCATTTTTTGTGATGTACATGTCTAAGTTTTGACAAATGCATAGAGTCATGTAACCACCACTGTAATCAAGAAATAGAATAGTCCCATCATCCACCCCCAAATACCTCATGTTATCCCTTTGCTAAGTCAAGCCCTCTCCTCATGCCCAAACCCTGTTAGCCATCACTTTGTTCCCTGTTCCTGTAAAGTTTGGCTTTTTCAGGATGTAAGTAAAATTCACCCATGTTGTATCAGTTCATTCTCTTTTATTGTTGAGTAGTATTCCATTGTATACCACAGTTTATGCTTTCATGGATTGGAGGACATTTGAGTTGTTTCCAGTTTGGGGTGATTATGAATAAAATTACATACAGGTTTTTGTGTGACTTTAAATTTTTTTCCCGGGTAAATACCTAGAAGTAGGATTGCTGGCTCTTATGTAAATATATGTTGAACTTTATAAGAAACTGTAAAATTGGTTTCCTTCCAAAGTGGCTGTGCCATTTTGCATTCTTACCAGTAATACATGAGTGATCCAACTTTTCCACATCCCCACCGACAGTTGTCAGGTTTTTTTTTTTTTCCATTTTAACAGAGCTATAGTAGTGTTTTATTGTAGATCTAATTTACATTTTCCTAATGACTAATGATGTTGGGCATATTTTCGTGTGCTTATTTTCTATCTTCACATGTTCTTTGATGAAGTGTCTGTTAGAATCCTTTGCTCAATTTTAAATTGTTTCTTTTCTTATGGTTGGGTTTTGAGGAATCTTTATGTATTCTAGATACACGTCCTTTGTCATATATGTGATTTTCAGATATTTTCCCCATTCTGTGGGGAAAGAGCAAATTTGTTCAATGTCGATAAAGTCTAATTTATTTTTTCTTTTAAGGATTGTGATTTTATTGTCATGTCTAAAAACTCTTTGTCTAACCCCTAGTAACAAAAATTTTTCCCAATATTTTTTCCAGAAGTTTTATAGTTTTAGGTTTTACATTTAGGGCTATGATTCATTTTCAGTTAATTTTTGACTAAGGTGTGAGGTACGGGTAAAGGTTTATTTTCTTTTTGCTTATAAATGCCCAGTTTTTCTTTTCTTTGAGACGGAGTCACACTCTGTCACCCAGGCTGGAGTGCAGTGGCACCATCCCAGCTTGCTGCAACCTCCGCCTCCTGGGTTCAAGTGATTCTCCTGCCTCAGCTTCCCAAGTAGCTAGAATTACAGGTGCGTGCCACCACGCCTGGCTCATTTTTGTATTTTTAGTAGAGACTGGGTTTCACCATGTTGGCCAGGCTGGCCTTGAATTCCTGACCTCAAGTGATCTGCCTGCCTTGGCCTCCCAAAGTGCTGGGATTACAGGCATGAGCCACCACACAAGGCCTGGATGTCCAGTTTTTCTAACACGCTCTTTGAAAAGACTGTCTTCTTTCTTTTGTTTACCTGTGCTGAAAGTTGTGGGGTTTTTTTGTTTTTTTGTTTTTTTTCCTGAGACAGAGTTTTGCTCTGTTGCCCAGACTGGAGTGTAGTGGCATGATCTCTGCTCACTGCGGCCTCCATCTCCCAGGTTCAAGCGATTCTCCTGCCTCAGCCTCCCGAGTAGCTGGGATTACAGCCACATGCTACCATACCTGGCTACTTTTTATATTCTTAGTAGAGACGGGGTTTCACCACGTTGGCCAGCCTGGTCTCAAACTGCTGACCTCAAGTGACCCACCTGCCTTGGCCTCCCAAAGTGCTGGGATTACAGGTGTGAGCCACCACACCAGCCTAAGGTGCTGAAAGTTTTAATTCAAGAATTTATACTATACTTTTCTATCACCATAATTCTACTTACTTAGTTGTCTGGTTATTATTTGTGTTTTTATCACTTATCCTAAACCTTCCAGAGAGGGTTCTAACATTTGCAAAGGTTTCTCAAAACAAAATTATTTGATTCCATTCAAATAAAAAAAAAATCAATGCCATATGTTATTTTAGAGATAAGGAGTTGGAAAAGTCTGATTAATCAACTCTATACAGATTGGCATTTTGCAAAATACTGCAATGAGAAAAATACTGGATCTGGTGATAGGAGACAATGATTTTAGTCCGAGCTCTGCCCAATCATGTTACCTTGGGAAAGTCACATCGATTATCTGGCTTTTGTTTCTCCTCCCATTGAATAAGGGGGAATAGCTAATAATCTCTAAGATCTATTCCAACTGAAATAGCCTTGTTGTTATTCAGTGTTGATAGGACCTCAAAAGGCTTAGAAAACGTAAATTAGAAAAGCAGGGGCAGGTCTCTGATAGTTTATTATATCCGACATTGCCAAAGTGCCTATTTGCATGTAATTCTGAGTGTACTGAATTCTTTTTGTAATGGTGACATGAGCTCAAAATATCGCTGGGATGCAGACGATTTCATCACTCTTGTTAACGTGGTACGTAAGAATTTACAGTGCTAGCAGAATGTTTTTTTTTTTTTTTTTTTTTTTTTTTTTTTTTTTTACAGCTGGACCAAGCAACACTCTCCCTAGCCGTGAGGGAAGACTACCTTGATAACAGTACAGAAGCCAAGTCTGTAAGTTTTACTCATATTCAACTATGTGCCTTACCAGGCTGCTGTCCGGCCCATTAGTTGTTCTAAGGCCACTGCTTCTTTACTGGAAATGAGCAGTGTGGCTATTCAATGACCATATTCCCAATGCAGGAAGACTTTTATTTAGGCAGATAAATTCCACTCCCTGTCTTTCTAGAAGTCTGCTCATCAAGGCTGTACAAGTCTCAGTACTCAATGCCCTTATCTGGCTTGGGAGACAGCACTCCCAAATCAAGTAACAAAGAAATGAGCTTGCAGTCATTCATTCCTCAGAAGTGCAGAGAGCTCACTATCAGTTGCAGAAATAAAGCGTCCGAAGGGATACCCAGGAGACAAATGGTTCCCAAATTGTAATGCTTTAGAATCACTTGGGAGGCTTTCATTAAATGTTGCTTCTTGGGTCACAGCCCTGGAGAGTCTGACTTAGACTTGAGGTAGGGTCTGAGAATCTATATTTTTAACAGGTGTTCCAGGTTAATGGAGGTTTAATAAGAATCAGAAAGGATCAATCAAGTTAGACTTCTTGGATTGGCTTAGAAATCTAGCAGTCTCCTGGATATTGGAAAGAGCTGGTTCATTACTGACACTTTCAATTTATTTTGGAAACTTTATTGAATTTCCAAAGGAGCCTCAGACCTAGGTCCCCTGGGTCTATGCTGATACTAACTTCTATACATAGAAGGCTCTGGAGGGAAGCTAACTAAGATGCTGGGCAGCTTTCTTGCTGAGGACACTCATCAAAGAGGGTTGGCAAGTTTTCCTTCCCAAAAGTGGACAGAATGAACATTTGCCAATGTCAGGGGAGGGTGTACCCCTGGTATTGATGGAGTCTCAGCAACCAGGCTCAAAATCATCTCCCCCTATAACCTATCAGTCAAGCCCTAGTGATTCCACCTTAAAAATATCTCTTCTGTCCACTTGGTCCCTCTTTTCTATCCTGACTGCTATAGGTCAGATTCTTGTTAACTCTTGCCTTGACTACAGCAAGTAGCCTTTTAACTGTTACTGCTTCTCCTTCATCACATTGTCTCCTTAGCACCAGTTGACAAGTTCTGTTCTCAAAGCACTGCTCCTAGCATGCCTTTGCTCCCAAGACAGGATCTAAATTCTTTAGAGGGCTTTCAAGGCTGCCTCATGACTTTATCCCAAGTCATCTTTCCTATCTCATCTGGATTTGTTCTTCCCCCAACAAAAGCAGCTTGCCCACTGTATTAGTCCATTCTCTCTCTCCTAATAAAGACATACCTGAGACTTGGTGATTTATAAAGGAAAGAGGTTTAATGGACTCACAGTTCCACGTGGCTGGGGAGGCTTCACAATCGTGGCAGAAGGTGAATGAGGAGCAAAGTCACATCTTACATGGTGTCAGGCAAGAGAGCTTGTGCAGGGGAACTCCCATTTATAAAGCCATCAGATCTCATGAGACTTACTACCGTGAGAATATGTGGGGGAAACCACCCCCATGATTCAATTATATCCACCTGGCCCTACCCTTGACATGTGGGGATTATTACAATTCAAGGTGAGATTTGGGTGGGGACAAAGGCAAACCATATCACCCACCTCACAGGACTCTTCACTGCATCAGAACCAGTCTCCCTCAAATGCTATGTCCCCAATTTCTCCAGGCTAGATTTTCTCTCCAGATCTTCAGTTTCCAAGCATGTAGCAGCTTTATTAAGGAAGTTATTTTGATGTCTTTAATGTTACAGTTAATAATTACATGTTTATCTCCCTCACTGTTTGGGAACCAGACACCGCATTATTATTTTTTTTTCTGTACCACCCTCTCCTAACATATGCACAGAGGGCCTACCAAGTCACCTTGTACGTTTGAGTAGGTACTCAATAAATACGTGTTTTGGGTTTTCTTTTTAGATAGAGTCTCGCTGTGTTGCCCCTGCTGAAGTGCGGTGGCATGATCTCGACTCATTGTAACCTCTGCCTCCTGGATTCAAGTGATTCTCCCACCTCAGCCTCCCGAGTAGCTGGGATTATGGGCATGCACCACCATGCCGGGCTAATTTTTGTATTTTTAGTAGAGACAGGGTTTCACCATGTTGGCCAGGCTGGTCCCAAACTCTTGGCCTCAAGTGATCTGCCCACCTCAGCCTCCCAAAATGTGGGAATGGAATTACAAGTGTGAGCCACCACACCCGGACAATAAATATGTTTTGAATTGAACTAGGAATAGCAAAATATTATTTCTATTTAAGACTCTTTTCTCCTTCCTTCCTTCCTTCCTTCCTTCCTTCCTTCCTCCCTTCCCTTCCCTTCCCTTCCCTTCCCTTCCCCTTCCCCTTCCCCTTCCCCTTCCCCTTCCC
>NW_026652282.1:18935471-18938262 GCF_009828535.3 Hylobates moloch
GCTAGAGAGAGGCAAGTTTTGAAATGTGTGTCCAGGCGGTGACTGAGTCCATACCTCCACAATGGGGCTAGGGAAATCTCAAGGCCAAAGAAACAAGAGGGGAAATGAGGGAATGAGCTGTTGACAAAATGATCATGGAGAACAGTGGCATCCAGATAGTCTTGTGTTCATCAGTGAAAATTTGCCCCTAGAGGTGAAGGGATGGTCTATGGTTCATGAAATGTTGAAATCATTCTCTGGAGACCACAGGTGACAATGGGATGTTCACCTCAATGTGCAACTTAAGTTTGATTGTCAAAATTGAGCCAGCAATAGATTTTGCCCATCCACATTATAGATTGGGAGGGAGATTTTGGGTAGTTCTTTTTGTACTGGGGACAATATTTCACACAGTGGAGGATATGAATGTTTATTTTCTTAATCCTGCCTAAAGTGATGTCTTTTTTTCTCTCCCCCCAAGTTGGGCACCACACCAAAGCCTTGAAAAACTTTATAATACTATGCAGATGTTTTGGCACATGTAGGAAGTAATCATACAGTAAGAAATGGTTCACTTGAAAAAAAATAACAAAAATCTCTTTCCAACAGATAATGATTCCACATGAAAACCGAACCAGTGAGGCCATGTACAACAAAATGAACATTTCTGAACTGAGTGCTATGATTCCCCAGGTTGGTGAAAACTATCCAGAAAACTTTCTCTCAACTCGGCATTTTAGAAGGGATTGGATTTCATCTGTGTGTAAATTTCTGTCTTGTAAAACCTGCTCTCAGTCTTGGTTATCATCATCATTGTCAACAATCACATAAAATATCCCTTGTCTGTGTATTGGGATGCCTTCTGTTACAGGAAACAAAACATCTTTCCAACAGTGGCTTGGAAACTTAAAGCCTATTTTCTCACATGACAAAAGTCTAGACATAGGTAATTGTTGGCATTGGCTCAGCTGTTTAACCATGTTGTCAAAGGCCCAAGTTCTTTCTATCTTTCCATCCTGCTGTGTTTAGTGTGTTGGCTTTTTGACTTCATGTCTGATGACTCATGGTTGCAAGGTATCCATCACAGCTCCATATATCACATCTGCTGTCAGAGCAGGAAGAAGGGGAAAGGGCCAGTGATGTGTCTAACTCTTTTACTAGGAAAAAACAAGCCTTTCCAGAACATCTCCAGATGTCTTCCCTTTATTTCCTATTGAGTAGGATTGGGTCACGTGGCCACTCCTAACCACAGGGGAGGTTGGGCAAGTGAGTAACTGGTTTTCCATTTCAACAGTGGACACAGGCAAGGGAGAACAGGTTGGGAAAAGACTTTTAGAGTAGCCAATCTGAAAAACACCATATGGTGTTTTAGGTAAGATAGGGATGCTCTGAAGAATGGAGGCATGTCACTTTCTGTGTTTTTGTTTGTTTTTTTGAGACACAGTCTTGCTGTGTCACCCAGGCTGGAGTGCAGTGGCGTGATCTCGGCTCACTGCCACCTCTGCCTTCTGGGTTCAAGTGATTCTCCTGCCTTAGCCTACCGAGTAGCTGGGATTACAGGTGCCTGCCACCACACCTAGCTAATTTTTGTATTTTTAATAGAGACGGGATTGGCCAGGCTGGTCTCAAACTCCTGACCTCAAATGATCCACCTGCCTCGGCCTCCCAAAGTGCTGGGATTACAGGTGTGAGCTACCATGCCTGGCTGCATTTACTTTCTGTCGCTGCCTATTTCCTCTTGTGTTTAAAAAAAAAAAAAAAAAAAAAAAAAAGGAGCTGTGTCACAGAGACAAATTATGTACTGGGGCATCTGTTTCTGTGTGTATGTGCGAGTGAGGGAGAGTACAGGACAGAGAAAGGGAGGGAGGGAGAGACAAAATGTACAGTACAGAGGAAGAATTTAGAAGGAGGAAGAGAGAAAATGTACAGTATAGAGGAAGAATTTAGAAGGAGGGAGAGAGAAAATGTACAGTATAGAGGAAGAATTTAGGAAGGAGGAAGAGAGAAAATGTACAGTATAGAGGAATAAATAGAAGAGGAAGAGAAGAAAATGTACAGTATAGAGGAAGAATTTAGAAGGAGGGAGAGAGAAAATGTACAGTACAGAGGAAGAATTTAGAAGGAGGGAGAGAGAAAATGTACAGTACAGAGGAAGAATTTAGAAGCAGGGAGAGAGAAAATGTACAGTACAGAGGAAGAATTTAGAAGGAGGGAGAGAGAAAATGTACAGTATAGAGGAAGAATTTAGGAGGAGGAAGAGAAATGCAGGAGAGAAGGAGGGAAGAGTATGGGAGGAAGAAAGAGAGTATAGAATAGAGGAAGAGTACAGGACGGGGAGAGAGCAGAACGGGGAGAGAAAGACAGAGGGGAGAGTTCAGGAAGGAGGAAGAGTACTGGAGGGGGCCAAGGGAGTGAAGGTGCATATTACTGTGTTAGTGGATGTGTGGGTGTTGTCCAGATGTAGATGGTACAGAACACACGCTCCATTTGTGATTAAGACAATAGGTCAGGCCAAGCCCGGTGGCTCACGTCTGTAATCCCAGCACATTGGGAGGCCAAGGTGGGTGGATTACTTGAAGTCAGGAGTTCGAGACCAGCCTGGCCAACGTGGTGAAATTCCACCTCTACTAAAAATACAAAAAAAAAAAAAATTAGCCGAGTGTGGTGGCAGGTGCCTGTAATCCCAGCTACTCAGGAGGCTGAGGCAGGAGAATTGCTTGAACCCAGGAGGCAGAGGTTGCAGTGAGCCAAGATCATGCCACTGCACTCCAGCCTGGGTGATACAGTGAGACTGTCTCAAAAAAAAAAAAAA
>NW_026652282.1:18938362-18984264 GCF_009828535.3 Hylobates moloch
GTGGCTTGCTTTGGCCTCCCCCAAACCTCAGCCTGGGGGATAAAATGAGACTGTCTCAAAAAAAAAAAAAAAAAAAAAAAAAAAGACAATAGGTCTGGATGGCAATGATCAGGAGTTTATTTTCTAGACTTGAGTAGTTGCATCTTGAATTATTAGGTGTGAAATCAAAAGAAATGAATGATGCTCAATCTACTCTATCTGCCTTTCTTACTTGCTACCTAACAGAGATTCTCTCATTCTGTTTTGTTCTCTCTCCCCTCAGTTCGACTGGCTGGGCTACATCAAGAAGGTCATTGACACCAGACTCTACCCCCATCTGAAAGACATCAGCCCCTCCGAGAATGTGGTGGTCCGCGTCCCGCAGTACTTTAAAGATTTGTTTAGGATATTAGGGTCTGAGAGAAAGAAGTAAGAACTTTCATGTGAATTTTACTGTGACTTTTGTGTTTTCTTTAAATTATAAGGGCTTCCCTTCTCACATCCTTTGAAAACTGTTTTTAAAGAAAGTTACATCAAAAGAGTCATAGGGAAAATCCCGGTATCCTTTGTGATGAACTGGCCAAAACCATTGTCTGGTGTAATTTACTTGCTGCAATGATAACAAATGTTTTTGCCCTTTATGTGGTGTTTCTCCATGCTGTTCTCTTCGAGATCCTAAATTGTTTATGAGCTTGGGGAACTAGTTATATAATGATGTTATTTTCTAAAATTTCTGTGTGAACATCTTTTTTACCCCAGTTCATTCTCAATCTTTTGCTGCTTTTTTTTTTTTTTTTTTCTGGTTCCTTTTTAACCACTAAGTCACTTTCTGGCAATAAACTAAAGTAACTGTATTGAAAAGACACAAGACCACTTTGAGAGTGGTAGAAAAATTGCACTGATAAAACAACTTTAGGAACTGCCAGGTTTTTCTTATTTTAAAGAATGTTTTAGAATTTGTTGCTTTGCTAGTTTATTGCTACAAAGAAAAATCTTCAAATTTTCCAGGAAGGAGAATTTTGCAGGTTCATTAAGGCATTCAGCTTTGACTACAGAAAATGAATCACAGAGCTTACGAAATGAATCAACAAGTTTACAAAACACTTTACTGAGTTAATTGCTGGGCCATGATTAAAATCATATTTTCTTATTTGGACTCAGACAAGGCTATGTTGCCAGAAGTTATGTTTTTTAAAAAAGGCACAACACTCCTAGGAATAAAATGTAGCATTTATCCCCTATGGAAACACTTATGACACCTGAGAGGAGCTGCTGCTCTTTTTAAGATACTTTCTGATGATAAAAGTAATCTGTGTTCATTGAGGAAAACATACAGAAAAAGGAGAGAAGAAACAATTAATTTACTTAAAATTCTATCATTTAGAGATAAGCCAGGATTCTTCGAAAATTTTCTACATGAAAATTGAATCTAGAGGTACATAATTATATGGCGGGGTAGAGCCTTGCTCCATGGACCAGGAATGTCAGCAGCATCACCTCGGGTGCTTGTTAAAAATGCAGATTCCAAGGCCCTCCTCCATTGAGTCTGATACAGTAGAGCTGGAGGGGAGGCCAAGTAATCTTTATTTTAAACAAGTACCTCAGGAGAATCTTATGATTAACTTTTCTTAGGGGAGCGGAAGGGGATCACTGTATTAGAAAATTTCTTTGTAAGTACTTCCTAGCTCTCAAATACTGTAAAATATGACCCAAACGATTTTCTACTCATATGCCATTGAGTTACAGAGCACATTTTAAACTTTGGTGGTAATTTCCATTGAGAGGTGGAGTTTGGCCTGCTTTAGATTCATCCTTCACCTCGTGAGTCAGTTTCTTCTAGTATCTGTGTTAAAAGAGTAGGTACTTCTGAACACTGATTAATTTTACTTCCAAAAAAGCCTAATTTACAATCGGGATAGATTGGGATTTGGTTTACTATATTAGAAAAAGCATCTCTATCGTGATGATTTTACTTGGTAATTTCAGGACCTTTCATAACAATGGAAAAGGGTACGATGGGAGGGAGATTTTACTCTGATTCTTGTCAAAATGATAACTTGGACAAATGTAAACACAGTGAACAACAGTAGAAAAGACATAGATGGAAAAATCACCTTAGACGTTATGTACATATACAACTTCATTTAAAAATAAAGACAAAAACTGGCCAGGCGCTGTGGCTCACACCTATAATCCCAGCACTTTGGGAGGCTGAGGTGGGCAGATCACTTGAGGCCAGGAGTTCAAGACCAACCTGGCCAACATGGTGAAACCCCATCTCTACTAAAAAAAAAAAATACAAAATTTAGCTGGGCGTGGTGGCTGGCACCTGTAATCCCAGCGACTTGGGAGGCTGAGGCAGGAGAATTGCTTGAACCCATGAGGTGGAGGTTGCAGTGAGCCAAGGTCGCACCACTGCACTCCAGCCTGGGTGACATAGCGAGACTCTGTCTTAAAAAATAAATAAATAAAAATAAAAATAAAGCCAAAACCCAAATCTCTTTCACACGGTTTATCCCTCAACCACCAGTTTATAAAAAGCAACTTGTATTCTGCATATTCTTGTGAGATTTCAAGACAACGTACACATCATGAGAAGTCTGACAACATTTTATTTGCAGACTATGGTGATGTTTTTCCATTGACGATCGTGTTTGATCACCACTCGTGTAGCATTACAAGGCTACCTGAGGAAAAGTCTTGGGTTCCCATAATAGCCATATTGGTCAAGATATGCCAGTTGCTATAATCAGCACCTGTAAACACTCATTGGCTAAATTGTACCCTCTGCTCGTGGAACAGTCTGAACATGGGTGTCCCTGTAAGAGAGCTTTCTTCTAAATAGTGCCTCAGGAACCCAGACTCCTTTCATTTTATGGCTCTGCCCCCCCTTGGATGTTTGGCATCCTCTCTATTCAGCTGGAGGATGGAGACACAGAGAGGGTGGAGGATTGTATAGGTTTTGGTGGGAAGGCCTAGAAGTGGGGTATGTCATTTCTACCCATATTCCATAAGCCAAAACTCAGTCTTGTGACTCATCTAGCTGTAGGGGAGACTGGGAAATATAGTTTAGCTATATGCCCAGAAGGAAAAGGAGTTGGAGTTTCCCTAGACATGCCTTTATCAAAGAGCATATCTCATTTTCTTGAGATGACCACTTTTCTCTCAATGCAAATACTTCCCTGCTCCCTACGTCTATGACACTGTGAGCACCTGATGGCAGGCACTCTTTTTTTTAATTTTTAATTTTTGTGGGTACAGGACATATTTTGATACAGGAATGCAATGCCTAATAATCACATCAAGGCAAATGGGGTATCTATCCCCTCAAGCATTTGTCCTTTGTGTTACAAACAATCCAATTATACTGTTTTATTTATTTAAAAATGTACAATTACACGATTTTTGACTGTAGTTACCTGTTGTACTAGCAACTTCTAGGTTTTATTCATTCTTTCTATTTTTTTTGTACCCATTAACCATCCCTCCTTTCCTCCTTCCCCTCTGCTATCCTTCCCACCCTCCAGTAACTACCCTTCTATTCTCTATCTCTATGAATTCAATTATTTTGTTAGCTCCCACAGATAAGTGAGGATATGTGAAGTTTGTCTTTGTGTGCCTGGTTATTTCACTTAACATTATGATCTCCAATTCCACTCATGTTTCTGGAAATGACAGGATCTCATTCTTTTTTATGGCTGAATAGTACTCCGTTGTGTATATGTACCACATTATTTTTTAAATCCGTTTATCTGTTGATGGACACTTAGGTTGCTTCTGGCAGGCTCTCTTGTGATTGCTTTTTTAAGTGTTGTGACCTACCACAGTGCTTCTCATGTAGTAGGCACTTAAAAAATTCTAGAAGTTAACCAGATACCCCATCACCACCACAAGGAGGTGACATATGAACGGAACCCCAAAGGATAAAGAGGAATTTTCTAGGTAGGGAAGAATAGAGAAAAGGGGATGGTAAGCATCTTCAGTGGTGGAACCAGTGTGAACTTGGGTGTTGCCTGCAAGGTAGGGGGCTAGAGAGCTGAGAGGCCAGCTTGGGCTCAGGATATGTAGAGGAAAGGCATCAGATGAATGTTCTGAGGATCCCCCCACCTCCTACCTTTCCCCTGGAGGCACCATTGAAGAAAAAGCCAGCCAAGCCTTCTCACATTGGGCATCTCTGCTGTGCCTCTGTTTCAAGAATCTGCCTATAGAAATCATATACAGGTAATGGTGAAGTTAACCACCATTATGGTTACCGTCTTTGATCTTTACAACAATTCTATGTGTTGTTCCCACTTTATAGATGAGGAAGCTGAGGTTAAGTGACTTGGCCAAGATCACATCTCTAAGAGGAAACAGCTGAGATTCTAAATGGGGTCACCCTCATTTCTATGTCTTGTCTCTTTTTTTCCATAAATGTCTCGGTGTGAAAAGAGATACTTTTCAGATGTTTCACTGCTCATTTTGGAGATGCTAGCATATTGTACCCTCAGCTAGTTAGATATTGCTAGCTTTGGCAATTTTCCTGCTATTTTCAGGAGTTCAAAGCCATCCTGTGTTGGTGTCAGCTGTTCATTTCTTATTTTTTAATTTTTATTTTTATTTCAATAATTTTGGGGGAACAGGTGGTGTTTGGTTGCATGGAAAAATTCTTTAGTGGTGATTTCTGAGATTTTGGTGTACCCATCACCTGAGCAGTGTACATTGTACCCAATGTGTAGTCTTTTATTGCTCACCCTCTCCCACCCTCCGCCTGAGTCCCCAAAGTCCATTATATCATTCTTATGCCTTTGCATTCTCATAGCTTACCTCCTGCTTGTAAGCGAGAACATACGATATATGTTTTTCCATTCCTGAGTTACTTCACTTAGAATAATCTTCTTCAGCTCTATCCAGGCTGCTGCGAATGCCATTATTTCCTTCCTGTTTATGGCTGAGTAGTATTCCATGGTGTATATATACCACATTTTCTTTATCCATTCGTTGGTTGATGGGCATTTATGTTGGTTCCATATTTTTGCAATTGCAAATTGTGCTGCTATAAACATGCATGAGCTAGTATCTTTTTTGTATAATGACTTCTTTTCCTCTGGGTATATACCCAGTAGTGGTATTGCTGGATCAAATGGTAGTTCTATTTGGTTCTTTAAGGAATTTCCATACCGTTTTCCATAGTGGTTGTACTAGTTTACATTCCCACCAGTAGTGTAAAAGTGTTCCCTTTTCATCGCATCCATGCCAGCATCTGTTATTTTTTTGATTTTTGATTATGGCCATTCTTGCAGGAGTGAGGCGGTATCTCACTGTGGTTTGGCACTTCCCTGATAATTAGTGATGTTGAGCATTTTTTATATGTTTGTTGGCCATTTGTATATCTTCTTTTGAGAATTGTCTATTCATGTCTTTTGCCCACTTTTTGATGGGGTTGTTTGTTTTTTTCTTTCAGCTGCTCATTTCTCAATTGCTGCTTCTCCCTTCCTATATTACTCCCACTGCCAGTCTAGGGGATTAGGCCTCTTTCTCTGACTGAGTGGCTGTGGGGACAGCGGCACTGACTCTTTGGTAGGTGGTGCATGGTACAGAATTAGAGCAATGAGATCCTCCAGTGGTGGTGGTGCCAAACCACACCAGCCCTTGCAATCCAAGGGGGTAGGTTCCCAGGGAGGGACCCTTGGAGGAATGAGCTGGAGGCTGCCTGTGGGGAACAAGAGCTGGTGTTTGAGGTGGAAAGGGGGTGGGGTAAGGAGGTAGTGATGATCCCTCATGTTATGTGCGTCTCTTCCTAACTACATGTTCATTGATCTCATGTTGATAGTTTCAATTCAACTATGGGGGATTTTGAACACCATGGAAATTGGCAAATGTAACAAATCATTTTTTTTCTTGACAAGGCAGTTGGTAACATTTACTAGCACATCACTGGGTGAGGGGCACTATAGACTTCTCTCCCTTTCTGTCCCGCTCAATTCTCCTCCTCACTCCTGACTTGAGGCTGCCTCAGACACTTCCCATCTACTTTTATCTGAGGAGTAAAAGTGGGAGGAGGAGAGGCCAAGGAAGTTGGCATCAGGAGAAGTTGACGTGGTTTCCTCTTCCAGGCCAGGGCTGGCCCCATGGAGATCATCTGCACCAGGACTGTTTTCTTTTGTTGTTGTTGTTGTTGTTGTTGTTTTGTTTTTTAGCAGACTGGCCTAGAGCAAACCCTTGGAGTTTTGTCAAGGACCCTGTAAGTATTCCTGTCTTTAGTTTTATTTTCATATAAAGCAAGTACGATGTACATTAAGATGATTCTTGTTGCATGTTCCCAAAGGATGACCTGGAAAATGTGCTGTTATGTGGACCTCTCCTGGGGGCCAGCTCTTCTGAGAGTGATCTAGGGTCTTGCTAGTCAAAGAATGGCCTACAGATGAGCAGCAGAGACATTACTGGGGAGTTTGTCAGAAATGCAGACTCTCAGGCTCTGCCCCAGACCTACTGAATCAGAGGCTGAAATTGAATAAGATCCCCAGGGGACTCATATATACATTCAAGTTTAAGAAGCACTGATGTGGGATTTAGGAAGTCCTAGTTGAGCTGTGTGTGCAGAACGATGCGGAGATGGAGTTTTCCTAGACCAGCTGTTTTCAAACCTGACACGCATCAGAATCCCCTGGAGGGCTTGCTAAAATACAGTCTGCTGGCCCCCCACCCCACACATTCTGATTCAGCAGGTCTGGGGGTAAGGCCTAGGAATTTTCTAACAAGTTCTCAGATGATGCTGAAGCTGCTGGCTCAGGGACACACTTTCAGAATCACTGCCTTACATATGCCTCTAGGCAGCCTGTAGGAAGATCTCTGGCTTTGAGAACCTTTAAGAAGAGCCTCTGTGGCTCACTTGAGATAGTATGACCAAGACGAGCAAATGCAGGCTCTGGAATCTGAAAACCCAGATGTTAGTCCTAGATTTGACACATTCTTGGGAAGTACCTTGACCTCTTACCTTTGTTTTCTTCATCTGAAACTAAGGATAATAATAATAATCACCTCACAGCACTGTTATAAATATCAAAGAAGGTATTTTATGATCTCTTAAATGTAATACAAATGTAAGCTGCCACTGTAAGTTGAGTATCCCTTATCCAAAATACTTGGGATTGGAAGTGTTTCTGATTTTGGATTTATTCAGATTTTGGAATATTTGCATTATAATTACCAATTGAGCATCCCAAATCTAAAAATTAAAAAAATCTTCCACATCAGAGGCTTTAGGAAATGATTTCATGTTGCTCTCTTTGTGGTGGGTTCTCTTCTGAGATGCTTTGCCTTTCTCTATTTTATTTATTGCCACTTGGGGAAATGACCATATGGCTGAAAATGTGGTTTTTTTTGGGAAAAAAGGGTATTATGTGTTATTTTCAAGGACTGTTGCTGAGTCTGATTTTTGCTTTTTGATATATCTGAGCGTTAGGTGACAGTGATTCAGTCATTATGGTTATATCTGTTCCTGGCGTGGTAATATTAGCACTCCAAAACTGTGCTCCATAGCATTCTGTCAGTGTATTTATAACACACTGAAGAAACTCATCAGTGCCATTGTCTCGCTGTGTGAACTTCTCAGCATTACAGCTTCCAGCTTGCAGAGTCTGGTTGTTATGCTGTCACCTTTGTAACGCCTTGTCCAGGAAGTCCTCATAATTCTTTTCGTGCCCATAGATTTCTGTGAAGCATCTTTGTTGGAGTGTTTTGGGGTCTCTGTGACTGGCCAGGAAATCTTAGCCTAAATTAGAGGCTTTGGCCAGGCGTGGTGGCTCATGCCTGCAATCCCAGAAACTTGGGAGGCCGAGTTGGGCGGATCGCTTGAGTCCAGGAGTTTGAGACCAGCTTGGCAAAATCGTGAAACCCTGTCTCTACCAAAAATACAAAAAAAATGTGCTGAGCACAGTGGCGCATGCCTATAGTCCCAGCTACTTGGGAGGCTGAGGCAGGAGGTTACCTTGAGCCTAGGAGATCGAGGCTGCAGTGAGCTGAGATTGTGCCATTACACTCCAGCCTGGGTGACAGGAGTGAGTGAAACTCTGTCTCAAAAAAAAAACCAAAAAACAACAACCAAAAAAAAAAATAGAGGCTTTAATTCATCACTATCTGGCATAGGGAAAAGCATGCAGGCTTTAGAGTTAGACACACCTGGGTCTGGTCCGGCCTCCATTGCTTATTACAGTGGTTCTTCAACTTAGCCTCACATTGGACTTAGCTGAGGAGATTTATAAGCAATATTTATGTTGGGTCCCACTTTAGAGATTGTGACTTAATTGGCCTGGGGTGGCCCAGGCATGTGGACTTTTAACAACTTCCCCAGGTGATTCTACTAGTTTGAAACTCACCGAATATGTGACCGTGAGTTTACTTAATGGTTCTAAGCCTGAAGTTTCCTCATATGTAAAATGGGTATAATAACATCTCTCTTACAGCAGCACTGTGAGGATCATAATTAATGTGAGATGCCTAAATGGGATGATCTCAGGGGAGGTGGAAGGGCCCCTGCTTCTCAAACCCCAGTATACTTTGCCATACTGCATCTTCCACCACCACCATTGGGCCCCCTAACAACTTCCCCAGTTATTCTGGCTCATCACCACCCCTTTGAGGGAATATCTTTTGAACTGATGAAAGGACATCTGCTGGCTGTTGACCTCCTTCTCGTCTCCACCTATGGATCCAGCATGGTTCACATGCCTGGTAAGAGGTATTTTAGAGACGAAGAACATAAAGTCCTTGCACTAGGACCAAGATCGGCCCATTAATGTGCTAGACACCATGACCTGGTCGCTGTCTGCATCTTCCCAGTGTGGCGGGCCTTTCTGCCCACTTCCTTGAGTGATGATCCTGTTCACCATCCTCTCCAACACATCAGCCGATTCTACCATTATGTAGCCTGTCCAGAGTTCACGTTCCTGTTTGCAACACCAAAGCCTTTTAACCTTTCGGCATGCTCGTCTCACGAAGCCTACTCTTAGCCCTCAGTTTGAGATGTACTGTCCTTACAGTGAAGTGTCTGGCACACACTTTTGGGTGCTAGCGTCTACCAAATCATTATTTATGCACTTGCCTCATCTCCCCTGCTCAGCTAAAAGCTTCAGGAAATCAGGGACTATCCATCTCCCCAGCACAGAGAACTGTTGGTATATATGTGGGTGCTCAGGATGTGTTGATTGAGTGAATGAAAGAAAGATCCCTTATATACTTACAGTGTGTCCCTTCAATTAAACAACCCAATTACATGAACAAGCTGAAATCTGAAGTCCTGTGTTCCCAGCTGGACTTTGAGTTCTCTAACTGTAGGTGCTGGGTTCTTACTTCTTTACATTCCTCATGGCACCTGGCACAATACTTGGCCAACAATAAGTGCTCAGTGAGCACTTCTTGTCCTATTAAGGAGTGGAGATGTGAATGCAAGAGAGCCAAAGGAATGACCCCAAACCCCTTAGTGGCCTCAACAGAGATGGGGCAAGGGCTGGACTTTGTTGATGAGCGCAGTGGTATCTTAGGGGATTGCGCATACCCTAACAAGATCCACTGGGTCTGAGAAGAACATTTTAGAACTTCTGTATCTTTATTTAAATTTAAAAATAATCAGGCTTTATACAGAGTAGTATAATGGACTTTGGAGACTCAGAAGCAGGGAGGGTAGGAAGGGGATGAGGGATAAGAAAAACTACAGATCGGATCCAGTGTACATTACTTGGGTGATGGGTGCACTAACATCTCAGCCTTCACCACTATACAATTTATCCATATAACCAAAAAACACTTGCATCCCCAAAAGCTATTGAAATAAAAAAACTTTATAAAGAAAAATAATTGTACTTTATTGAGTTCTATATTGATGGCTATGGACCCTTCATTTGATCTGTATGGAACATGTGAGAGGCGCACCGTCACCCTCACTGGCTTGTTTTCATTCAATATATTAAAAATAATCTCAGCCAGTACGGTGGCTCACGCCTGTAATCCCAGCACTTTGGGAGGCTGAGGTGGGAGGATCACCTGAGGTCAGGAGTTTGAGACCAGCCTGACCAACATGGTGAAACCCCATCTCTACTAAAAATATAGAAATTAGCCAGTCGTGGTGGCGGGCCTGTGTAATCCCAGCTACTCCGGAGGCTGAGGCAGGAGAATTGCTTGAACCTAGGAGGCAGAGTTTGCAGTGAGTGGAGATCGCGCCATTGCACTCCAGCCTGGGCGACAGAGCGAGACTCTATCTTCAAAAAAAAAAAAAAAAAAAAAAATCTTGAGCGGTTTACATATAGCTGTGGATTTATGAATTTTATTATCTAGTTTACTACTTACAAGGTAGATAAGTGGCTTAAAAATTCTTGCAGAGAAACAGGAATTGAAATGATGATTGATGATGTAAGCACAAGAGAACAGCTAGAAATTGGCAGAAGTGACCCTTCTCCCAGGCTGGTACGCCATGTTGGTTAGCCAGATGACAAGAGAAATACAATGGTGGTCTGACAAGAACAAGGACAATGGCAATCTGACAAAGACATGTCATAAATTTTTGAAATAGTCAAGGAGACTCTAAGAAATGTGGATTTATATTCATTGTCATTGTTGTATTAACCAAATCCTATATGGACACCATGTCTTGAAGAATTAACCCAATGGTGTTTGAAGGATTAATGACTTTTGAAGATTCTTAATTTCATTTTACCTCATCTTTTGAAATTTCTGTTTTTGTATTTGTTAAAAATATTCCTAATATATTAGTCTATTAGTATGTCTCTATAGGAATTAAACATCCATGTATTGGGCGTGTATGCTGAAAAATATTTTACTAGTAGGAGCACATGTCCACTGTGTCAGAATGTCATACAAATGAGAGTGTAGTTTGTTCTTGATGGGCTTTTAGCATCATCATGTCATACTGCTCTCACGTGATTGGCTGACCAGAAAGCCATTTCAGGAATGCGTGTTATTAGTCACCATGGTAATGGCACAGCTGGGAGGGGAATGGATCATTTAAAAATCCATCATCACTGTTGAGTTAGAAATTAACTCAGATCACACATTCTTCTAAGGTCAGGTCATCTTTTGCTTATAGAAAAAGGCAACCCTTAAAATTTAACAGATTTTTAAAGATATGTATTATAGGCATTACATGAGCTTATGAGGTTGTTCATACATTTGGAAGTGAAAGACAAAACCCTAGAAATTTACTATTTGTCAAGCATTTTGTTATTTATTTGAACCCTGCAACAACCCTGTAAGGTAGGGATCATCCTCATTGTATGACAAATAAAGATAAAATCACAGACCTTAAGTGACTTGTCCAAACTCACATATTTAGTAAGTATAGAATGAGGGTGCAAAATTAGATAATTGGTATTAGCCAGTATTTTGCTGTTAGTTTCCAAAGGCAAAGAATACATAGGCATTGTATCAAGTCACCTAATCCAGTAAGTCCTCACTTAACATCATCGATAGGTTCTTGGAAACTGTGACTTTAAGCAAAATGACAGATAATAAAATCAATTTTACCGCAGGCCAATTGATGTAAATAAGAGTTAAGTTCCCATGGCATATTCCTGCTCACAAAAACATCACCAAACTTCTAAATAAAGACCAAAACACTTCTAATATTGAACATTGAATACATGTGAGCTATGCATACATTTAAGAAAGATTAATAAAAGCAAGTAAGATAATTTTTTTTTTTATCTTTGGAACCCATTCAATGTTTTTGTAGACATATTCTTTTTTTATCCTTGTTTTCATTTTTTTAAATTATACTTTAAGTTCTAGGGTACATGTGTGCAATGTGCAGGTTTGTTACATATGTATACATGTGCCATGTTGGTGTGCTGCACCCATTAACTCAACTCGTCATTTACATTAGGTATATCTCCTAATGCTATCCCTCCCCACTCCCTCTATGCAGCCATAAAAAATGATGAGTTCATGTCCTTTGTAGGGACATGGATGAAGCTGGAAACCATCATTCTCAGCAAACTATCGCAAGAACAAAAAACCAAACAGCGCATGTTCTCACTCATAGGTGGGAATTGAACAATGAGAACACATGGACACAGGAAGGGAAAGTAAGATAATTATTAACCCAATTATTCTAGTTCAGGGTTGCAGGTGCTGGAGCCTATCTAGGCAGGGCACCAGGCGGGATCCAGCCCTGGCTAGGACGCCATCCTGTCGCAGGGTGCAGTAGCTCACCATGCTTGCTCACGCTGGGAGTGTGTAGATGCCCATTAACCTAGCAGGCACATCTTTGGGATGTGGGAGGAAACCACAGTACCCAGAGAAAACCTGTGCAGACTTGGGGAGAATGTGCAAACTCTACACAGACAGTGACCCTGGCCCAGAATTGGTTTTTTCCTTATCAACTGTATTACAAAAGGTTGTTGAATGAAATGATGTTATTCGAGGATCTGCTGTAATTTGAAGGTACAATTTCCAGACATGAAAGGCTGTGTAACAGTGGACTTTATACCCTGAGAGTGAAAGCAAAATGTTCACTCTGAGGGCTGGGACTGGAATCTTTCCTTCATCTATCTCTGTTAGGTGGTGAAAAGCAAGCCAATTTTGGTTGTGCTTATTGACATTGTATCATCTTATGTCATTTCTCAAGTGAAAGTTCTGCATTTTTGTATGAGTAAGAGGTCCCTCGGTGGAGCTTTGCCAACTGTTTTTCTCAAGGTGTTCTGCAGAGCATCAGATATTGACCTAAAATACAATAAATGAGCATCTCTCTCTGTTAACAGGACCATTGCCAACTATTTGGTGTGGAGAATGGTTTATTCCAGACTTCCAAACCTTAGCAGGCGCTTTCAGTATAGATGGCTGGAATTCTCAAGGGTAAGTTTAAGAAGATTGCAGTGTTACATCGCTGGATAACTTTACATGCTGGAATAGTCCATATATTAACTGATCCAGTAAAAATCATCTTTAGGGATGAGACAGGGGGAGTTTGTAGCCCAAGCTCTATTGTTTTTGTGTGTGTGTGTGTGCCTTATTTATTTTTATTTAGGTATAAATTACATATGGTAAGGTACACTCAAGCTTTACTTTGATGGGTTATATAAAGTATATTTAGAGAAATACTTGAGGCCACACATTGTTTTCAAACTTCCCCGTCTTATCAGTGTATTCCCATTTTCCCCCAGAGTTGTTAACTGGGTCACTGTAATTATAGTTTTAACATTTCTTTGTGATATATTTGTAACTCTCTTTTATTTTCAGTATTCCGAATATTTAAAATGTGCATGATAGTTATTAGATGGTACAACTTCATTTTCAATTTGGAAATGGAATTTTGTCTTAAACTTTGCCTATACCTTCCATCTTTGAATCTATCCTCTGGTAGGTCCAAGAGGCTCCAATTTAGTTTTCTCTGAGACCTTGCTCAACTGTCTGAGATGGTTTTCCTCCACCTGCTCACCTGGCTCTTTATTTTTATTAGAGATGGGGTCTTGCCATGTTGCCCAGGCTTGTCTTGAACTCCAGAGCTCAAGTGATCCTCTCACCTCGGCTTCCCAAAGTGCTGGGATTAAAGGCACGAGCCACTGTGCCGGGCCTCACCTGGTTCTTTAATATTTGCTTCTCTCCCACCCTTGCTCACCTCCCAGTTTATACCCGTGTTACTCTCATCTTTGTTTTTGAAGCTTATGTCTGACTAATTCTCCTACCACTAGAGGCCGTAAGGATTTTGTATCTTTGAAACAGTTTTTATTTTTCTATCAATTTAAAGTTAAATGAATGGTGAATCTTATAAGCTATGATTTCATTCAAGAGGCATTTTAGTTATTAGAGGAACTAGTAAGTATAGACATTCTTAGTGGGCCATTACTCTGGAAGAGTAGTGCAATTATTTTGGATATGCTTTGACCCTATAAAGTCACTAGCATATAAAGTTACTTTAGGGCTGGGTGCAGTGGCTCACGCCTGTAATCCCAGCACTTTGGGAGGCCAAGGCAGGCAAATTGAGGTCAGGAGTTTGACACTAGCCTGGCCAACGTGGTGAAACCTCGTCTCTACAAAAAATACAAAAATTAGCCGGGCATGGTGGCACCGCCTGTGGTCCCAGCTACTCGGGTGGCGGAGGCAGGAGAATCGCTTGAATCCGGGAGGCGGAGGCTACAGTGAACTGAGATGATGGCACCACTACACTCCAGCCTGGGCAACAGAGCAAGACTCCATCTCAAAAAAAAAAAAAAAAAAGTCTTTTTACAGAGAACAGCATAAAACAACTATATATATATATTTAGGTCATATTGATGAGTTAAGATACAAAACAAGTAGATTGTGTGTGTGTGTGTGTGTGTGTGTATTTTTAACTGCTATGAATCACATAAAAGATGATGCCCAGCTGCTCTCCACCCCTACTGTGAAGAGAATGAGAGAGGTGTAAGAAGCAGTGTGTGAACATTTAAGGTTAGGTATGAGGGGATGTTTCTTGAGCACGAAGTGCTAAATATAATATTGAATTGCCGAAGAAGGTTGTAGGATCTCTTTCTCTAGAGGTTTTAAAAATAGATTAATCCCTTACCTCTGAGAGAGGTTACCAGAAATCAGAGGAAGAATAGATGAAATTAAGCCTTAATCCCATTCCTCAAAACAACCTGGGTCTAACATTGTGCAAAGGACACTTCTGGCCACCATTCTCAGGGCCTCCCTTCCTCCCTGCCTGCACCCCCAACTTCCAAGGGCAACTTACACTATATTTATTTCTCTGCTTTTATTCCCAAGAGTAAACCTCTGACCCTTCCAGGTCCTGCTTGGGAAACTTCTTACTTGTTTGTAGATGTTTTCTTGTAATGGTATAATTGGGACAGATGGGCAAAGCATTTACATCTGTATTTTGCTTGTTTATCAGTGTGTTTTTTGCTGTGACACAATGTAAATATGCTCCCTGTGTTGTTCATGGTGGGCCATGTTCTTCTGGTCTGCCTTGTTGAGTGTGCTACTCGGAGCAAGGAAACCCTCGCTGGGCAGGAACTTTGATCACCCACTGATTCTAGACCTTCTTAGTGGAACTTTAGTTGTCAGTAGATATTAAATATTACCTGGACACTTGGATAGCATCCTCTCATGTCCCTGCTGACTGGGGAAAAGTGATACCATTGTCCAGATGCTTTGTTTAATGGGGAAAATTTGGAAGAAAGGATAAATATTTTAACTGTTAAAACACTTTCTTTTCTTCTTCTTCGTTTTTTTTTTTTTTTTTTTTTTTTTTTTTTTTTTGATACGGAGTCTCACTCTATTGCCCAGGCTGGGGTGTAGTGGCCCGATCTCAGCTCACTGCAACCTCTGCTTCCTGGGTTCACACAATTCTTCCACCTCAGCCTCCCGAGTAGCTGGGATTACAGGCATGCGCCACCGTGCCTGGCTAATTTTTGTATTTTTAGTAAGCACGGGGTTTCACCATGTTGGCCAGGCTGTTCTCGAACTCCTGACCTCAGGTGATCTGCTCACCTGGGCTTCTTAAAGTGCTGGGATTACAGATGTGAGCCACTGCACCTAGCCTAAAACATTTTCATTTAGTTTGAAATATAATGGGGACAAGCAGAATTTTTTTTCTTCAGCTATTTTACCTTTGCCTCTACTATCTGATGCATATATATGGGTTAGGGTGTGCATGTTTTGTAGACTGTTTTCTTCAGTTTGTTTGAATTGTTTTCAGCCATGGGTTTTATCCAAATGAAGTTTAATCTGGATCAATTATCTCCCACAGGTAATCCAGGGGACCACAACTTTGCTGCCTCAATGGGACAAATGTGTAAACTTTATTGAAAGTGCCCTCCCTTATGTTGTTGGAAAGATGTTTGTAGATATGCACTTCCAGGAAGATAAGAAGGAAATGGTAAGTGGTACTCCCCAGCTAGCAAAAAATAATGGCAATTTAGCCAGATCTGACAAGGGTATATTCAGCAGGCTAATGTCAGCCTTCCAGGTGGTAGTGGCCCGTGGGTATTGTCTTCAGATTCTTTCAACTTCTAAGTGAAATAGGAAGAAAGGTCATCAAATGAGAGTGAGGATGAGTTAGCAGGTATTGAAGGTTAGAGGAGGGAGGTGTGTAGTTGTCCAGGGGAGTGGGAGAGTGAATAAACTGAGGGAATGTAGTATAGCTGCTTGAAGGCAGGCATGTCCAGATGTAGGTGAGGTTCGAGGTCTTGAATTTAAAGAGGGACACATCACTGTGGCAATGTGTTCTTCTCCATCTGTTTCAACTGCATTGGAGGAAAGGGTGTATTTTTTTTTCTTTCAGCTTTATTGAGATGCATTTGACTAATAACAATTGTATACATTCGAAGTATATGGCCGGGCGCAGTGGCTCACACCTGTAATCCTAGCACTTTGAGAGGCTAAGCCGGGCAGATCACTTGAGGTCAGGAGTTTGAGGCCAGCCTGGCCAACATGGTAAAACCCCATCTCTACTAAAAAAAATACAAAAATTATCTGGGCGTGGTGGCAGGCACCTGTAATCCCAGCTATTTGGGAGGCTGAGGCAGGAGAATCGCTTGAACCCCGGAGGTGGAGGTTGCAGTGAGCCGAGATCGTGCCACTGCCCTTCAGCCAAGGTGATAGAGTGAGACTCTCTCAAAACAAACACAAAGTATACAAGATGATGATTTGACATACATTGTGAAATGGTTGCCACAATCAAATGAACACATTTGTTGTCACATTATTTACCATTGTGTGTGTGTGTGGGGGGGTGGTGAGGACACTTAAGATTTGCTGTCTTAGCAAATTCAATTATACAATACATTATTAGTAACTATATAGTCACCATGCCATATTTTAGATCCCCAAAACTTATTCATCTTAGAACTAGAAGTTTGTACCCTTTGATCAATATCTCCCCATTTCCCTGCCCCCAGCCCCTGGCAACTACTGTTCTACTCTCTGCTTCTATATTTTAACTTTTATAAAGATTCTACATATAAGTGAGATCATATAATATTTGTCTTTCTGTGCCTGGCTTATTTCACTTAGCATAATATCCTCTAGCTTTATCTCTGTTGTTGCAAAAGGCAGATTTTCTTCATTTCTTCATTTCTTCATTTTTATGGCTGAATATTCCATTGTGTGGTACACACACACACACATCACAGTTTCCTTATGTATTCATCCATTGAAGGGTATTTAGCTTTATTTCATATCTTGGCTATTATGAATAATGCTGCAATGAACATGAAGGTGCAGATATTTCTTCCATATACTGATTTTACTTACTTTGGATATATACCCAGTAGTGGGACGGCTGGATTGAATGGTAGTCCTATTTTTAATTTTTTGAAGATTTTCCATGCTATTTTCCATAATGGCTGTACCAGTTTACATTCTTACCAACAGCATATGAGTGTTCCCTTTTTTTCCAGGAATATTTTGCCAACATTTACCTCTTAAATTTTTGATCATAGCCATCCTAACAGGTAGTGAAGTGCTATTTCATTATGGTTTGATTTGCATTTCCCTGATGATTAGTGATGAAAACCTTTTCATAAACCTGCTGTTTATGTGTCATCTTTGGAAAAATGTCTATTCAGATCTTTTGCCTATTTTTAATCAGGTTATTTGTTTTTTCACGATTGAGAGGGTGTATTTCGAATTAGAAACGTGGATTTGGCCAGGTTTTTTGTCTGCATTTTATTTTTGATGAATTATATTTTACAAATGTCATGAAGTAAAAGATCCAGGCATGATTAATAACAATCCATGTAGTCAATAAGATACAAATATATGAGCAGCTTGGATGCAGGTGGTCAATAAACACTGAATTTAAGGGCAAAGACATTATAATGTCATGATTGTTCAAATGATTGGTATCATGTAGTGATACATAATAATACCAAATGGTTGCTATTATGTATCAGTACATAGTCATTATTGATACATAATACATGATTATGTATTATGCACTGAAGTTTGCTTTGCAATACCATATCTAAGTACATTTGTGGCAGGCCAGGTCTCACTGACACCGGCCTCCATCACAGCTGACCCAGCACGGACTGAGTAGCTAGGTTAAACATTAAAAGCTGATTGAGCCACTGCCCATACACAAAGGCTGGAATGTAACAAAGAGCCCACCAAGAGTTTTGCCTAGGCTTTTCCTGGGTCTTGAAGCGTGACAAGATAATGAATGAATTCTTAACAGGACCCTTTTAGGATTAAACAAGTTTTATTGGGGGTCTGAAGAAACTCCACAGGCCTCCACAAACAAGTTTATTGGGGTCTAAAGGGACTCCCCAAACCTTTACGATTTAGCAGGAGACAAGATAAGGGTAATCACCTCAGTACCTAGACCCATTTAGATTAAGTAAACTTACTGAGGCTCCAGAAGAAGGTCTTCAAGACTCAGACCTAGTTATAGATTAAAAGAACTTAATCACTTATGTCTTTCGACGAATGCACACTTTCACGTAGACATACAGCTTAGAAGGTATATGAGCTCTAGAAAACTTTGTAACTTTGAGTTGATCTGGCAATAATTTCCAGGCTTTCTCCCTGTAACCAGTGGCAGAAAATAAAACTCTCTTCTTCCCCAGTTCATTTGCATCTCGTTATTGGGCGGTGAGAAATAGCAGCCTGACCCTCAGTTTGGTCTGGGAACAAATTGACCTATGTTAACTTGTTTTTACTGTCTAAGTATGAGACTTTATGTTTGAACCTGAAAGTTCCCTTGCAAATAATTCCACTGAAGAATTAATGGCTTATTTCAAAATACTCAATATTCTCATTGCGTGTTTTCTTTTGCTCCTTGGTCAGAGTAAATAGATTGAGATCTTATCAGATAATCACAGTAGTAATATTATAATCTCTGGGAAGGCTATAAAAACAGTTAAAGGATAATGAAAGATTTAAAAAATCATGGCAGATTTTTTGGCAGTAGAAGAATTTTAACTAATATGAAAAGTATGTGGATTAAACTTGTTTTTCTCAGTTTTGATGTGAAAGTCCCTTTTCCTTGTGTCAGGGTGTGACATTCTAAAGTAAAGTTAATTTTGGCATCTTCCCCCTTATTTTGATGTACATGGGGGTAGTTTGGTAGTTAGGCAGATACTCATCTCTTTAACGTAAAATTATTTGCCTCCCTTGTGCTGAAGCTGTTTGCCTCAGGGAATACTTAGGTTGGAAACTTATAAGAGAAGTATCTGGCCTTTTATAGCCTTTTTTTTTTACAGGGCTCCCATCCGAGAACCACCTGGAACCACTGATTTACTTGAAAAACATTCAGTATTATTAGCTACAGTCTAAAGAAAAAGAAAAGCAGAAAGATCCCCAAAGGGGCAAATTCCAGAGATCCTAACTCAGATGGAAGGCTGCCATTGTTTATTTACCAAAAAAGTTTGTTAAGCAAATGAATACAGTCAGAAGCTTAAACTTCAGGTACCGTCTCAAATTTACATGTGTACACAAATCATGTGAGCATCTGCTTGTTAAAATGCAGATTCTCATTGCATTTTAACAAGGTTCTTTTTTTTTTTTTTTTTAAGTTGTGTTTGGGGTAGGACCCAAGAATTTACCTAACAAGGTTCCAGGTGGGACTGCTGCTGCTGGTCATGGACCACACTTTGAGCAGCAAGGTCTTCTCATGATTCATTTGTTTGTAAACAGCACCAAAAAAAAAAAGAAAAAAAGAAAAAAGCCCTGGTGACTCACAAGAGCAGGCCAGGCCAGTTGACATGAATAGCAGTACTTTGTTTACCACAACTGGTTACATTAGTGCAAGTAACTGCTTTAATTTTCAGATCATTGAACATTTCTGTGATTCAGATTGGTTTAAATGGACTGTGAAAAACCCTGCGTTGGGACCTCCAGGCTTCGTTCCCCACCCACCAACTATGTAGTTATCTTTTGAAAACTGATACTTAGGTTTTACTAAGAGACTGTGGCCCCACTTCTCCTCCGTATCTCTGTTTTGAGAACCTCTTGATGACAGAGTTGGCCCATCTGCCTGTGGTTGGCACCCTCTGTTCTAGAGAGTGAGTAGGAGACAGCAGTTCACATTGAGGTTTCCTACCTATCAGGGTTCTCCTCTTTTTCACTGGGGAAAACACATAATTCTACCTTACTGTTTCATTAAGACTTCCCACATCCAAGTGTGCATTTGGACACACCGATACACCAACACTCTCATACTCATTCACACATATAACCATGGGAATTTAGCAAATTTAATTAGAAATGAGAAGAATAGCATGCAGAAAAGGAGAGTCCTTCAACAGAAAGCCACCAAAAGAGGTCATATAGTACAATCCCTTGCCTTCCAGCTAGTGGGACAGAGCCTTAACGCATGTGGGATTGGCTGCAAGTGTTGCTTTGTCTTTGCAGTCCAAAGTAGCACTATCCAACTGAACTAGAATATGAGCCACATTTTTTTTTGTTTGAGACAGGGTCTCACTCTGTTGTCCAGGCTGGAGTGCAGTGGCATGATCTCAGCTCACTGCCACCTCTGCCTCCCTGTGTTGGGATTACAGGCATGAGCCACTACCCCTGGCCTCCATTGACTTTTATATTAACATTTTCTCCCTCCTTACCTCCCTTTCTTCCCCCATTCTCCAGAACTAAAAATCATAACCTTGTCTATCAGAGGACTTCTTTAATTTTTTATCTTATTTAGATGAAGATTATTTATAATTTTAAAACATATTCCATTAGCTAAGCATTTAATATTACTTTTGTGGAAAGTTACATGGAGGTGGGACTTCCCTAGAGAACTGATGATGTATCATCACCGTAAATAGAGATGATGCTCTCGTTCCACTGTGACAAGCCCTGATCCATATACTCATGACCTGAATGGCAGGAGAGAGGATTAGTTGTGTTCAAGAAGGATGTCTAAAGTTATCACTTGCTAATTTTCTCTTTTATTTATTTTTATTTTTTAATACTCTTGTCTTTTTCTTTTTCTTTTTTTTTTTTTTGAGACAGAGTCTTGCTCCATCACCCAGGCTGAAGTGCAGTGGCATGATCTTGGCTCATTGCAACCTCTGCCTCCTGGGTTCAAGCCATTCTTGTGCCTCAGCCTCATGAGTAGCTGGAATTACAGGTGTGCACCACCACGCCCAGCTAATTTTTGTATTTTTTTTTTGGTAGAGATAGGGTTTCCTCATGTTGGCCAAGCTGGTCTTGAACTCCTGACTTTAAGTGATCTCCCTGCCTCGGCCTCCCAAGGTGCTGGGATTATAGACGTGAGCTACCACGCCTGGCCTTGTTTGATTATTATTATTACTTATATCTGTAATGTATAAGTAAGTGCCCCAGATAGATACTCATGTCCATGGAGGGCAGGTGAAGGTTCCAACGAAGGCCAGGGAATGAAGGGATTGTCACTATGGGCCTAGTTGTGACTGTGATGGTCAGGACATATTGGTTTTAAAAATGTGGTGATGATAATAACAGTAGCAGTTAGCTTTCACTGAGGTTTAACTAGCTGTCTGGTATTCTTCTAAGTGCTTTCAGTGTGTGAACTCACTTATCCTCACGATGACCCTGTTACTGCTGTTAGTGCCCTCATTTTCCAGATGAGGAAACAGGCTCAGAGAGTTGAAGTAAATTCTCTGGAGTCACATAGCTTGAAAATGGCTTAGGTGGGGTTCAAGCCCAGACAATCTACATGGAAACCAGTGTTCCATTCCCTTGCTTCTCTCTGAAGACACTTGAATCTTTGCCAGTTTTATGAATATGAGGAGACCAGGACCTTCTTAGTGGCTTATCTTATAATTACCCTTGTTAGCAAATTATTCTAATATTAAAATCCTAAAAAGGCACACTTTCATATTTTTTAACATTTCAGAGGTAGGAAACAGTTGGAATAGGTTTGGCTTCCAGTATTTCAAAATTTTAAATATAAATATAGTGGAAACCGAATTCAAATCCAACCAGTTGACATCACATTTTTGTATTCATATAATTCTCAGGAGAAAGATGGAAATGATAAGAAGCAAGCTACTATTGATTTAATCTAAGAACAACTTTGCAGGTATATCTTTGGCTCAGTCTACACACTGAGCTCAATTTCTCGTATTTTGTACATACATCATTCTAAGGAGCGATCCTTGATGTTTGCAGTGGTAACCCAAAGGCTCTGTAAGATTTATTATCACAGTTTAAAAAAAATGTTTACCATTCTCTACTAAGGCAGAAATGTGAATATATACATCAAAGAAATTTTTTTCTATTGTGTTGATGGGAAAAAAAGGCCTTGTTGCTTTAACTCTAGTTTCTAGAAAATTCAGTAAAGCTGAAGTTCCCATGTGAACATTTTGGCTGGGCTAAGTTCTTCTGTATAAACCATGTCTTGGTTTGTTTCATTGTAGACACTGTGTCCCCGAACTACTTATCTTTATTCATGTATCTCATCTCTGCCAGTAGATATTTTTTTTTGCTGCTCTCTCAAATTTTCTGCATTTTTGTTATGGAGTAAACCCTGCTAAAGCATATAATTATTTTGACACTTGTTAAAATAGTAATGAAGACTATTCAGGACTATTTCAAGAGATGCCAAGTCTATTGCAACAGGAGAGAAAGATTAGGCCCAACTCTAAACACAGCAAAGATAGCTGGAGATTTATAGCCAGTGAGGAGAACGAGGGGGTCAGTGGATGGAAAATGATGAAGAGGAGACATCAAGAGCAGGGAAATTCTTGCTAAACCAACTTGACAGGATTCTTGTGGAAGCAGGCCAAGGTGATCAGGATGGGGATTCTTTCTAAAGTGACTTCGCAGGATTCTTGCTACAACTGGACTAGACAGGCTTGACGAGGACAGGATGGGGGTGGGAGGCTGGGAGGAGGGTAAGGGCAAGACGTACTTGAGAAGAGGGCTCAGAGGAGCCTGACTAAACTTTGGTCAAGGAGAGAGTCTTTGTCAGCCCTCAGATCAAAGCTAAAGTCACTGATCTCCTATCATATATTAAAACATTCTATATGCAGAAGGTTAATCTAGTTAAAGCAGAGCAAATCTATTACACTTCAGACTCAGACTTTCTTAAGTGAAGAACTAAAACTTGACTCCCTATGTAGAACAATTCACTAATTTCTCCTGCACTCTAGCAGCTATTCTATTTCCCTTTAAAGACATTGTTCATGTCCCCAAGTAATGCCATGGATGACCTAAAATATCTTCCATTTTTTTTCTGAACTGCTCTCTGCCTGAGCAATTCCAGTAGTAATTCTTATCCTAAGAAAAGAATTCTCCTCCCACCCCATACCGCTACATCTGCTGTCGAAGACTTAAATACCCACGTGGGTCCAATTGCAGTGGCGGAGTTTGAACCTGCAACCTCAATACACTAGAAGTTCACCTCATTAGTGAGCTAAGATAATTGAATTGATGTACTGCCATTAATATTCTTTAAGTTCTCCAATTCCCTCGCTCACTGTTTCTCTCAGTGGTTGAGTAAATAAGATGTAACTGTAACGTTGATGGCAGAAGTCACATGAAAGTCAGTGTCATGCATTATAGCATTGCCCTTATACTGAGGAGTTTTTCGTTCCTTGCAAATTCAGCTGCTCACAAAGGTTGTTCTCAGTAAAGCCACTGTACAGATAAAGACAATGGTCCCTTCATCACAAATTGTGAAAGAAAGGATATTCTCTTTGGCTACTAAATGCCCTTGTTTCTGTTTGTCTAGTAAGTGGTGTTGGTTATTATTATCAAGATCACTTTCCAGAGAAACTTTGCTGAAGATCTGTCCAAATTAAGGCAAACCATGATAATTTGGTTTTTTAAGGGCTTTTTAATATATTTAGAAAATATTGACCTAATATAGAAATTACATCTGATTTTCTGCAAAGTTGCATTGAAAGCTCATAGCCTAGCTCTGCTCTTACCAACATGGGCAAATCAGTTAACTTCTTTGAGCTTGTTTTCCTGTTATAAATGATGCAAGAGTTTCTGTTGCTTTGGTAATGCTGTGTAACAATCAGTCACAAAGGCTCACTGGCATTTGACAATAAGCAGTTACTGCTGATGCATCTGGAGTCAGTCGTGGGCCCCCATGCAGCTCTGCTGATTTTGGCCAGGCTGGCTTGAATTTCTGGGGCTTGGCTGATCAAGGTTGGCTTTGGCAGAGGTGATTGGAATGACTCGGCTCTGCTTCATGTGTCTTACTTCCTTCAGCCGGCTAGCCTGTGCATGTTCTCATGGTGATGGCAGAAGTTCAAGTGAGCAAGTGGAAACATGTGAGGTCTCCTGAGACCTAGGCTCAGGACAGGCATAATGTAATATCTACATTTTGTTGGCCAAAGCAAGTCACAAGGCCAGTCCAGATTTATAGACTAGGGAAATAGGGTCTGCATTTTTTTTTTTTTTTGACAAGGTCTGGCTCTGTCACCCAGGCTGGAGTGCAGTGGTGCGATCTCGGCTCACTGCAGCCTCTGCCTCCCAGGCTCAGGCTCAAGCCATCTGCCCACTTTAGCCTTGAGTAGCTGGGACTACAGGTGTGTGCCATGATGCTTGGCTAATTTTTGTATTTTTTTGTAGAGATGGGGCTTTGGCGTGTTGTCCAGGCTGGTCTTGGACTCGTGAGCTTAAGCGATCTGCCTGCCTTGGCTTCCCAAAGTGTTGGGATTACAGGTATGAGCCACCTGTAACTCTGCATTTTTAATGAGAGGATCTGCAAAGTCACACAGTAAGGGGTGTGGATAAATGAAGGGGTATGACATTAAAGCTGTCAGTGCTGTGTATCACAAATAGGGATAAAAGTAGTACCTCCTTCTTTCATTTGAGGTGAGAATTAAATGATATAATCGATGTAGAAGGCCTAGCATAATACCTGGTACACAAAAAGTGCTCAGTGAATGTCAGCTACTCTTATTGCTAGTATTGCCATGCCTATTGTTAATAATTAAGGTAGAATTTACAACATCAACTTTCTGGCACAGGCTGTGGCAACTTCTTCATTTAGATTGCCTCTTTTTAATTTATCATAGAGTGAGGGAGGTGCCTGGGGGGTTTTGCTGTTGCTACTCCTCCATATGTGCCTAGTGTAGTAGCTTTCATTGGAATAAAGATCCTTTTCATGCTAGTGCCCCGGCCACATTCCAGAACCCACCCTATCATTTAACGCCAAGTCTGGCTCATATAAGAGTCTCATGAAATTACTCGAGGAGCCAAATATAATTTCTTTCTTTTTTTTTTTTTTTTTTTTTTTTTTTGAGACCAAGTCTCACCCTGTTGCCCAGGCTGGAGTGCAGTGGTGCGATCTTGGCTCACTGCAAGCTCTGCCTCCCGGGTTCACGCCATTTTCCCGCCTCAGCCTCTCAAGTAGCTGGGACCACAGGTGCATGCCACCATGCCTGGCTAATTTTTTGTATTTTTAGTAGAGATGGGCTTTCACTGTGTTAGCCAGGATGGTCTTGATCTCCTGACCTCGTCATCTGCCCTCCTCGGTCTCCCAAAGTGCTGGGATTACAGGCATGAGCCACCACACCCGGCCATATAATTTCTAGAATAGGTCCAGATTTCATAACCCTCTACAGGCTAAATCTTGTTACAACAAATATCATCAGGTCCCAATTGTGACAGCTCGTTTATGCAATCTTTGGTCAAGTAACATCCAGCAAAACAAGTAATTTAGATAGCTCATTGGGAATTCTTTTAAAATAAGTATGAACACTTACTCTTGTCCTTGTCTTTGAGTGTGCTGCCACGACGATGACACACTGGCTCACCTTTCTTGTTTGTTTTCTCCATTTCTGGCTAGCATTGGGCAGTGTTGCCTTTGCCACATATTATCAGCCACAGTCTTGTCAAGCAGATCTGGTCAGACCTATGGAATGTGAAGACCCTGTATTAGAAATCCATTTACCTAAAGAAAACATTTATGCCTTCCAACAGATCTGAAATGGAAGTGACCAGACATAGTTACTTGCTGGGGAGAATTTACCCACAGCCAAAGGCTAGACTATTTGAGACTGATTGACTTGTAAATATTATTCTGGTTTCTGATCCATCCTCTCTTAAAGTTGGAAAGCGGAAAACAGGAAAAGATGAGTTATAAAATTAGAACACAGCCTATATGTTCATATCCAGCAAATATAAATATCTACCTGAGTCTTATGAATATATGCCTTTAGATGAAAGGACATGAGAAACTCCTCCTGTACCACCAGAATAACCCACTTTATAGCACCAAATAATTTGATTTTTTCTTCTTTTGCCAAAATGTTTAATAGCTATGTAACACTGCTAATCCTGACAAACTGATATGATTTATTCACTCACTTGGCTGCCAGAAACCTCAGCATTTTCTAACTATGCTTAGTTTTTCTGGTTTAACCACATGTCCCACTTCAGTATAGGTCACTTTTTACTTATTTTGTTGCCATTATTTTTTATCAGGAGCCAATCCAAGGTCATTTTTATAAATAGTTATAGTATAAGTAATTAATTAATGAATATTTAATATTTATTGGTGCGTTGATTTATTTAACGTCTGTGTTTCTAGTAAAGTGACAATTGCCAGAAAGAAAAGTTTTAAGAGTCTCCCTGAGATTAAAGCCTATTTCTTCAGGGTTATCCACATAAATTATTAACAATGATTTCCATTTTTCACATTCCACTAATGAGTGGTTACAACTCAAGAAAACTTGCCCTGTTCTACAGCAATGGGAAGACTGGAAACATTTTAATCTCATGGTTTTTTTTTCCAGATATTATAACTTCTAAGTATATGCCTTTTCATTAAGAATTTTATTAACATTTATTATTAAGAATTTTATTAACATTACATTAGTTTAAGGTTAATGCACATAGTCAACCTTACTGATTCTTTTTCTTTTTCCTTTCTTTTCTTTTTCAGAACTCCTAGCCTATAATTATTCCTACTAGATATGTATTACATTTTTAAACCATTCCTAGCTGTTTGTCATGTACCATGTTGACATCACCTGTTTTAGAATGGACTAAGCTAACTTACTGAGTCACTTGATTTCCACTAAAGTTTGTGTTTGGTAGTAGGCTACAGTCATTCTGGAGACATTTGCTGTGAACCTTGTCCCCTAATATAACGATGGATTTTCTATTCACTGATAAGTTCTATTCATGGATTCAGGCTTTGAATTACTAAATCAGAGTAGACCTCTCTTTTCAAAAATGACTTCACCTTAAAAGGGTATCATGCATTTTTTTTTTCCTTTTTCAGCTTTCATGTTGTTAAATCTCATGATCATATCTGCACAGCACCATATTTTCTATGAGTGAGTTTGTTAATATTTTCTCTTTATACTATTGGAATAACTGTTATCTGTTAGCATATATGAAAGATATTTGATTCAATTTCAACTCTGCTAGGTACCAATTGAAGGTTTCAAAAAGCATAAATTGATCAACTTGTATTTACTGAGCATCTGCTATATATTTTAGTATTAGATATGAATGTGAGATATGGACTCGTGAAAAATCATATCACATGAGATATGAAATCATAAAACTAACAAAATTTTAAATTAGCAGAATACGTTTTGTTTGCTTACATATTCGTGATCTCATTTGATCTAAATCATGGTTCCTGTTCTCAAAGCTTATGGGTCTTGTTAGGCAGACCAAATAAATATAAATGAAAAGGCAACAGTTAAACACACACGTGTGTATTATTCTGATTTTAAGCCTCACAGGAACTCAGAGAGGAAATTGAAAGTGTGGGTTTAAGTGTTTGGGATTCATGGGTATGAGACAGGATTTGAGTTGCCTTGCGGGATTTCTTTATTGTCAGGGACAAAGCTTTAAAGAAAACTACAACCGATAATGGGGCAAACTGATCCCTCCTTAAAGCAATGTTGGCATATGTCCCTTCAAATGTATTAATAGAACCATCATGACTCATTTATGCAAAGTACAGAATTCTTATGTCCATGTGATGAGAGGAAGGGTAAGGAGAGGGCAAGAGAGAAGCAGGAGAGATAATTTATAATGTGCTAAGATAGGAGCATCTCATTAAAGTAAAGCCCTGGATGGAAGGGTAACAAGTGCCTATGCATATGTGACTCACCAATGTCTGGTGTCTGATGTAGAACACTACGGGCAAAATCTTGGGGTGCAAAGAATGAAAAAGGAAGAACCTATTTTTAGATAACACTGGTTGAGGAAAAGAAGTAAGAACTGCCCATAGATCAACCAAATGAACTGTATTTTTATAGTATGGATCCATGAAATCTGAAATAGTTATTTATTTATTTATTTTTTTGAGACAGAGTCTCGCTCTGTCACCCAGGCTCGAGTGCAGTGGGGTGATCTCAGCTCACTGCAACCTCTACCTCCTGGGTTCAAGCGATTCTCGTGCCTTAGCCTCTCGAGTAGCTGAGATTACAGTTGCCCGCCCCCATGCCTGGCTAATTTTTATATTTTTAGTATAGACAGGGTTTCACCATGTTGGCCAGGCTGGTCTTGAACTCCTGACCTCAGGTGATTCGCCCACCTCGGCCTCCCAAAGTGCTGGGATTACAGGTGGGAGCCATCGCGCCCTGCCCCAGAAATAAATAGATATTTAACAAAAGGTTGCTTTGCCTAGAGGGCTCTTACCCTGAATATGGCAGATTTTACCATAATAACACTTGAGTTAATTTTTATGTGTTATATTTTGACCTTTGACTGGCTCTAAATAAATATTTCCTATGGATAACTTCCCCTTAAGACTTCCACTTTAAGGGATTTCTATTAATGTTGTATGCTGCCTGGTTGAGGTGTGAGGTCAAAGTTTGGTGAAGAAATACTATTTCTCTATTTTTTTCTTATTTTAAAATTGCAGCAGGTTTTTGACTTGACTGAAGGCATTGTTATTATGTGATGCTGTAGAGCAGTCTAAAGATACAAATCAGAAGTGTTCAGTGATTTATCTTCCTAGTTCCAGCGTGCTAAAATAATTATTTCTCTTATTTGCATTGACATGTCAACCAATGAAATTAATCACCTTCAAAGATTTTCCTTGTTCTTGAAGTCTGCTGGGGTAGTTCAACACCATTTCACAGAAAATGTTAGACAATAAATCTGTAAAGTCTACCAAAAAAAAAAAAAAAAAAAAAATTGAGAACCTGAGATGGGAGATGGTGTGGGGAGTGGAGGTGCCAGAGAAGACAAGGGCAAAGAGCAGCTGAGGCTCATGGGAAAAAAAAAGTGATTTACCCGCGTTTTGACAAATGTGAGAGGGCCACAAAGAGTGAGTTACCGAAGTGTGGATTCAGGGAAGACAGAGGTGGTGGGGGCAGGGGAGGAGGTGGAAGAAAAGGCAGAGGAGGGAGGAAGTGGCATGTGAATAAACTATTTGTCATTTTTCACTCTGGCAGTGGGCTGAAATCTTTTTGCCTCTTTTTATTTTCATTTAGGATGCCAATCAACGGGTTACAGACAAAGAGCTTTGAAAACCTTTTCTTATTTATTTATTTAGAGACGGAGTCTTGCTCTGTTGCCCAGGCTGGAGTGCCGTGGCGCGATCTTGGCTCACTGCAACCTCCGCTTCGCGGGTTCAAGCGATTATCCCGTCTCAGCCTCCCAAGTAGCTGAGGTTACAGGCATGTGCCACCATACCTGGCTAATTTCTTTTTTTGTATTTAGTAGAGACAGGGTTTCACCATGTTGGTCAGGCTGGTCTCGAACTCCTGACCTCAGGTGATATAACCGCCTCAGCCTCCCAAAGTGCTGGCATTACAGGCGTGAGCCACTGCACCCGCCCTGAAAACCTTTTCAAAATGCATTAAATTTTGATGAATTTGATAGCCATTTTAATGCCTAGGAGATGCTGGACGGGGAGGGTCCTATGAAACCAAGCTGCTTAGAGAGAGGTATCTGGAAACACTCAGCCCCATTTTAATAATAACCACATACTCCATAAAAATGCCCCAGAGAGAACAGGGGCAAAGTGACCTTAAGATTCATCATAGGAATCCAAAAATTCCAAAATTCGCCAAAGATCTTTTTAGTTTGGAGAGTGCTTATTTTTTTGATAATTTATTTTAAAACATAATAAAATGTTTTGCTTTTGTACATCTTATCCCAAATAAATATTTTCTTTGGACATATTCAACTTTTTATTATTTATTGGGTGCTTTCTATTATTGCTACATCCTGGCCAGGGTATTGAGAGGGAAACTTTTATTGTCCTCTTTGTCCCTATCTGTAAATATAGTAATCCCCCTTATCTGAGACAGATACTTTCCAAGACCCCTCCACCCCTGCCCAGTGGATGAGACTGGAGATAGTACCAAACTCTATATATACTATGTTTTTCCTATACATAGATAGCTATCATAAGGTTTATTTTATAAAGTAGGCACAGTAAGAGATTAACACCAATAACTAATAATAAAATAGAACAGTTATAACGATATACTGTAATAAAAGTTATGTGAATGTGGTCTCTCTTTCTCTCAAAGTATCTTATGGTATTGAACTCATGCATGTACTTCCTATAATCTGTCTGATAACCAAGATAGCTAGCAAGTGACTATTGGGTGGGTATATACAGGGTGGAGATGCTGAACAAACGAAGAGTGATTCACATCCTGGGCCAGACAGGTTGGGATGGCGTGAAACTTCATCACACTAATCAGAATGGTGTGCAATTTAAAATTTGTGAATTGTTTATTTCTGGAATTTTCCATTTACTATTTTCAGACCACAGTTGCCCACAGGTAACTGAAACTATGGAAAGCAAAATCGTGAATAAGGGGGTACTACTGTACTTCTCTTCCTAGTAATACGTTCATGCTGCCAGGATGCACATAGCCATGTGTGAAGAAATATAATTTTTTAGAGAAACCTCCTGTTAAGCAGAAGGTCTTAATCCTATTTCATGGAGAAAAAGACCCACATTTATACCAGGACTCTCTCAACCTTCTACATCTAATCTTTAGATTCTTCTGCATGCCTGTCTATCATTTTAATCTTCTCTCCTCTCATAAGTCTGTCTCATGTCTAAGGTGAATCCTTCCATATAGTCCCTGGATCCCATCACCTCCTTTGCCCTCTGAGACACCACTCATGGCTTGCTTTGTCCCATATTTTCAGTCTCTTCCTTTTCGCTGGATCCTTTCTATTGGTATTTAAACATAGTCAAATCTCTCAGCTTTTCAACAACAACAAAAACAGTAGGAACAGCATTAGCAAGCATATGCATGAAATCCAAACTCCAAACCCTCAGATCCTTCCCTTAACCCTACGTCTATTTCTCTCCTATCTTTGCTTTTTCTCCTTCATAGACAAACTCAATTAATTTGTGCAACTTGCCGTCTTTGCTTCCCATACACTCTTCATCCTACTAGTTTGGCTTCTGTCCCCATCCCTCTTTTTCTTCCAACTTTCTCAGTCTTATTGAATGGTGGTGGTTGCCCATACCTTTCTGAAGCCTAGGAATGAATCTGACTCTATGTTCCTCACTTTCCCACATAAAATGAATCACCTGTTTCCATTGGTTTGGTCACTAAGTCTCTCCTTTGAGTCCACCCACTTCTTTCCCTCCCCATTGCCCCTCCCTAATTTGGGAAGATATAATTTCTTTTTCTCTGTGAACGTGATGGGCCAGCCAATGCATGTTGCTACATGATGAGTCCCTGAAGACTTAGGGCCAGGCGTGGTGGCTCACGCCTGTAATCCCAGCACTTTGGGAGACTGAGGCGGGTGGATCACCTGAGCTTGGAGGTTCGAGACTAGCCTGGGCAATATGGTGAAACCCCATCTCTACTAAAAATACACAAAAATTAGCTGGGCATGGTGGTGCATGTCTGTGATCCCAGCTACTTGGGAGGCTGAGGCAGAAGAATCGCTTGAACCTGGGAGGTGGAGGTTGCAGTGAGCAGTGAGCCAAGATCATGCCACTGCATTCCAGCCTGGGCGACACAGTCAGACTCGTTCTCAAAAAAAAAAAAAAAAAAAAAAAAAAAAGGCATGCTGATAGGCAAAAAATCTAGCCCCCGGAGATCTCCTTGTCATTTTAACATCCTCCTGATGTGGGTTTTCTGTTTGAAATCGTGACTTATGCATCTCTCACTTGATTCCCTTTCACTCCCTGGCACTTCTCTCTGATTTTGGGAGGGATCCTCCGTTGCTACTAGAGGCTCTGAGCTCTCCGCTGTTATTTTAGCTCTTTGGTCAGGTCCTGGCTCTGGTCCTCATTAGCTGTGTCAGCTTGAGCAGATCATAGACTCCTTGACCCTCAATTTCCTTATCTGTCAAATAAGTGGTTTCCCCTGGTCCAGTGGGTCTCAGCCCTGACTGCACATTAGAATTACCTGGGGAACTTTTTAAACCCTCCCATTGCCGAGGCTGGACCGCAGAACAATGACACTAGCATCCCGATGCCCAAGCCTCAGGATTTTTTATTTTATTTAGAAATTTTTTGTCAGTATTTTTTTTTTTTTCTTTCGAGACTGAGTCTCGCTCTGTCACCCAGACTGGAGTGCAGTGGCGCAATCTTGGCTCACTGCAACCTCCGCCTCCCGAGTTCCAGTGATTCTCCTGCCTCAGCCTCCTGAGTAGCTGGGATTACAGGTGCCTGCCACTACACCCAGCTAATTTTTTGTATTTTTAGTAGAGATGGGGTTTCACCATGTTGGCCAGGCTGGTCTCGAACTCCTGACCTCAAGTAATCCGCCCGTCTCGGCCTCCCAAAGTGCCGGGATTACAGGTGTGAGCCACTGCGCCCAGCTGTCAGTATTTTTTAAAGTTCCTCCAAAGATTCTAATGGGCAGACAAAGTTAAGAACCATCGACTTAATGATTTTTAAAGGACCTTTTGCTCTTTGCTCTTCTAGCAGTTTGTGTTTTATCCCAAGTTGAAGTTTCTCTTCTTTTAATGTTTTTACCAAGTTGGGAAGAAATAGCTGTGAAGCTCCCCTGACCCCCTTCCATCTGCTGTTTGTTCTTATTTACATATGATGGAACCCAGCCCACTGATTTATAGCTCTGGTTCCCTCACAACTGTTATTGAACTGAAAACATAGCTGAAAACTTATTAAACAGAAAAAAATTATTTTGAGCTTCATGCTGACAATTTATTATAGAACCAAGGAAACATTTCAACGTCTTTTCTTCTAGAGTTAATGTTAACAATTGATTTACAACCCCATGTTCTCAAATGAAAAAGTTCATTCTGGGGCCAAACCCAGTATTTTTTCTTTCTTGGGTGTCCCATTGAGAAAGTCAAAGCATCTCTGCAGGAGAACTGGATTTCGAGGGGTGTGTATCCATGAACAGGCAGGGCCTCCTCACATTGCTGCAGGTGGCCTCTAATGTGACGTGTCAGCAGCTCCTTTCCTCCAGTCCTCTCTTCTGATCCACAGACAGTGGCAGCAAAGCCAGGCACATATATCTTCACTATGGGTGTGGCCTCACTGTTCAAATGCTTTGCAATAGGTCTTTCAGAAGACCACCTTTCTGTAGCAGCCCCGTTTAGACCTACCATTTTATTTTATTTTTTTTTTTAGAGACAAGGTCTCACTCCGTCACCCAGGCTGAAGTATAGTGATACAATCATAGCTCACTGCAGCCTCAAACTCCTGAGCTCAAGTGATCTTCCCGCCTCAGCCTCCTGAGTAGCTAGGACTACAGGTGCAGGCGCCACCATGCCCGGCCTTTTAAAAATAATTTTGTTTTTATAGAGAAGAGGTCTTCTTGTGTTGCCCAGGCTGGTCTCGAACTCCTGGCCTCAAGTAATCCTCCCACTTCGGCCTCCCAAAGTCCTGAGATTATATGGGTGAGCCACTGCCCCTGGCCTATACTTACTCTTTTAAATTTGAAATAACAAAACTTTTCTGAGCTGCCAAGGAGTAGAGAGGAGAGTAGGAAGATGATACAGAACAGCCGAACATTTAGTTTAACCCACGGAACTAAATTTGGAAAGAACTGGGGTCCTGACATAAGTGTGATTCATATTGGTGAAGTGTCCTTTGGGGTGCTAACTCTCCCTGCCCGTTTCTCTATGTTAACAGTTATCTCTTTCAACTGTTCACTTTCTTCTGCAATACTTATCTGAAATGCACAGCCCATGCCTTTGCCTGTCTCTCTCAGTCCTTTATTAAATGATTAAAATTAGTTGGTACCTTGATAAGGATGAACTAGTTTAGTAGCTACAGACAGGTAAGTTACTGGTTTGTCATAATCTATGGTGAATTCCTATCCCTGTATACCCATATAATTCATTTTATAGCTGGACCACCACATTATTCTCATGGAAAGAAGTGTTTGTTTGTTTTTTTTAATGTTTTTTATTTTTTGGAGACAGGGTCTTGCTTTGTTGCCCAGGCTGGAGTACAGTGGTGCAGTCATGGCTCGCTGCAACCTCCACCTCTTGGGCTCAATCAATCCTCCCACCTCAGCCTCCTGAGTAGCTGGGACTAAGGCATTCACCACTACACCCAGTTAATTTTTATATTTTTTGTAGAGATGGGTTTTTGCCATGTTGCCCATGTTGGTCTTGAACTCCTGGGCTCAAGGGATCTGCTCATCTCAGCCTCCCAAAGTCCTGGGATTACAGGCATGAGCCACCATGCCCAGCTAATTTTTATATTTTTGGTAGAGATGGGGTTTCACCATGTTGTCCGTGCTGGTCTCGAACTCCTGGGCTCAAGTGATCCACCTGCCTCGGCCTCCCAAAGTGTTGGGATTACAGGCATGAGCCACCATGCTGGGCCTGGTTAGTTATCTTTTAGTGGTGGAAAAAAGGGGAATTTTCCTGGAAAAAAAGTGTTGCCAGAGCATGGAGTCAAGCTGAAAGTACCCCTTACTTACCATGTTGAGTAAAGAGTCATTTCTCTTGCAAGCCAATTTTGTTCCAGAAAACCTCGACTGAAGCTTCTTGGCTTTGACGTTCCCTCTTTGGGTGTTTTCTTGTAGATGGAGGAATTGATTGAGGGCGTTCGCTGGGCCTTTATTGACATGCTAGAGAAAGAAAATGAGTGGATGGATGCAGGAACGAAAAGGAAAGCCAAAGAAAAGGTAAGGATTCTTTTTGATGAAAAAAAATAAGACTTCTGGTTTAATGGATTTTCATGCTTGACATTGACTGTGTAGTTGGTTTTTATGTTGACTGAACTGTTGACTCTGAATGACCCCAGAGTTAGCTGTCTGCTTTTGGATGAATACATAGATTTTTGTTTCACCAGGAGGTAAGTGAAAATAATATCTGAATTTTTCGAACTGCATTTTCAAATACCTTGTAATTCGGCCTTTCCTTTCTCCTAATTGCCGTCTGTAAGAGGCACATGGCTTGCTGCCTGGTGAATTGTGTCATAAACTATCGCTGGATATGGCAGAATGCAGAGCAGTGGGGAGTCACAGGGAGTAGCTGGAACAAGAGCCCCTAAGACACCAAGAAGAAGAAAACCCACATTGGCCACATGTCCTTCTGCTGTGTGCATGATGCATGCAAATGTCCTGGGGCAAACCCTTTCCCGTAACCAAGCATATCTCCTTCCCGACCCATCATTTGGCACAAATGACCCAAATAGTATAGTTACAAACTGCAGACCAGTGTTCTACCATTGCTTAGGAGTACAAAAGTATTTCCTAATAGAAGTGGACACTTGCTGGGCCTTGTAAAATTTTCTGATACTATGTGACACGATAAGGGAACAAAAGAGAAAAGTATTGACAGCCATGCTGTTTAAAAGTAGAAAACGGGCTGGGCGCAGTGGCTCACGCCTGTAATACCAGGACTTTGGGAGGCTGAGGCAGGTGGATCACTTGAGGTCAGGAGTTTGAGATCAGCCTGGCCAACATGGCAAAACCCCATCTCTGCTAAAAATACAAAAAATTAGTCGGGTGTGGTGGCATTCGTCTGTAGTCCCAGCTACTCTACTTGGGAGGCTGAGGCAGGAGAATCGCTTGAGCCCGGGAGGCGGAGGTTGCAGTGAGTTGAGATCGTGCCACTGTACTCCAGCCTGGGTGACAGAGCGAGACTCCATCTCTGAATAAATGAATGAATGAATGGGACTCATTTTGAATTCCAAAGATTCTGATAGAGCTGGAATTCAAGTGGGTAGAGCACACCTGCTAGACTCTTGATGGATGCTTCTCTGCAGCTGAGAGATTCTGAAATGAGGAGCATTTCTTGTATCTAGAGGTATTTTTGAAAGCTCCCTGAGTATAACAACCACCTGGGTTGCCTGGATGCTCTGGCTTTCTGGGCCCCTTCCCAGCAAGGCCTGGGTTAATGGATCATGGATGCAGGCTGAACAGCTGTCACTTTAGCCAGTCTCCGGGTGATTGTTATCACTAGGCAGGTCTGGGGAAACACTGCTTGGAGTCATACTGAGTCATACTGAGCACAAATATTTTTGCCTCAGCATTCTGGGAATGCTTAACCTTGTTGAAATGAGAACACGTAGAGTTTTAGCAAGGATATTTTCTAGTGCTTTAAACTCATGGTACTGGAGATGGATAAACATTGCCATAGATACTTTTGTCAATAGATGTGAAAAGGCTGTTTGTTCAGTGTTTATAATGAAGGAAGAACTTCATTAGGATGGTGGGTGGCAAGGCAGCGTTGGAGGAAGACAAAGGGTAGGTTTGATTTTTTGTTTCCCCTTCAAAAATCTGTCAAAGCTGTCCTCAGTCACATAAGGCACAGGCTGATGAAGGCAAGAGCACATGGGCTGTGATGGGAAACTCTCCAGATAGTAGACAACTTTCAACACCAACATATTGTTGTTTTATGAAGGCTTCATTTATTTGCTGAGCTAGCTTGTGGTATGTGGAACAGGATGTGTCTTGCCCTGGGCAGTTGAGCGCTTAGTGTATTAAGGGCTCTTTATCCTCGCCTGACCCCACATGGACCGAAGAGGTGCTTGCATGAATTAGTACAGGACCACCAGGGTGGAGGGTGGGGTGGAGTGTGTGTGTATGTATACGTGTTGGTGGTAATGTGTTATGAATAGCTGGATGCCAGGGGAATGTTCTGGGAAGTGCAGTCAGTTCTTTGAGCAGTATGGATTGCAGTTGCCTCAGGGAGCTCTTCTGAGTTGCATAAGGGAGTGGGTGCCTCACAGTTGGCCCTTCTCGGCAAGTGGCCCATGGGTCCTTCTTGAAGCAGGACTATTCTCAGTTCTTCTAATATTAGACATGTTCCTGTTTGCCTCCCGAGTTGCTCTCCAGTCTTCTATTTTATTTCAATGAGAGCTGTCAGTTTTTCTTCTAAAAGCGCTCTTTGAACACTCTGCTTTCTTTGAGCTGAGTTCAACCTGCCAGGAACTCTGCTAGTTCCACGACAGGTACAAATATCAAAGGCAAATTGGATCTCACAAAGTTCCCCGACTGTATCTTGCATTTCAGAGTCCAGAGAAGTTTCTTTAACTAAATGCAAGAAAGATGGATGTTGTCGAAGCAATTTCAGCAGTTCTTTGAAGTGGGTCCTTTCCTGGACCCCAGAAGATGTAATTTTTTTTTTTTTTTTCCTCAAAATTAAATGAACATGCAGTTCTTAAAATGACCTCTGGGTGGAGCTCGTGGTACTCACAAAGAACACTAGCGGTGTTGAAAGCTTTTATGCAGCTTTCTACTCCGGGGTTGTTTTTGAAAAAAAAACAAAAAAAACAAAAAACAAATTTCTTGCCCTTTTTCTCTGCTGTCCTCGATTTGATTGCCTTTTAATAGTCAACAAGAAAGGAGAGACTCTGCCTAATAATTCCTTGAATCTTAGATGGAAATCTCCCACTATCTTAGGGCTTTGTCTTTCTGATACTGAGTAGCCCCTGCCTTAAGAAAGGATTTGCCTGCATTTGAAGTGGAGGTGAATAACTCGCCTGCTCTTCCTGGTATGACTTGGCACTGTTCTTTGGGCATGTGTTGTATGCAGTGTATCACCCAGGCGGAAGATTTCTCATCAATAATTGTGCCCACACTGGGCCAATGCTGAGTCACTTGGCAACCCATTGGGAAAGCTGGAAAAATGTTCTGATTTGTGAAAGGGAGAAGCTTTTATTTCCCTCACCATGAAGCTCTGGACCACAGCTAATTACAGAGCCTCCTAAGAAGTGTTAACCTCAGCATTCCATAGTGACCGACCTCCTGAACCGGGCAGGTACAGAAAGCTGCAGTGTTCTGAGGCCTAATACCTTGGCTTTTGTAGCAATGACCTCGTCTCAGAATGGAAGTGTGTGGATGTGGCTTTGTCATACTCTGTGCTAGGGGTGTTCACTGTAAAAGATAAATGAGGATGCTTCTGCTCCCTTGAAGGGTAAATTTGTTATCTCGGTCTCCCTGCCTTTTCCTGCTCATCTCTTAAGAGGTCACGAGTGGTTTTTGTATTGTGAAACTGATGGTGTAGGTTTCAAGTGGAAATTTAGTATTGTGAAATAAGCAACGCTTTTTGTTTAGGATTCTCTGTTCCCTGCAAGCATGTGCTCTTATTGTAAATAAGCAGCATCTGTTATTTTTCTGGTGACCACAGCTGTCTAATGAGTGTCAGGTGATAAAATAATGATTTTAGGGGTGTCTTCTGGAGGATTTGCTCTTGCCAGAGTAGAAGAGGAGGATCTCAAGGTCGCTACATCAGGATTCTGACTGAGACCTGGTAGGAGAGCGTCAGATCAGGAGGAGCAACTTCCTGAGCTTGGCTTATCTCCAGCTGGATTTGACTATATAGCCAAAAGCTGGATCCCTTCGGAATTATTAGTTTGTTTGTGCTCTTTGCCCCGGGACCTAAGTTTGTCAGGTCACATCCAAAGAAAAATAGCAGGATGGGACTCACAGGGAGGTGGCATCCTAATGATGCTCTGAGGGAGTGGCCTTAACCTTGGCCACAGCAGGTGCAGAGAAGTCGGCTGAATGGTCCTAAGTTTATTGGCATGTGACTCCCACACACAGGCTTTGAGTGAGGTGGGGAGAGTTTTCTTGCAGAGGGCGAAACAGAGGTGTAGCTCACTTCTTTGGCTTTGCCTCTAAGCTCTACCAGGCCTAGGTACTGGATTTCTCCCAGGTATGCGGTCAGGGCCCTGCTTATATCCCGAGCCTGGTGGTTCTCAAGGTGTGGTTCCAGACCCGTAGCAGCAGTGGTCCCTGGGAACTCATTAGAGATGCAAATTTTCACATCCCCACCTGCTGAGCTCTGGGAGTAGGGCTCAGTGCCTTGTGTTTTACCTGGTGATTCTGCTGCATGAAAAAGGTTGGGAACCCCCGCCTTGTCCTTACCACTTCACAGCACACCGCCTGACTTCCAACTGCAACCTCCTGCATTTTGGCCAAGAGCATTCTCTCCCTGCTACAGCCTGCTTTGCCACTCATAAAGAGGGCCCAAAGGACGGGGAATGACCACACCTTCCTCAGAAGTCCTCACCCAACAGTTGATGGGAGTTGCTGTGTGTGGCCCCCGCTCCCTCATCCCTCTAGTGCGTGTTCCACATGGGCTCTGGGAGCTTTTCCGGTGGGCTAGAGCTATTATACTAGCTAAGATACTCGTTGCTGACTGCCTTTCTTTCTCTACGTATTTTCTCTTTCTCCTACCAGTGTTTCTTTTGCTGCCCAAATGAACTGCTTGCACTTGAATCCTAGTCTTAGAGTCTGTTTCTGGGGGTTTCCCAACTAGGACACAGCCCCTGGGGGTATACGCTTTCCCAGTGCTTCCTTGGCCGTAAGGCAACAACAAATTTCACCGAGTCTGGTTGCTAGCACTGCTTCAGCAGACTCAATGCCGCAAACATTTCTCGCACACCAACGGCATGCCAGGTGCTGAGCCAGGATTCCGACTCAGAGATGAGCAGCCACAGTCCCTTTTCTGCGGGGGCCTTCAGGCTCCTAGGAGAGCACAGGAGGCCATGGATGCAGGGCAGACCAGGAGAAGTGTTAGGTAATGTGATGGAGACGAAAGGGGTCCTGGGAGTCTAGGGGAGGAGGCTTTGGCGGAGCTCAAACATGACATGTGAGGGTGCCTTACTTGGGAAGTACCTACTCTGCCTCTTTCTCTCTTCCTCTGTGGTGTTCCCACACCCTGTCTTGCAGCCTTGTGGCAAGTCTTCCTCTTCCTACCTTACTAATCCCAACTCCGCATCTGGCTGTCACTTCCCCTTGGTACCTTCACTCCTGCTTCACCTCACTGTGCATTTTAAATTGTTTCGTAGGAGAAAAGAAATGGAAGGGCTTTCATCAAACTGTCTCCTGCCCTTTCCAGTTACAGATTCTAGCACATTTGCATAACCGCTCCAGAATGCAGTCACCCTGCGTCTGGCATCCACTCCAGGGCTCACCGGGGACAGTGATAGACCAGCATGGAAACCGTGGGCTGTGGCTCCCTCCCATGTGCCACCTTCCTGAGCTTGTCCCTTCTCTTTGGCTCCATGTCTCTCAGTCTCTCTCACACATATGCAGGCCAAGATGGCGGCCTTCATACTTGTATCTCTTTCCTCTCACTGACCTCAACAGGAAGTATGGTATAGAGGTCAGGAGTATAGACAGGTGAGAGACTGCCTAGTTTCCAAGCCAACTTCTACACCTTATTGACTGTATGACCCTTTGGAAATTACTTAACTTCTTCCACCCTCAGTTTTCACATCCATAAACTGGGGAGATTGGTCCCTGTCTCAGAAGATTTGTTATGAGGATTAAAAGAGCCACTATGCCTAAAGTACTTAGAAGAATGCCTGGAGCATGAGAAAGGCTCCCCAAGTTGTCAGCCGTTTGGTCCAAACTGCTGTGCCTCTGGGAGGGGAGGCTTTGGCTGGACCAGATGGTGAGAGGAGGGATATTTGTGAGCAGCCCCTGCTGAGAGGGTGTTGGAAGGGATGCATTTCTTTTCTCTGGATTTTGGATTTTGTGGTTTTGAACAAATTCAGTATTGTCATTGTGATATATATTTTAAACACAAAAGTAAATATCTGATATAAGTGGGAGTTTGATGCATGTATTTATTTATTTTTTCGAGTTAAAGTCTCGCTCTGTTGCCCAGGCTGGAGTGCAGTGTTACAATCATAGCTCACTGCAGCCTTAAACTCCTGGGCTCAAGCGATCCGCCCACCTTAGCCTCCTGAGTATCTGGAACTATAGGTGTGTGCCCCCACCCACCTTAGCCTCCTGAGTATCTGGAACTATAGTTGTGTGCCCCGACATCCAGCTAAGTGGTTTTTTTAATTTTTTTTTTTTTTTTTAGAGATGGGATCTCACTATGTTGCCCAGGCTGGTCCCAAACTCTTGGCCTCAACCGACCCGCCAGCTACAGCCTCCTAAAATGCTGGGATTACAGTGTGATCCACTGCCACACCCAGCCAACATATATTTATTAAAGGCATAGTACATGTGATATCTTACCGGAGTGATTTTCTATGCTCTAGAGCCTCATGTAAATGTCATTTAGGGGGATGCTTTAGGTCATTCATTCTCACACTTGAGCATGCATCAGTGCCATCTGAAGGGCTTGTTAAAACACCAATTGCCAGCCCCACCCCTAGAATTTCTGATTCAGTAGGGCTGAGGTGGAGCCTGGATATTTGCATTTCTGACAAGTTCTCAGGCAATTCTGATGCTGCTGGTCTGGGGCCTGTGCTTTGAGAGCTCTAGGTGATTACAAGTGAAAATTTCCTTATGCCAAGCCTGTGTTAATAGAAGGGTATAATGTTCATTAAGTGATTGTCTTACCTCTTACTAGAGTCCCCTTTTCACCATTTCTCGCAGGTGGGTCCCCTGAGTGAGTACTAGGACACCCAGAACCCAGCCAGGCCACCCACTCTCCTGTTGCTGTCTCTGCTAAAGAGCCCTTCTTGAGAGAGATCCAAAGGCTCTTTCTTGGTCATTTCTGCTCCTTGACTCCACATCTGTCCCCAGGAACTACCCAGGTTAAGTCTTCCACATAAAAGCCCTTCCAACGTTTGAAGATGTTTAAATGTTTTTCTCTTTTCTTTATCTTATTTATTTATTTTTATTTTTTTTCGAGACAAGAGTCTTGCTCTGTGGCCCAGACTAGAGTGCAGTGGTGCAATCTTGGCTCACTGCAACCCCTGCCTCCCGGGTTCAAGCGATTATCCTGTCTCAGCCTCCCAAGTAGCTGAGACCACAGGCGCATGCCACCATGCCCGGCTAATTTTTGCATTTTTAGTAGTGAAGGGGTTTTGCTATATTGGCCAGGCTGGTCTTGAGTTCTTGACCTCAAGTGATCCGCCTGCCTCAGCCTCCCAAAGTGCTGGGATTACAGGCGTGAGCCACCACGCCTGGCTGTTTTTTCTATTTCAGATAAAACACCTTTAGTGTTTCTCACATTAAATTAGCCAACATTACAGTCAAACTGGATGTTCTAAATGCTTCACAAATATTAGCTATCTCAATGCCATAATATCTGTATGAGGTAGGTACTTTTTTTTTTTTTTTTTAAATACAGATGAGGAAACTGAAGCACAGAGAGGGTGAGCAGACTTACCCAAGGTCACACAGCTAGTAGGTAGAAGAGCTGGGATTCCCTCCCTAAAGGTCTAGTTTCACAGTCTGTGCTTTTATCCACAATGCCAGTGGGTCTCAAAGTGTGGTCTCCAGCCCAGAAGCATCGCCATCACTCAGGACTAGCTAAAAATGCAGATTCTTGGCTCTATCCCACATTTATAGAATCAGCAACTCTGGCAGAGGCCCTAGGCGTCTGTACTTTAATAAGTTCTGCTGCTGATTCTGATGCAGCCCAAGTATGAGAACCACTGCTCTAAGGTGTGGTTCTGATGCCTCATCCTGCTGGCTGCTCTCCAGTTTTCAATATCTTTTTTAGAAGCTTAAGTTCAAGGCTGTGCACAATATTCTAGGTATAGTGTAACTCACACAGCACAATGGGAATATTATTACTGCCTTTGTCTTGCATCCAAATTATATTAAGAAATCCAAAGTTTATATTATGGCTATCTTTTCCCCTCAGCCATTCACTGTTGGCTCATAACGAATTTCTAGTCAGTTAATTTCTAGGTTTTTTTCCCCTCCTCACAGGAACTGTTGTTAAGCCCTGTTGCTCCAGCCCTAAACTTGGCATTAAAAACAAGCAAACAAACAAAACCCTCATCCCAGAACTTCACATTTATTCTTATTAAAATCCATTTAGTTGTTTTGGTTCATAGCTCTGGCTTTCAAAAAATATATTTCTGGACCTCCTACATGTTTATTATTTTAAAAATCTATACTCATTTTAAAAATCTGGAAAATAAAGCACAACAGTAGAAAGACAAAAAAAAATGTTCTAGTTCCATCATCCAAACATAACTGCTGCTAACATTTTGATGTATCACTTTGACTTTTTTCCGATACATAGGCTTTGAAAGGCATTCTTGAACAGTGATATTTATAAAAATTGAGTTCTTTTTTCTCTTAACATTTATTATAAGCATTTCTTGTATTATTGCGTATTCTTTATGCAAGAATATTCACTATTGGCTGGGCACAGTGGCCCACACTTGTAATCCCAGCACTTTTGGAGGCCGAGGCGGGTGGATCGCTTGAGGTCAGGAGTTTGAGACCAGCCTGGCCAACATGGTGAAACCCCGTCTCTACTAAAAATACAAAAAATTAGCCGGGTGTGGTGGCAGGCACCTGTAATCTCAGCTACTTGGGAGGCTGAAGCAGGAGAATTGCTTGAACCCGGAAGGCGGAGGTTGCAGTGAGCCGAGATTACGCCGCTGCACTCCAGCCTGGGTGACGGTGAGATTCTATCTTAAAAAAAAAAAAAAAAATTCACTACTATTACATATTCTTCTAGTGGTGGCACAGGAGATACTACTTAAACATTTCTCTATAGTTGCATATTTAGGTATTTAGGTTGTGCTGTTATAGTTATTACTATGATAAACATCTTTTGCATAATGCCTTCTCCCTAAATTTAGGACTGATTCCTTAGAATGGCATCTCAGACAACCTTTAAAAAGGTCAACTCTTTCATTCAGTATATCAACTACTGTTTCTATTTCTATATCATTCATAACTTGATAAGTTTGTTTTTTAGTTTTATTATTTTGGGGTTATTATGAATGGACATGCTCAAAAAAAGGGAACTGGAATCAGCCAATTTGTTCATCCTTTGGCGATGCCCTTCCAGATTTATCTATTGAACAAAAATATTCAGGGAGAAACTTCTAAGTGGTGAGTGTTTTGTTAGGTGCCAGTCAACTCACTAACTAATAGATTTTTGGTCTAGTTGTTCTACTTTGGATAAACTCCATGGAACTATGATTTAAATTGTCCATTTTGCCTGCAAGGAGACCATGAGATATTTAGCAATGCCTTGATATCATCCAGTTATACTGTATTTAGGGCATTCTTTAATTTACCAATGTATTGTTCTGTTTAAAATGTGGAAACCTGAGGAAATGAACAAAGCTTCACTGGGTTCTCATTTTTCTGAAGTTCCATGTTACCTAAGTGCAGATTATATTATTCTGTGAAAACAGCCAGCTGTTCAGACAACCAAGTCAGAAATCTCAGTCTTTCCTCTTAGCCAACTTGTAAGCACAAATCCTGTTGCTTCTTTCTACCAGCTCTCAAATTTATACCATTTCTGTTTTAGTTATTCCCTTCCCTTAGCTTCTCATCCTTAAACATTTTTTTTAATTGAGGTAAAATTCACCTAATGTAAAACTAACCATTTTAAAGTGAACAATTCTCAATTAGATAGAAGAAATAAGCTCTAATGCTCAATAGCAGATTATAGTGACTACAGTTAGCAACAGTATATTGTATATTCCAAAGCGGCTTGAAGAAAGGACTTGAAATGTTACCAACACATAGAAATAATGAATATTCAAAGTGATGGGCACTCCAAATACCCTGACTTGATCATTACACATTCTATGCAGGTAAAAACTACTCACATATACCCATAAATGTGTACAAATATCATGCATCAATAAAAGAAAAAAATAAAGTGAGCAATTCAGTGGCACTTAGAACATTCACAGTGTTGTGTGATCACCACGTCTATCCAGTTCCAAAACATTTTCATCACTCCCAAAGGACACTTTGTACCCATTAAGCAGTCACTCCCCATTCCCCACTCCCCTAGCCCCTGACAACTACCAATCTGCTTTTTGTTTCTATGGATTCACGTATTTTGGATATTTCCTGTGAATGAGATCACGCACCAATGCGATTTTTGTGACTGGCTTCTTTCACTTAGCCTTATGTTTTCGAGACTCATCCACTTTGTAGCATGTATCTTCTCATTCTGTTTAATCAGCGTCCCCATTGATAGTCTTGGAAAAAGAATAGCAAAATAAACCCTTGTAGCATTTCTGATAGTGAGATCTTTCCTGTCTTCTGTGAACTTTTTGCAGTAGCATCGTAGTGTTTATTCATAGCTGAAAAACTATCCCCCAGCTATATATTACTGAATTGAAGCAATCCCTGGAAGGGAAAGAAGTATGTCTGAGTGCTTTATTTTTGTATTTTCAGAACCTAATGTGGATCTGACACTCCATTCTTTGACCACTGGGCAGACCTGAGTAAGAACCATGGCTTTACCAAACACTAGCTATGGGACCTCAGGCAAGATGGACAGTTTTGGGGGCCTCAGTTTCCTCACTCATGAAATGGGGACAAATACTTTTGTCCCTATTTTTACTGAGTGGAACAATTAATATCTGTGCAGTGGCTAGCACAGAGTAAGTGCTCAGTATTAGTAAGATGACATGTTCATTTTTTTCCCCAAGTTTCCTCTTACTGCCTCCCTCACTAAATAACATGCTCCATTATAGTCTCTTAAAATTGGGAATGAAAAAGTGATGCCAATTACATTGTTTTCTTTGGGGCAGAGGTACAAAATAGAATTTTATTAAACTTTGCCTCTAATATTTAAATATATTTTTATGGAAATTTAAAAATGGACACAAAAATGTACATAACTAATCTCCATATACTTATCACCCAGATTCAACAGTTAGTAATATTTTATCATGCTGGTTTCATCTACTCCCCTTCTTGTTTTTATGCTTGAGAATTTTAAAGCTAATTCCATCTATGAAATCTTTTTTTTTTTTTTTTTTTTTTTTT
>NW_026652282.1:18984364-19013874 GCF_009828535.3 Hylobates moloch
CCCGGCTAATTTTTTTTGTATTTTTAGTAGAGACGGGGTTTCACCGTGGTCTCGATCTCCTGACCTCGTGATCCACCCGCCTTGGCCTCCCAAAGTGCTGGGATTACAAGCGTGAGCCACCGCGCCCGGCCATCTTTTAAAGCTTTTTAAATTTTAAGAGTACCCCCTCTCCATCCATGAAATTTATTTATGAAATAAGTTGAGTCATTTGTCTGGTAGAATTTTCTACAATCTTGTTTTGCTACTTATTTCCTAATGTTGTCTTTTAACATGTTGTTCTGTCTCTTACATTTTCTGTAATTGGTTCTATCTAGAGGTTTGATTAGATTCTGGTTCAATTTTCTTTGGGTAAGAAGACTTCACAGGCAGTGCTGTGAGCTGCCTGTTGCATCTATCAAGAGGCTCACAATGCCACGTTGTCCCACTTCCAAAGTGAAGGGCGATCCGTGTGTTTAGGTGTTGTCAGCCTAATCCTTTCATTTGAACTTTCTTACCATTCCTCATGCAGCCGTCCTGTTTCTTGGCTGTACATTAGAATCACCTGGGAAGCTTTTTAAAAATCCTGAGGATCAGGCCACACCCCATATGAAGATCAGACTCTCTGGGAGCGGGACACAGGCATTTTCTAAAGTTACCCAGGAGGGGCCTGGCGCAGAGGCTTACGCCTGTAATCCCATCACTTTGGGAGGCCGAGGTGCATAGATCACTTGAGGTCAGGAGTTTGAGACCAGACCAGCCTGGCCGACATGGTGAAATCCCATCTCTACTAAAAGTACAAAAATTAGCCAGGCGTGGTGGCATGCACCTGTAATCCCAGCTACTTGGGAGGCTAAGACAGGAGAATCGCTCAAATCCAGGAGGTGGAGGTTGCAGTGAGCCAAGATCATGCCACTGCACTCCAGCCTGGGTGATAGAGCAAGACTCTGTCTCAAAAAAAAAAAAAAAAAAAAAAAAAGGTTACCCAGGAGGTACAAATGTGCAGCCAGGGTTGAAACCACTGACTTAATTGTTTCAGTGGCCATTGATAATATTTCATTGATTCATGATTCCATTCGGTGTTGCAATGTTTGATTTTCAAATTCTATCATTCTTTTTGCATTTACTAGCTAGGCTCTTTTTATAAAAAAAGATTTTCCGTCATCAACCACTTGAATACTCTGACATATAGTTTATACAGGAAAGACAGCATAAATGGCTATCTTTCTCTTGATTAATTTTCACAAGTTGGTGCCCTAAGCACCTCCAGAGGTGCCAAAATAGTTTTCTTTTTCGTATCACCAACTCAGGGAATCTTACGTATTTGATGTGTTTAAATTTATTATGATTATCATTCACTGAAGCTCAGATTGTCCCATCTTGGCCAATGTGGGGCTCTTCCTTTAGTGAATTTTGACATGACCCTAGTTGTTGTTGAAAGCACCTTTGCCTCCTGGCACAAGATATCCTCTTTAATGTTTAACTTCTATTTAATCATAAGCTGTTTTGAACAATTTGTAAATCAGTGCCTAAATTAGTTCTCCTACCAATGAGCAGTATATTGATTTTTTTCTGATGAGGAAAGGGTAGCACCTTACCAACTTGAAATATAGCATTTTATTAATGAGCAAATTTGCAGAAATATCTGTTAGAGACTGATGTAAATTATCTTTTGTAAAGGGCAGTAGCTTATATCAATAGAAACACACGTAATATATACTACATGGTTTTTGAAAACCTCTGCAATGTTGCATTTTCAGTGTTGATCATCAAGAATACAAATATGTATATAACCATGTCATACATTTTAAAAACGAATAATGCTGTTGTTGAGGAATATAACTAATTTCAAATTTGTGGAACAGTGGGACTATATTAAAAGATGAGTCCGGGTGTGGTGGCTCACATCTGTAATCTCAGCACTTTGGGAGGCTAAGGCGGGCAGATCGCTTGAGGCCAGAAGTTTGAGAACAGCCTGGCCACCGTGGCGAAATCCCATCTCTACTAAAAATACAAAAATTAGCTGGACGTGGTGGTACGCACCTGTAATTCCAGCTATTTGGGAGGCTGAGGCAGGAGAATCGCTTGAACCCAGGAGGCAGAGGTTGCGGTGAGCCAAGATTGTGCCACTGCACTCCAGCCTGGGCAACAGAGTGAGACTCTGTCTCCAAAAAATAAATAAAATAAATTAATTAAAAAAATAAAAGATGAAACTTGGAATAGTAAATACTTAAATTCTAACAATATCAACAAGTAGTAGTAGTTTAAACATGTACTGTAAAAATGTTGGGTTTTTAAGGATATGTGAGAGACTGGTTGTCTGTGGGACTTTAAAAGCAGTTGGGAAATGCCACAATAGCCTCAGGATAAAATTCTAGAGACCCAAAGCAGAGAGATGCCTCTTAAGAATTATGGAGGATATTTATTACTTTTATTCATGGGATGGGTGATGGTCATTTAATGCCTGTCTCTTGTTTTTTTTTTTTTGTTTGTTTGTTTTTTCCTTATCCAAATCCAAACTATGCGAGGAATTCACTTAAAAATATATGTTTAGTTTGGTTTAATAAAAATAACATTTTCGATGTATTGACTTTTAATTTCATGGGGGAAAGAGTCCATTAGGAATATTCAGGTTTTCTGTGTATATTTTGTGTTGCTCATTCTCTTTGGCCCAAGATGAAACTAATAGCCACAATGTGTCTGCTTCGGTGCTATCTCTAGGGTTGCGTCTGCTGCTGTCAGCTGCACCCTTGTTATCTGGCTGCTGGTCCTGTTCAGTCAGTTGTACAGGAATGTCAGTTCCATTAATAACCCCAGGGCCGGACAGGCAGATAGTGGAAAATGGGTGAAGAGAGAGAAATTGTATTTAACCCAGTGTTCTGAGTTGTCATTTTTGAGACCCTAGCATAGCTGGGTAAAGGCAAGCAGAGGGCATGACAGCAAATCCATTTCTGACAGAATCTCATATACAAACTGGAGAAACAGCCTGATACCAAGAGAAGAAAGGGTGAAATATACTGGGAAAAGAGGGAAAGATTTGGGGTTGGAAAAGTCAGAGGAAACAGTGTTAGGAAGAAATAACATGACCAAGTATTCTGATAGAGGTGCTGACAACTTTGTAAAATAAATTTAATTTTGATTGTAAATGCCATCATTCGTGGTGTTTCAAATGAACAAAATCCCTTTTTAAAAAATGAAATTTATGTAAGGATTGCTCATAGATGATTTTGGAGTTTTGCGCTGTTTTGTGTGTGTGTGTGTGTGTGTGTGTGTGTGTGTGTGTGTGTGTGTGTTTTGGTTCTGGATCAGTGAAAGGCCCGAGGAACACGATAGGTTTTATTTTTTTTTTCCATCAGGTAGAATGACTCAGTTACTGTAGTTGTCTGTGTTTTGGTTATTTATTGCTGCATAACAAATTACCCCAAAACTTGCTGGCTTAAAACAATATTTCATTATTTCCTATGATTCTGTGGGTTGGCTGGGCTCAGCTGGGTGGCTCTTCTGCTGGTTTCACCTGGAGTCCCTTAGGCAGCTGCAGTCAGATGGTGGCTGTGGCTGGACGTCCAAGGTGGCTTCTTCACACATGTGTCTGGCACCTCAGTGTTCTTCATGTGGCTTTCTCAACAGGGTGCTGTGGTACTCCTACAGGGTAGCTAAGAGTGCCAAGAGGAGAAAGCAGAAGCTGCCAGTCCTCTTAATGTCTGCTCTCAGAAGTCCCAGAATATAATTGACAAATAATAATTGTATATATATTTTTGGGGTACAGTGTGATGTTTTGATGTATGTATACATTATAGAAAGATTCAGTCAAACTACTTAACATATCCATCACTTCACAAACTTATTTTTTTGGTAAGAACATTAAAAATCTATTATTTTAGCAATTTTGAAATATATAATAAATTATTATTAACTGTGGCCACCATGCAGTACAGTTGGTTACTAAAACTTATTCTTCCAGTCTAATTGAAATTTTGTGCCCTTTGATCAAAATCTCCCCTTTCCCTATCTCTTCCCCTCCCTCCAGCCTTTGGTAACTACCTTTCTACTCTCTGTTTCTGTGAGAACAACTTTTTAAGATTCCACATATAAGTGAGATTATACAGTATTTTTCTTTTTGTGCTTTGCTTACTTAGCATATTTTTTTTCTATTTTTCTGTTTGGTTGATTAGGCTATTTTTCATTATTGACTGAATTATTTTTTTCTGTTTAGCTCAAGACCAGTGTATACATCGACTCACAGAAGTATTTGAGTAAGCCTAATCGTTGTTGAACTGTGATGGGGAAAGGATTCAGCCTTGGGACATGTGACCTTTGTATACAGGTGTAAGAAATTCCTACTAGGTTTTAGGGCCCAGAACTGGACTAGGCCATGAGGGACCCAACCCATCCTAGTAGGCAAATCATTTTCCAGTTTTATATTTGAGTTCATTAGTAAATAAGTTTACTTTCCAATATAGACACCCCCTCCACTGACTTATGGGGTCCTGTACCCCATAACCAAAGACTCAGCGTTGGAAAGGTGATGCTCCACTCTGTGTCTTTGTTTAGCTAAGGTGAAGGGGACAGGTCTGCCATCCTGGTATATTCTGGTGTTCTCTCATTGGCAGTCTTAGTGAAGGCTCATGAGAGCTTCCTCACAAAGGTTTGTAAGGATTAGAGCTGAGTGGAATAGACCTGTTCCAGGGCAGAGTGAAGCTGAGGACAACAGTGAGATTGTGCCCTTTAGGGCCACAGACCAGAACCTTTACTCAACTCTGATGTTAAGCTATAAAGCTAGTTTACAAGTTTATGGAAGAATTCAGCTTGTTCTTCCAGGCTCTTGAAAATGAAGGTTAAGGCTGGGCCCGTGGCTCATGCCTGTAATCCTGTAATCTCAGCACTTTGGGAGGCCGAGGTGGGTGGATCACTTGAGGTCAGGAGTTCGAGAATAGCCTGGCCAACATGGCAAAACCCTGTCACTACTAAAAATACAAAAATTAGCCAGGCGTGGTGGTGCCTGCCTGTAATTCCAGCTACTCGGGAGGCTGAGGCAGGAGAATCGCTTGAACCTGGGAAGAGGAGGTTGCAGTGAGCCAAGATCATGCCATTGCACTCCAGCCTGGGTGACAAGAGCGAGACTCCGTCTCAAAAAAGAAAATGAAGGTTAAGTTTTGGCAAAGTGATTTGTATAGATCTGTAATACATCATGTTCTAATGAGGTCCAATGAGTTCTAAGTAATTTCTGATTTCCATTAAAATGATTCATGAAAAAATAAGCTCATCAGAGAGAGAGAGAGAGACCACTTTTGAAATGAGAAAAAATGACAGAATAGAAAAGGAGAAAGTCTCTTTTCTCTCTTCTTCCCCAAGCCCCCCTCATCACTGGTTACTTATTTGAGCATCCTTTATCAGCATCTAATGAGAATGAGAGCATAGTGGGATGCCATGTGACCTTTTGAGTAGGAGTTGGAAGCTCTTACGAAGTTTCCAGCCTGATGTCATTTCAGATCCAGGTCATTAATATTGAAAAAAAAAAAAAACTCTTGGATGATTCAAATGAGCAGCCAAGTTTGAGAAGCAGAGCCCTACTGGAGCAATGCTTCTGCAACTTGAATGTACATGCAAATCTCCTGGGGACTTGGTTAAAAATGCAGATTCTTAATAAGTTTGGAGTGGAGCCTGAGAGTCTGCATTTCTAACAAGCTCCCAATAGAGGCCGATGCTGCTGGACAATGGACTATGGACCATACTTTGAGAATATAGAGCAGGGGGCAGCAAACTTTTCACATGGGAAGGCCCGAGAGTAAATATATTGGGCTTTGCAGGTCATGTGGTCTCTGTTGCAGCAACCCAAATATACCTGTAGTACAGAGCAGCAATAGGCAACAGGCAAACAAATGGGTGTGGCTGTGTGCCAATAAAACTTTATTTACAACACCAGGCAGCATCCTGAATTTGTCTTACAGGCCCTGAGCCAATGAAACTTTATTTATAACACCAGGCAGTATCCTGAATTTATTTTACAGGCTGTGACTTGCCAACTTGGTCTAGAGCTTTCCCTGACTCAAGTTTTTGAGCAATATCTTGCTTCTTCCCTGTTTTGTTGGGCTGAATCTTAGGTAAGAATTAAATGGTTTTGAAAGAGGTTACTCAATGGCTTTGTTGAACTGATGAATAATTGATGATGACATTTAGGCTCTGTTTACAAACAGCCCCAATTGTTCCTTGGTTGTGGCTCATTGCTTTGCCTTGAATATAGGTGGCCTTTCTGATTTCTCTCCCTAGACTGCCTCTTCAGAGATGGATCCAAACAGAGCTAGGGTTTATTCTAAAATGTGGCCCATGGGCATCTCAGAATAAATAACCAGGTCTGAACTGTGGAGGCAGAGGGTGGCTTCAGGTCACTTTTCCTTGACCTGCATTTTACAACTCATCTCTGGAGTTTTGTCTAAGGTGACAGAGGCTGGTATTTTGGCTATCTGAGAGGTAGAGAGCAGAGAGGTTCCTGGACATGTACAGTTTGTGTTGAGATAGGTCATGCCCCAGATATGGCTATTAATGGTAGCAGAGAGTTAAATGTTGCTGATAATATATTCTAATAAGTAGATAATACAGAACCAAGTTGTCAGAGTTTTGGGGGGACCCAAATTTGGAACCAAGGACTCAAAGCTCAGAAGGGTTCCATCTTGTGGGCTTCAGGAGTAAGGTGCAAGATTCCTGGTCTGCTGCTCATGGTAAATTTCCTGCATTTCAAACCCCAAAGTCAGTTAGGCCTAAGCTTCAGGAAAGTTTTCAGTTTAATTGGTTCAAAACTGAAACAGACTCTCATCTATCTTTATGACAGTGCTAGGATTCCTAAGGGAGAGGTGTTACTCCTCTTCTGAAATGGGAGGATGTGGGCCAGGAATCCTTGGGCTAGGGATGCTCATGGTAGACCCCATTTCTCAGCATGGTTTTGGCTGGGAATTTCCTCCATGAGATTGACCCTTCTCTCCCCAAGGTGCCATTTTGTGGAATACCACCTTCTCTCTGCTGGTAAAATCTAATTTACCTTAGTGCCTTGACTGGTCTGCAAAATAAATGTTCTGACATTTCCGACAGGAGAGCCTGTCCTCTCTCCTTTCTGCTTCTCTATCATTCTTGTACTTTCTTGCCTTTCCTTTTCCGTTTTGATCTTCTCTCTTGGCCAAGTCTTGTCTTCCAGGGGCTCTCAGTCAAAGTTTAGTCCCACCGATGTCCCGAACAGAAAGCTCAGTGGTATTATTTTTTAGAGAGGGAGGGAGAACCTCTTAAAAGCATGCTTAAAATTCTATCTGTGTGTGTCTTTTCATCCTTACATCTGAGAATATTATTTGTCTTGGCAGGTTGAATATGGTTACTAATGCAGATGTGGTCTGCGCCTTACATGTTACAGTTTGATTTATAAAAAATGAATAATAATTATATAATAGAATATTATTTTTCATCACTCAGAAGACAATATATGTTGGGAAAACATGAACTTTGAAGTCAGATTAAGGCTAAATTAATCTGGGTGAGAAGTTGGTTTTGGCCCTCATTGCCTGTGTAGACTTGGGGTGAGTTGTGCTCATTTTCTGAGTCTTAGCTTATGAGTTGTGAAATGGGGATGATCTGTACCTACCTTGTACAGTTAGGGTAGGATTTGGATCTGATGATGAAGTAAAGTACTTAGCACAGTACCTGGTATATAGTAGGGGTTTAATGAAGAGCATTACTTTTGTTATTTAAAAAATTATGTCTGTTGTTTCTGTTTCTGTTTAGTTCTGAGATCTCCTCCTCTTTGAAAATGTCTTTTCCACAAGGCCCTTCCCTTCCCATCCATTCCATCTGATCCTCTACCTTCTTCTGTTGCTTTCTCTCTTACATCCCGTTCTCTACGTATGACCAACTATGAACTCCTGAAGGAAAGAAATCCAGTTTATTAAACTGTGTGTCTTCACTACTTCTAAACACAACAACATGGATAAATTTCACAGATGTATTGTTGAGTGAAAGAAGCCAAATACAAAAGAGTACACACTTTTTTTAAAGTTCAAGAACAGGAAAAAGTAATTTATGGAGACAGAGATCAGGATAGTGGTTCTTTTGAAGGTGGAAGGGTTATTCACTGGGGAGCTACCCAGGGGAGTCTTTGGGATGCTATAAGTGTTTTAAATCTTGTCTCAGGCCTACTAACACAGATGTGTGTATGTTTTAAAAAATATTTGATTGGTATACTTAGTATTTGTGCACTTTGTATGTTATAGTGCAATAAAAATTTTAAAAGATGTTTCCCAGTATGCAGGGCTTATTTGCCTTTTCGTGATCATTCAGTAAAAGGTTGAGTATTTAATGGATGTCGTGATGATCAACTTTTTTTTTTTTTTTTTTTTTTGAGACAGGGTCTTGCTCTGTCATCTAGGCTGGAGTGCAGTGGCACCATCATAGCTCACTGCAGCCTTGATCTCCTGGGCTCAAGAGATAGTCCTGCCTCAGCTTCCTGAGTAATTGGGACTATAGGCATGCACCACAATGCCAAACTAATTTATTTTTCTAGTAAAGATGGTGTCTCCCTTTGTTGTCCAGGCTGGTCTCGAACTCCTGGGCTCAAGCCCCCACCTTGGCCTCCCAAAATGCTGAGATTACAGGTGTGAGCCACCGTACCTGGCCCTAAGTGGTTAATCACCATGTGACCAAGACCAAATTTTAAGGAAGATGTAGCATACATTTTGGAAAACATGGTAGACATAATTCATAATTTATAGCCAGAATTCACGCTGTTATTCACGGCACTACTTGAATCTTCACATAGCTGTTTCGGAAAATATAGTAAATGCGAATGGCAGGACTTGCAATTTCAGACAGTTTGTGCAGGTGGCAGGGCAGGGAACACAGAGTGGGGATGTAGTCCCGTAGACTGGTGGAAAACCTCATTTTTAACTGATCGTCTATTGCATCTGTGCCCCTCTTTTCCCACCCTCCCTTTGTCCTTTTATCAATTCTACTTGGAAATAAAACCTGCAACTCTAATAGATGCTACTGACACTTGTGTGGCAATTCTACCAGATGGCGTTCGAATCTCGGGTGTTCTATGAAAAATGAAAAGACCAAACACATGCACAAATAAATGAAGGTTGAATTAATCTTTATAATTAAATGGAATATTACCCTGCTATGACTGATTTTTGCTTTCAAACTGGATTGTGTGCTAATTTTTCAGTGAACTGTAATTGTATTAACATGGCTTTTTAGATGCCTGAAAGTACTTAAAAATAGATTTTGCCAAGTTACTGAGAGAAAAGTTATTAGAATTTTTAATCTAAACATCTCTAAGATCCTGAGGTCTATTTATATCATGACTTACAGCTGCAAAGCATTTTCCAATGGTTTTTTATTCTTTGTCCCTTATCATCCTGGGATTTAGGTGGCATTGGCCAGAAATTGGGTTGAATTGCAAGTGCCTGAGGCACATTAGAAAATTGATGTCCTACTAATTAGAAAATTGATGTCCTACTATGTACCCATAAAAATTACAAATAAAAATTAGAAAATAAATATGTACAACTGCTATGTACCCACAAAAATTAAAAATTAAATGAGTGGGAGGGAAGGTGGTAGAGTTTTCTACATAAAGTGCACCTGCTAGCTTAGTAGTGGTGACTATTAGTGAAATCCCTAAAGATTATTGAAGCAGAGGATGAGTCCCATACTTATGAACCGATAACACAGTGTTGGGGGTTCTCAGAAGTGGGTCCAGAAGCCTTGGTACCGTGGCAAGTACCATGATCTAGAGCAGAGAGTATCTCAAACTTAAGCAGGCATGAGAATCCCCTATAGTAGTGGTTTTCAACCCAGAGTGATGTTACACACCTGGAGACATTTGGCAATGTCTGGAGATATTTTTGATCACAACTGGGGGGACAGAGGGTGTTACTGGCATTTAGTGGGTAGAGGTCAGGAATGCTGCTAAATATCCTACAATCCACAGAACAGTCCCCATAGATAAGAATGATTCTTTCCCAAATGTCAGTAGTGCCAAGGTTGAGAAACCCTGCCTTATGATTAGGCTCATTATAATGCAGATTCCTGGGTCCCAGTTCAGAGGCATTCTAACTCAAGAGATGTAGCATTGTCCCACAAATTTGTGTTTTCAACAAGCTCCCACATGACGCAGATGCTGCCAGTCCAAAGACAAAGCTTTGGGAAGCCCTAAGCTAGAGGATGCCAGTGTCAAAGGAACAAGCCATGTATGTGGGCACTGGCCCTATGACATTACCTTTTTTTAGAAAAATGATATGAAAATTCCCACTTGCATTGATTGATTGATTGATTGAGATGGGGTCTCGCCCTGTTGCCCAGGCTGGAGTGCGGTGGCGTGATATTGGCTCACTGCAACCTCCACCTCCCACCTTTAAGCAATTCTCCTGCCTCAGCCTCCCAAGTAGCTGGGATTACAGGCACACGCCACCATGCCTAGCTAATTTTTGTATTTTTAGTAGAGACGAGGTTTCACCATATTGGTCAGGCTAGTTTCAAACTTCTGACCTCAGGTGATCCACCCGCCTCGACCTCCCAAAGTGCTGGGATTACAGGCGTGAGCCGTCGTGCCCAGCCCACACTTGCCTAATTTAATAATTCACCAAAGTTATCTCATTTGATCTCTCCCCACCACTTTATGAGGGAGGTACTTCACAAGGTTTTTAGGTGGTAAAGAATTGTTCATATAAGAGCTAACCTTAAAGGAAAGAATGACAACAATTCCCACTCGAACTGTTGATGAGACAAGGGGATATGTTTATCTAAGTTAATCTCCAACTTGCCTCCTGTTTAAATAAGTAATTTAACAACTGGAGGAGGATTAAGTAGCTGATTAAATTTCTCTGAGAAACGTTAGGTGTTAGGGCCTTGGTATTGCAGGTGTGTTTCTAAGCCCTTTCAACCTTGATATTTGAAAATGTTTTTAAATAATTTGTAAGTATTTTTCCCATTCCCCCAAAAATGCATTGATTTATTTCATAGTATTTATTCCCATTTTGGTTAATATTTCTATATTGGCTGTGTTTTAAATGTAGATATTTACCTCAACAAAATATGAATATTACAGCTAATTATAGAATTATTTAAATAGTTATTATTTAATTATATATTTCTATCTTGATAAAACTTTCCGAAAAGATTAACTTTTGTGCCTTATTTTTCCCTTGCTGTCTTTACTACTGGTTTTGAAAAATGGGGAAACCTCTTGTGTAGAAGAGGGGTTGGCAAACCATTTCTGTAAAGAGACAAATAGTAAACATCTTAGGCATTGTGTCAAATGTCAGGGCCTGTGAATTAAACTATAAAAGATGGATTAACGAAACAAAAACAAAGTTTATTCACTAACCTGCATGAGAGCCTACAGAAAACAGAGCCCAGAGAAACAGAATTGGGGGCTTACATATTGTCTTAAGAAGGGGTAGGGTTAGGATTTCAAGGGACAATAAATGGTGGGAAATGACTGAGAAATATCTGAGGGCACCTAACGGAAAGTCAGGCTCACTTTAGTAAGGTCTGTTTATGTAAGTTCTCATCCTGGCACCAACTTTTTATCCCCGGTGAGAGGAGTTATTCTTTCCCCCAGTGCAGGAAGTCTCTCTTAAAAGGGAGACTTAGGACAGTTGAATTCTTTTGGAAGGCTCTGCTTGTAGGCCGATAAGGGAAGCATGGAGAAAGCCTCTTTCTGCTTGTCTCGATTCTCAGATACCTTCAGCTCAAAATAGTCCTTTGCTACAGTAGCATATTCCGGACCAATAAAACTTTCTTTACAAAAAACATGTGGTAGGCTGGCTTGGGCTGTAGTTTGCTGACCTCTGATATAGAGTTCTGTGAGTGAGACAGAGACAAATATAATTTATTTTGGCTCATATAAAAGCCTAAATGTGATACAGGATTGTTCCCACTCTTGGGCTGTTATCATTTTGGTTATGTCTGGATAAATGGGCTTAGCTAATTGAGGCTTAGGGTATTCATTTGACTAGGCCTAGCAGCTGTTCTGTTTGCAAACTTTGTGAGCAGTTAACCACATATAATCGAAACCAATAAAAACACTGATTTAAAAATTTATGATTTGGCCACTCTCCTGCCCAGTTTCATCTTTTTTTTTTTTTTTAATTTAATTTTTATCTTTTGGGGCAGGGTCTCACTCTGTTGCCCAGGCTGGAGTGCAGTGGCACAATCTTGGCTCACTGCAACCTCTGCCTCCCAAGTTCAAGTGATCCTTCCGCCTCAGCCTCCCAAGTAGCTGGGATTTCAGGTGCGCGCCACCATGCCCAGCTAATTTTTGTATTTTTAGTAGAGACAGGGTTTCACCATGTTGGCCAGGCTGGTCTGGAACTCCTGACTTCAAGTGATCCACCTGCCTCAACCTCCCAAAGTGCTGGAATAACAGGTGTGAGCCACGGTGCCTAGCTCCTGCCCAGTTTTAAAGGAAATAAATGGGCCGGGCGTGGTGGCTCACACCTGCCATCCCAGCACTTTGAGAGGCAGAGATGAGCAGATTGCTTGAGTCCAGGAGTTTGAGACAAGCCTGGACAACATGGTGAAACCCTGTCTATATTAAACAAACAAAAAAAGGAAATAAATGAGAGTTGCCTCTATTTTTAGGGTAATATTGCTACCACTCTCAGGACGATGGGTGTGTTGTTTTATTAATTAATCACAAGGTGGCTTTGGCTTCTAAAGTCTATTGCTACTACCTGTTCCATCTATTTACCAAGAAAACTCAAATATTACTTTCTTTCTTTAACTCTGTTCAGTACGGGGCTCACCCAAGTAAGAGGAGTATCACAAAGACACCAGGGAAATGTTTAGTGCCAGGATGGCAAAATTAAGATTTACTTGTGCCAGAGTAGTTTGCTTTTGTAGACTGAAGAAACTGCCCACCTCCAAGATGCGCTGAGTTGGAGTTTTAGGAGAGAGCATGGATGGTGCTGGTTTATAATTTGGAGCATGCCTTCCTAGAATGTTGTCTATCTTAGAGAGTAATGAGGGTTGTCTGCTATACTGGGGCATTACTCACATAGGGTTGAGAGTGGATGACCTGAAATCTGATCTTTCCTGTCTTCTAGTTCTTGTACAATTAGAACTGTAATTTGCACTTAGAGAGCCTTCTGATTCGTGGAAGTGCTTATCTATCTTCTACCCCTGCATGGTGCATCTGCTTGTGGACCGCACCCAAAAGCAATTTGCAAAATTAAAGTTTTTGAAGACTCATAATAAATCAGTGCAATTTTATCAAGAGAATAAAATTTGATTCATCAGATAACTATTGTTATTATTTGTGGGATCCTGATAGACCCAGAGGATATTAAAGCCTGTTCCCGTGACTAATTTTCATCAATACCGTTAGCTCTGCTTAGGGTAATATCTTCAACTAAGGCATCTATACTAGTCAATCATTTGTTTGGCATTATGGAAACTGCCATTGTTTTGAATGATAGTGTAATTCATGTACAGTGTCCTGAACTTCTGGGTGCTTAAAGCTCAGAATTTTGATTGATGTTTAATAGTTATTACAGAACTCATCAGAGAAAATGAGGCCTTGGCATGATTGAGCCTGACTGAAGCTTTCAAAGCCACTGCAAGCTTAGGAAAGTTGCCCTATAAATTTTTTATGAAAGGGCAGTGATCAGTTGTTCCATTTTTTTCTTATTCAAGTTGGTTTTTTTTCTTATGTTGGTTAAATTAATAAATTTATTTAACCATTTTTTTCTTATGTTGGTTAAATTAATAAAAAAGAAAAAATATGCTATGAGACTTAACCATGTATACTAAACATACAGCTATTTAATTAAGTGATTAAAGTGATCTCTTTGATGTGATACATGCAAGACATTTGAGAATTTATCTGACTCTCCTAAATAGCCAAGTCAGTGGGGATTAAAATAAATGAGCTTTCTGTCTTCCTTTCTGTAGATCAGCTTAATACTAAGTGGCTTTGAAAATTCAGGAGTAAAGCAGTCAACCTAGCCAATCTTTAAATCAGTTCAGTCACATATATAAAAAGTGGATGCCATTTCAGAGCTCAGAGCTAAATAAAGCAGAATTATGCCTGATTCTGTTCTTCCCACCAGCATTATCAAGTTTTAGTATACAGTATTGAAAATTCTGGGAAGGCGGGGGTGTTTTTAAAGTTTAAATCATGTTGTATATTAGGTTTTCAATGTTCCTCATTTTTCTGAGTTCATTTGTGATAGCTATTGTCTCTCTCTTCAGATAATAATCTTTACAAACTCTCTGTTGTCTCCATGGAAATTAATTGTGATTTTTAAAGCTCTAGCCCTAAGACTTTAGGGCAGGGAGTCAACTCCCAAGCAACTGAAATCTGCCGCATGTAAATGGTAGTAATAGCAAAGAGCAAAACAAAAACAAATAAAAATCTTGATAGCTAAGCCGTGCATGCACGTGCACACACATGCACACAAATGATGCTGTTGAGCATGGATCAGTTTGGAAGCATTGTTAAGCACTTACTGTGTACTAGCCCCTGTGTCATGAATTGAGGCAACTCAGCGAATAACCTAGCTTTATTTAATTATCTGTGTTGGCTTAGTAAGCTATGGCCCTTGGGCCATATTTGGCATTCTGCCTGTTTTTGTGTGAACCACAAGTTATGAATGGATTTCACATTTTTAAAATAGTTTTTAAAAATCAGCTTGGTACAGTGGCTCATGCCTGGCACCCCAGTACCTAGGGAGGGAGATGTGGGAGGATTGCTTGAGCCCAGGAATTTGAGACCTGTCTGGGCAACGTAGTGAGACCCCGTTCTCCACAAAAAAAAAAAAAAAAAAAAAAGACAAAAAAACACACCAAGTGTAAACAATCAAAAGAAGAATATATTATGATACATGAAAGTTGTATGAGATTCAAATTTCAGTGTCTATAAAGTTTTATTGGAACAGAGTCACAGCCATTCATTTATGTGTTGTTCTAGCTTGTTTCTGCTTTCTCAGGTACAATCACAGAGCTGAGTAGCTGTGCAGAGGCGATACGGGCTGCAAAGCCTAAAATATTCACTATTTGGCCCTTTACAGAAAAAGTTTGCTTATTCCTGATATGGGTAAGGCAAACTTCATAATTCCTTTATTATCTGAATACTTCTCCCAACTCTCTATTTCACTTTATTGGTATTAGAACTAAATGTATCCATATTCTACAGATGAGGAAACTGAGGAACAGAGAGATTCAGAAAATTCAGGTATTGCTAATACCTTATATGATGATAATAACTTGTTATAGAATGGTTTTCCTCAGCTTTTTAAATAAAAATGCAGTTAAGTAATGGATAATATTACGTTTGTATGTTCTTTTAGTATTAAGGAGAGTCCTGAGCCTCGATTTTATGTTCAGTATGTGTATTAGTCTGTTCTCATGCTGCTAATAAAGACATACCTGGGTAATTTATAAAGAAAGAGGTTTAATTGACTCACAGTTCCACATGGCTGGGGAGGCCTCACAATCATGGCGGAAGGCAAAGGAAGAGCAAAGTCACATCTTGCGTGGCAGCAGGCAAGCAAGAGAAAGCATGTGCAGGCTGGGCACGGTGTCTCACGCCTGTAATCCCAGCACTTTGGGAGGCTGAGGCAGGTGGATCACCTGAGGTCAGGAGTTCAAGACCAGCCTGGCCAACATAAAAAAAACAAAAAATTACCGGACTGGTTGTGGGCACCTGACATCCCACTATGGAGGCTGAGGCAGGAAACACTTGAACCAGGAGGGGAGGTTGCATGACTGAGATTGTGGCATTGCACTCACCTGGCAAAGTAAATGAAATCCCAAAAAAAAAAAAAAAAAAAAAAAAAAAAAAAAAAACAAATTTCAGAGGAATCCCCTTTATAAAACATCAGATCTCTGAGAACTTTCATTATCACCTGCCCTCATGAATCAATTGCCTCCCACTGGGTCCCTCCCATGACATGTGGGAATTATGGGAGCTACAATTTGAGATTTGGGTGGGGATACAGCCAAACCATATCAGTAAGTATTTGTTGATTGATTGAAATAGCTTACATAAAATATATAGTTTTGTTTGCCACCAAGAATTAATTGCATTGGAAGCTGAGTGTGGTGGCTCACGCCTGTAATCCCAGCACTTTGGGAGGCTGAGGTGGACATATCATTTGAGGTCAGGAGTTCGAGACCAGCCTGGCCAACATGATGAAACTCCATCTCTACTAAAAAATACAAAAATTAGCTGGGCATGGTGGTGCATGCCTGTAATCCCAGCTACTCGGTAGGAGGCTGAAGCAGAAGATGCTTGAACCTGAGAGGCAGAGGTTGCAGTGGGCTGAGATTGTGTCACTATACTCCAACCTGGGTGACAGAGCGAGGCTCCATCTAAAAAAAAAAATTAATTGCAATGGATTTTGTACCTTGCTTAATTTTCCAGAATGTTTTATATGTTCTCACAAAATATCTCGCTTTTCCCCCTTTTTTCTCTCCTGTGGTAAGATCAGTTAATATTGAAATGTACCTTAATGTTAGCTGGGCATGATGGCACACGCCTGTGATCCCAGCTACTTGGTAGGCTGAGGCACAAGAATTACTTGAACCTGGGACATGGAGGTTGCAGTGAGCCGAGATCATGCCACTGCACTCCAGCCTGGATGACACCGTGAGACGGTCTCAAGACAACAACAACAACAAAACCCAGGGAAACGCACCTTGGTGTGAACAGCACTGAGTGATGTTTATGATTGTATGTTAATCCTCTTATATTTAAAGGTTAAATGTAAAATATAGCCTTTTATATTTTCTGATACTATTGATGACATTGATCAGAGTGGGTTTCTCAAATTATTCATTGTATGAATTAATATTTATTGAGTATTGGTCACTTGCTATGTTATCTGTGGTAACATGGTGATTAGGTGGAATAGGCTATTGGTTTAATTTGAATAGTATTAGAAGATTCTCTCAGCTACAAAACCTCTCATTTAATTGTATTTATTCCTTTGGCTAATAAACTACTCTTTTAAATAAAAGTATTTCTCCAGAGTAAATATATTAGATTGCTATTAGTCACTTACATTCTATTATAAACTAGTTTGAGGCCCCAATGGCAGCTAGTGGATTAGCAACCTTGAAAAATTAATAGTTTTGATGGATGAGAAGGGAAGGGGGAGATATCTCTGGAGCAGAGTATTGCTAAGGAAAGGCCGACTAGGGTATGATGGTATTGCAAGTGGTATGAACACATAGGACCTGCTAGGTGTTGAAGGGAACAGACAAAAGAAAGAGAAAGAGGACGAAGGCAGAAACCAAGATGGCAAGTGCTAAAGGCAACCTGTATCTTTGATCTGTTCTAGGGTTAAACTTGGTAGTGTTTCTTGTGTCTGTTTTCAGAGGTGTGCCAATAGTGGCTCTCAAAAGAGTCCTCCAACTTTTGGGGGGCTGCAAATAGCCTGGATTCTTTCGACTCATATGCAGAGTCTGGCTTTGCTAGGAAAATCTCCTACCATGCTCCAAGAAGCTTGTACATTTGTCTTCCATTGATAAGAAGGTTGCCTCAATAGCTTTTCTCCCTAAGCATTTCTTTTCTCATTATTTTTTCTCTCACCACAAGTGTGGCCTTCTGAAACTGGACCTACGACGAAAGAGAGTGACATTATTTCTCAGGGGTTTCAGGTATTTGGTTAGGGGTGTAAGATGACCTGGACTCCTCTGGAAGACCCTCCAAACACACACACAACAGTTACTCCAAATCGTTGGAAAAAGTCATGTTTCTACTTTCTTGGTGTAGTCTCCAACTAACATTTGCTCATCATGTACTCTGGACCAAGGGAAAAAAGTGTTTTACATGAAATGTCATCCTGAACTCTTGCAGACAATGCTATGAAATAGGTACTAATTTTTAGTAGTTTTTTTCTTAACATCTGATGTAAAGGAGAGTGTGTTAGGATTACAATAGCTAATGGAAAACATGACACATAATGCCTCAAACAAATAAGGGCTTTATTTTCTGTATGTCATGAAGGGAAAAGAGGGAGGCAGTCCAGGTCTAATATGCTGGGCTTCAAATGCCATCAGCTTTTCATCCCACCATCTTCAGCATGTAGATTTTTTCTTCATACGTGTTGCCTTGTGATTACTAGATGGCTGCTCTGCCTCTGGCATTGCATCAGCATTCCAGAAAGGAAGAAGAGGAAAGGCTAAAGCAGTAGTTGTCAGCTGGAGGTGATTTTGCCACCAGGGGGACATTTGGCAATATATGGAGATATTTTTGGTTGTCACAACTTGCGGAGGGGGGGCATGGGTTGCTCCTGGTATCTGATTTGTAGAAGACAAAGATGCTGCTAAACATCCTACAATTTACAGGACAAACCCCACAACAAGAATTATCTGGCCCAAAGTGTTGAGAAACCCTGGACTCAAGGCAGAAAGCATATGCTGATGAATCGGTCCCCTTTTAAAATGGATTCTTGGAAGTGCAACAGGAAGTTTTTCTTAAATGTCGTTGGCCCGAATCTTATCCCGTAGCCGACTCCAGTTGGAAAGGAAGCTGGGCAACACAGCTATTTTGTTGTTGTTGTTGAGTCCATTGTCATCCTGAGCAGAATTGGAGTCCTGACAGTAAGAGAAGAAAGGGAGAATAGATATTAGGTAGACGGTAGGCGTGTTTATTTCAAAAAGTTAAGTACTCTCCCTAAGGTCACAGAGGTAGTGAAGATCAGCAGCTGCGTCAACCTCCTCTATTGAGGAACGGATGTCCACCTGTCAAGTGCAGCTTCTCTCCAGATGTCTGTATGAATAAAGCATGAAAATGCATGCACTGGGTATGGAAAGCCCTGGAGTTTTTGATCAGCCACAAACAGCCTAGGAAATATTTCTTGCAGCATATAATATGCAATCTGTTAAATATTTATATCACTGCCCTCTCAGCATTTCCAGTGGGACTTGCCTTTCCTTTTTGTCCATGTAACCAATAGGGTAATTAATCTCAGACCTGACTCACTAATACTTTGCCCTTCAAGCCATCAAACTATTGGTGCTTCACTTCTCCCATTTTGAAAAATTAAAACGTGATGTGATTACTATTTGCCTTACTTAGGGTTCATTCAGGAAAACAGACACTCTTCTAAGTATATCAACCAGCAAGACATTTAATACAGGGAATTGGAGGCTTAGGCAACCATTCAGAGGGCTGGGGAGTGAAGGGCAGAGTCTGTCAATGATCTCTGCTGCTTGTACACCAAAGAGGTCTTTCTCAGGAGAATGCCTGGAAGTTGCTGGAAAAGGGCTGTATCTGCTGTCTGCAGATGCCCACATGTCTGTATAAGGCTACCAACAGCAAATGAATGGCATCTCCTCTTCTACCTTTGGAATTGCCTATGAGTGCTTCTCATTGGCAGTCTAACCCGGAGCCATGGGATATTGCAAGATGTAGTTCTGAAGCTTCTCAGGGAAAAATGTAGAATGGGGTGGGGTAGGATGAGGAGGAATTGACAATGAAGTCTGTGGCAGAAAAAAACATTTGAATCTGAATAGAGGCGTACATATACAGCATATTTTAGGAAGAGGAACACTCTATTCAGATGTTGGCAATGTTGCTACTAGTATTATTACCTTATTCTAGGTATGTATCTTTGGGAGGTAAGTAGGGATTCTTTGTATGTGTTCTGATTATTTTCAAGTCATGGTGATGCTAAATAAATAATAAAAAAGGATTCAATAACCTGCATAGATGGTGCAGAAGGTAATATATTCTGTGAGGCTCTGTAGTGCAGTGGGGGGTCCCAGAGATGAGGTTTAAAAAACAATGCATAATTCACCAGCATGCTCTGGAAAGACCAGTCTTCAGAAAACAATTGTGGATGACTCAGCTTGTTCGTTCGTTCTTTCTTTTCTTCTTTTCTCTTTTCTTTTCGCTCTCTCTCTTCTCTCTCTCTCTCTTTCTCACTTTCTCTCCAAAACTGTCTGGAATTCTTTACTTGTTGTAGTTATGCATATGACTTATAGCGAGCTGTTAAAATATAGTGCAAAATTAAATACAATGCCGGAAATAATAGAATAATCTCAGAATGAGGTAACCTATAGACATATGACATAGTTTGGTGTTGGGGGTAGAGTTGTAACCTCTAGTTATCTGCTATCTGGGTCACATCAAGCTTTTAGTGTGTGTAACTCACAGGGTTTTGAAGGTATAATTTGATCTGTGCTATACTTGAGTCTCTGAAACAGCAAAACCCATTATGACTATGTCCTACAGCCCTTGTAAAATCCTAAGTCTTGAGCTTCAGGATTCTGCTGATATTTAATATCTGAATTATTTCAAGGAAGATAAGGAAAGTGTACTATCTTATTATGTTTATTTCTTGAGTGAGGAAAATTGAAAGGGACTAAAGGAAAGAACTCGTTGCCAAGAGCACTGTCCAAAGGTCACTGGTTTTGCTTTGTGGCTTTGCTGGAATAAAACCAACGTGTTTGGGGTTGCCTAGGTCTTATGTTGGGTCATCTGAAGGCAGATCTGGAGATGAGAATTCCTGTGTAAGTGATTTGTTAAACAAATACTCCCAAGAGAAATCAGTAAGGGAATGGGAGAAGCAAGACAGGGAGGGATGAGAGTCCAGTTTCAGGAGACATCTCAGAACTAGTCTGATCCTGCAGGGAACTTTGGAAGTACAAATTATACCTCAGAGTTTGTCCTGAATTGAGGCAAGGGGGCTGGGCTTTCGTACTGCTGCTTAGGGCTGCTTGGGCAAAGGCTTAGGTGGAGGTGGAGGCAGGGTGGGTAGAAAGCAAAGAAACCTCCAGGAACTAGCTGTTTTTGATTGAAGGCAAGGAGCTCTAGTAGCTCCTAGGGCAGGCCTTCAAAAAGTCTCAGGTGTTGGCCATTAGAAAAGAAAAAAACATAGATGCTAGAGGGATGTACAGAAGTTCTAAAAGGGATCCCAGGGAATCTGGTTAGAGCCCTGACAGTGTACTTGTAAGCTTCTCTTTTGCTTTTATGAAACCCAGAATCTGGGGAAGGGAGAGAGAAATTTTCACATGGACTGTAAAGTTTCTCTAAAGCAAGGGTTGACGAACTTTTTCTAGAAAGGGCCAGATAAAATATTTGAGGCTTTGTGGGCCACAGGGTGTCTGACCCAATTATGCAACTCTACAACTGTACTGCAGAAGCAGCATAGTTGACAGGTAAACAAATGAGTGTGGCTATGTTCCAATAAAACTTTATTTATAAAAACAGGGGTAGGGTGGCCGGATTTGGCCCAGGGACCATATTTTGCCAATCCCTGCTCTTGAGGTTCTTTATATGTGCCTAAGTTTGTTTTTCCTTTATTTATTCCCTATCTGTTATAAAACACAGAGGATAATTAGTACCTTTGTCTATCTAAATGATGGTTATGACATTATGATGTATCTTAAATTATTCTAGACCACTGCCTCCAATCTTTCTGGCATCCTGGCCATCTTTCACAATGTTGCAAAGATAATCTTCCTGAAACATGACTCATCTCCTTTTATTCCCATTCTAAACATATTTAGCTCTCTCTTAGCTGTAAAATAAAATATAGGCTTGTTAACATGGCATTCAGGAATCCCTGTGATCTGACCCCAGGCCAATTTTCCTGCATTATTTTCTGCTCTCCATCCTCATGTACTTATAGTCCAGCTACTTTAAATTACTCGCCCTCTCTCCAATATGCCATATCGTGTGTGTTTGCTATCTCCTTGTAGTTTTTTTTCATTTTTATGTATTTAAACTGACTATATACTGACAAAATTATATATATATAATTATATATTATATATATATATGATGTACAACATGATGTTTTGATACATGTATACATTAGAGAATGGGTACGTTAACATATCCATCACCTCATATATTTATCATTTTTGTGGTAAGAACATTTAAAATCTACTCCCTTAGCCATTTTCAAGTGTACAGTACATTGGTATTAACTATAGTCACTATGTTGTACAATACATCTCCTAAACTTATTCCTCTTATCTAACTGAAATTTTGTATCTTTTGACCAACTCCCTAACCCCCTTCCCCCACCCCTGGTAACCACCATCCTACTCTACTCTCTCCTATGAGTTTGACTGTTTAAAATTCCACATGAATGAGATCATGTAGTATTTGCCTTTCGGTGCCTGGCTTATTTCACTTAGCATGAAGTCCTATAGGTTCATCCACGTTGTCACAAATGACAGAATTTTCTTCTTTTTTAAAGCTGAATAGTATTCCATTGTGTATATATACTACATTTTTAATCCATTCCTCTGTTGATAGACACTTAGGTTAATTCCATATCTTGGCTATTTTGAATAGTGCTTCAATGAACATGGAGGTGCTGATATCTCTTTAGCGTACTGATTTCATTTCCTTTGGATATAGCTCCAGAAGTAGGATTACTGCTTTGTATGGTAGTTATATTTTTAATTTTCAGAGGAACCTCCATAGTGTTTTTCATAGTGACTGTACCAAATTATATTGCCACCAACAATGCTCAAGAGTTCCCCTTTCTCCACACCCTTGCCAACACTTGTTATCTCTTCTCTTGTTGATAATAGCCATTCTAACTGGTGATAGGTAATATCTCATTGTGTTTTTAATTTTTATTTCCCTGATGAGTAATGATGTGGATCATCAAAAAAAATCTGTTAACCATTTGTATGTCTTGAGAAATGTATTTTCACGTTATTTTCCCTTTTTAATTTTTTTTTTTTTTTTTGAGACAGGGTCTTGTTCTGTCACCCAGGCTGGAGTGCAGTAGTGTGATCATAGCTCACTGCAGCCTCTACCTCCCAGGTTCAAGTGATCCTCCTGCCTCAACTTCCCAAGTAACTGGAACTATAGGCAGGTGCCACCATGCTCGGCTTTTTAAAATTTTTTTTATTTTTGTAGAGACAGGGTCCCGCTGTGTTGCCCAGGCTGGTCTTGAATTCCTGGCCTCAAGCAATCCTCCTGCCTCAGCCTCCCAAAGCTCTGGTATTACAGGCATGAACCACTGTGCCCGACCTCCTTTCCCCATTTTTTAACCAGGTGATTTGCTTTCTTGATATTGAGTTGAGTTTTAAATATATTTTGGATATTAACCCTTTATCAGATGTATGGTTTGCACATATTTTTGCCTCCGTCTTTGCCCCTGTTTATTCTCCTGGAATGTTCTTCTAGCTCTACATTTTGAAATCCTAACCATTCTCTTAAGACTTGATTGAGTCACCTTCTCCATTAAGCATTTTCTCCATGCAGAAACAGCCTCTGCTCTGGACTTTGATAACAATATTGTCTATTTCTATTAAAATTTTTATTTTGTTTACATTGTACTAGACAGTTATTTGCTACATTCACTACATTTTTAGTATACTGAGGTCTCTCAATATATATCTGTATATTTTTGCCCTTCACAGTGGCTTGCATATAGTAGATAGTCAGTAAACGGAGTTTTCAGATGAAGGGCACATTTCTACATCTTGTGATTATTAATGATTTAAGTGCTGAAACTCTGACATTATTTTTCTTTTTCCTTTTTATAGGCGAGAGCTGTTTTGGCAAAAGTTGGCTATCCAGAGTTTATAATGAATGATACTCATGTTAATGAAGACCTCAAAGCAGTAAGTGCTAAATTTACTGTACTTTTTTTTTTCTGGCAAGTTTTACTGGCCTTGTGCCTTTCAACTAACCCAAGTCCAAGCAATTAAAACTGGTGATGCCAGAAAACACCAACTTTTGATTAATTCCTTGGCTAGATATGAGCCTGAATATGCCAGGCAGATCACAAGATTTAGGGCAGATTCAAAATAAAGGAAGTGTCAGAAATGATGCATGAGTGGGTACCAAAAAACAAATGGACTTGGGTTTGGCCTAATTTGATCATAAAAGAAAGAATTAAGCATATTGAGTATGTTACAATTAGTGGGCATGTTCTAATGGCAAATGCATCATGTTTGTTGTTAAACGCTTTTTATTTGTTTCATTCATATTAAATGAATAGTAATAAATCTGCCTGCTGGGAGTTAACTTCATTAAACTTTATGAGTGTTTTGGCAAATTAAATGCATATACATATGACTCTATAATTTATTGTGAATTGGATTGTGTATTTGCAGTAAGTTACTGATGAAAAATAGTCATAACTCTTTTTTATTTCCATATTTTTGGACATGTATTTTCCAGCAGGTGTATTAATTACAGGCCTTTCTAATCACAACCACTGTTATTTCCTCTCCTACAAATAGTTCTGATAAATGATTTTTCTTCCTCATTAAAGAAACCTGTTTTTACCATTCACTAGATTTTCTTGAAAACGTAGTGTTTTGAAATTCTTTAAGTAACTATGGTTCTGAGGTATAGCTCTTTCCTGAAATTGTGGTTCAACAAGTGGCATATCTGAAAACAATCCCAGCTTTGTAGATGAGCATCACAATTTTACAAGACTATTCAAAAGTGAGAGAAAGCATTAATTAGAATCTTCCTCCGTTGGGCTCTAAGGTATAGCCTCCCAAAATATTGATACAGTTGCTCTGGAAGAAAGTAATTATGCCTCATAGCATCCTAAAACTCAGTCTATCTTATTATACACTGTTTTGATGATGCTGAAAATCCCATTATTATTATTATTGTAACTACAAATATTGAAGCACTTGACATATTCATGTACATTATCTTTTAATTCCTTCAGTGAATCTGTGAAATAGGTGATGTTCATTCCCATTTTGCAGAAAAGGATGTAGAGACTCAATAATTTAAGTGAGCTTCTCAGTTCCACACAGAGTTTCAGAGCCAAGACTGATATCTGGGCTCAGGAAGTTCTGCCTGTAATCAGAGGAGGGATTCTCGAGGGTCCTTTTTAGGCAGCTATGCTGAAGGAACAGAGGCATCAGGGTGGAGACTTGGTGGGGGCAGTGTGACCAGGGCTGTTGGAAGAAGAGCAGAGGGAAGGCCATGTTATCAAATGGTTAAGAGCACAGGCTCCAGTATCATGGGCCTGGGTTTGAATTCTGCTTCGTCCACTTACTAGTTATTTCATCCTGTGTAGGTTACTTAACTTCAGTTAGCCTCCTTTTGGTTATCTGGCTACTGGAAATATAATAACCAAGTCTTAGTATTGTTGGTAAGATTAGATGAGATTATATAAATGTAAAAGCACCTGGCATAATACTCTGGCACAGAGTATAGCCTACTTCCTATAAAGGGTAGCTTTGCAGATCAATATGGACCATTTGTGGTCCATTTTCAAATCAGCCTTATAAAATATTCCATTTCATTGATCCTTAATAGAAATAGACTCAAGCGTGAATTTCTACCAATTTTGGAAATATCTCTATATCAGCCAGGAAAGCAAAAAGCACACTAGGTATTTTAAACAGGGAATTTAATACAGGAAATAGGTTGGAAGGCGAGAAAAGGGAAAAATAGATAAACCACAGGTTAAACTGTTGTTGCTACTAAGAAGAGTATCACCAGGGCACAAAGCACCTTAGCAGGAGAACCTGGGTAACTCCATACTATTGGTACATATTCTGAGTCAGGATGTGGATGAGAAGGTTTGAGAGACAGTTTGATGTAGAGGTTATAAATAGGGACCCTGGAGTCAAAGTGCCTGGAGTAAAACCCCCAGTCTACCATGTACTACCGTGTTACCTAGGATAGGTTATGTATCCTCTCTGTGCCTTTCTTCATCTGAAGAATGAAGGTCATACCAGTCCCTCCCGTATAGGATTTCTGGGAGGATCAAATAAGTTAACATATTTAAAGTGTTTGGAATGAACCCTAACATACAATCAGCACAATATAAGTGTTAGCTATGACATCCTCAATTCACACTTGTGGTACTGGTCTATTTTGGTTTGAAAAAGTCCTCATGAATTAACTCATGCACTGTCCAGGTCCCTCAAATTGATTTAGAAGGGTATACAGATGGAGCAGTCTCAAGCTTTAATCGAATAAGGTAGCACTTAAGGCTTACTCACAATATTTAGTTGATCAAGTTTTGTTGGCATTCTGTTGCTAAGTTCAGAGCCCCAAATTTAAGGACCCATTGAATGCAATATCTTTTGTGAAAAGAAACCAGATGCCAAACAGGATGCCATGTTGGCTATGCTTCTTTGTTTCTCTGGGGCCTGAACTGAAGACATTACACACCAAGATTTTTAATCACTTCTTTGAAGAAATGGCTTTCATCTGACTCATTGCCAAAGCAGACACAATTACACCCAGGAGTTTTAACAGTTTAAAAACCTGACAGTGAAAAAAATTCCAGGTATATGAAGTAAAAAGACATTCGTATTCAGAAACCGATTGTTTTAGTCCATTTACACGTTGCTATAAAGAAATACCCGAGACTGGATAATTTATAGAGGAAAGAGGTTTAATTGACTCACAGTTCCACGTGGCTGGGCAGGCCTCAGGAAACCTACAATCATGGCGGAAAGTGAAGGGGAAACAGGAAAGGCGGCAGGTGGGAAGAGTGAGAGTTCAGGAAAAAACTGCCGCTTTCAAAACAATCAGATCTCATGAGAACTCACTATCACAAGAACAGCATGGGGGAAACTGCCCCCGTGATTCAATCACCTCCCTCCCTTGACATATGGGGATTACAAGTCCCTCCCTCGACACGTGGGGATTACAATTCGAGATGAGATTTGGGCTCTGTCCCTTTCTCTCCCCCTCAATCCCCGCCCTTTTCTTTTTCTGACAATGACTTAAGTCCCTCTTCCAAACCTCAGCTCTGGAGTGGCAGTTCTCTACTCTCCTCAGTGGCGGCACCATCACCTCCTCCCTTCTGTGACCCTAGACTCTCACAGAGCCAAATCATATCACTGATAGAGAAAATGAATAAAACCCACCCTAAAAATAGGTAAAGGGTGATATGATAGATTGTAATATTGTCACTGAGGGCAATAGCAAAAAGACTCAAGTATTCCTGGTACACAATGAGACTGTTTTCAGTTTTAAGAAACATGTAGATAAGGACTGCTATAGGACCTATGAGAAATTTCTGGTAATACGAGCTCTGAGCCTGAGAGGCTGTTACAAATGAAAAACAGCATGCTGCATTTGAGACAGGTGGAGATATGATTCATCAGGCACAAACGCAAAAGGAAAGAGGAGCGAGATTACCTGATGGATCAGATGAAGGTCAAAGAGAAATGTTGAAAATTGAAGTTGGGCTCATGTGGAAATAGAAGCAAATGAGATAGAATTAAAAGGTAAATATGCAAAGGAATTAGAATTTTTTTTTCTTTAAGGATGACAAGGTAAACTGAGGTACTCAGCAAAGCATTTCTGAACAACAGTCCTGTAGTTTTTTTTAAAAGAACAGGAAGAAATAAAATGCCCTTTATTTGAACCCCCATCAACATGCAGGAAAGCCTGTTAGCCTGAAAAGGTAGGTATCAGCCCATTTTCAAATCAGCCTAATAAAGTATTCCATTTCATTGATTCTTAATAGAAATAGATTCAAGCAGTGAGTTTCTCCCAGTTTTGGAAATATTTCAATATTAGCCAGGAAAGCAAAAAGCACACTAGGTATTTTAAACAGGGAATTTAATACATGAAATATGTTGGAAGGCAAGAAGAGGGAAAAATGAGATAAACCACAGATTAGTAACTTTAGAGAGCAGCTGCTACTCCTGTGTCTAGGGTCACAGAAGGGAGGAGGTGATGGTACCGTCACTTAGGAGAGTAGAGGAGAACTGCCACTCCAGAGCTGAGCTTTGCAGGAGGAAGTAAAGATTCTTCCAGAGTCATTGTTAGAAAAAGAAAAGGGAAGGAGTAGAGGGGGAGAGAGTGAGAGGCAGCAACACAGCACCTTTTCCCTCCTGCAACCCACGGATTTCCTCTAGTGCCTCCTATTTGCAGGAAGCTAATTGGCAAAGGAGCTTGGGAAACAGTTTTCAGATTCCCAGTCCCCAGCATTACGGAACAGAGTGAAAGTGTAGGCATGTAGCTGAAAAACTATAGGTAAATAACCAGCACAATTAAGGATGTTACTAAGGACTAAAGTTAGAATCATGGCTGGCCTCCATTTACTTAGGAGAATTGGAAATGAGAAATTTTTCAGAGGCCGAAGTTTCTGGTGAGTGATACACACATATATACATATAAATGTGCATATAGGGATATGCAGATATGTGAACCTATGTAAGATTCTCTGTGGTGGGTCTGGTCTGCTTTGGCCAGTGAAACACTAGTGTGTGTGTGTCTGTGTACATGACAGAGAGTGCCACTATGCAAGAGTGAGGTGATATTCAGATGGTATGCTAGAATGCTGCAGAAAAAGAGGTTGTTAAAATATTAAAATAATTCTTTACTATTTGTTAAAAAACACAAAACATTGTGCTCAGCTCTTTCAAGGGCCCCTGGCCATCATGGCACTGGAGAGCTAAGGGTGGGCATTGGAGGTGGGGCACCCTGGTGCCCCCCAACCTTCCAGCCAGGCCTCTGTAACTCTCTCACATTGGCCTTCATCCAGACTATTCCACTGGTCGGAGCAGACCAAGACCAGCCCCAGTGTGGAGATGGGACATCTGGTTCCAGTGCTAGTGTGCTGGCTGGAACTCCCTCAGACCCACCTTCACATAGCTGTTTGTGGGAATTGCATCCTCCATGGTACACTGTATATGTGGATTATTAAACATTTTGAACATCACCTCAGTATCTTTTAGGTTGGTGCAAAAGTAATTGTGGTTTTTGCCATTACTATTAATGCCAAAAACTGCAATTACTTTTGCACCAACATAATAAGTATGTCTACATGTATAGACACACATTACTTTTGGGCAGAGCCATCTAAACACACCAGTCTTGCATATTGCTTTGTTGTTTGAATAACGGAACATGTAGATATAAAATACGGATTCCATTAAGTATTCAGAAAATCCTTTGGGTGCCTAACATAAAATCTTTCTAATAGATATTTGGATATATCTCTGAGTATCTTTAAATGGATTTAAATTAAAGGTGTCCTAGAATTTGCACTTCCTACTGGCACAGTAAGGAAAGTACCACAATTAGTGCTTCAGTATTTTTCATCTGCCTATTCTTACATGTAGGCCGAAGCCTATACTACAGATCATTTGCATTCCTATATACTGTCTTATAAACATGTACTTATCCTACAGAGAAGCTGAACACATTTCCTTGTTCTGTGCTTATTACAGGTTCCCCATCTTTGGGGTGGTGGTGGTGGTAATAACTTTATTCTTCCATTTAGTCTGTGGATCTGGGATAGGATATTCAAGAAGAGAAATGTAGGCTCTCCTGAATTTTATGATCGGGACAGCTGTTCCTGGGAAATGACACAAGAGTCCCAATTAATTCCCCAAAGGTCATGCAATTGAAAAGTCAAGAGATGGAATTGATTGAAAGTGGTCATCAACTTGACCTAGACTTTTTCCAGTAACTGAAAGGACAAGAGGCTTTTGAGCCAAGTATTGTCTCTTGCCGAATTTAATTTTTTCATTTTGGAGATTACAAGAGGCTTTAAAATATTCACGTGAATTCGTTCTTGTTTCTGCTTCTCGGAAAAACAGAACTTTCTCAATAGTTTCTGGGTTTC
>NW_026652282.1:19018670-19039118 GCF_009828535.3 Hylobates moloch
GATCTAATCTCCTTCCTCTGCGTCTATCTCCATCTCTGCATATAAACACTACCTTGAGTTCAGTCTTATTATTGTTATTCCCATGCCTTTCTTTATGCTTTTCCTATATAGGTACGCGTCCATAAACAGCATACAGTGTTGTTTTGCATGTTTAAAAAGTTTAAATTTCCTCATAGATATAACTTACCTTATTCACTCTGCATAATTTTTAAGATTATTTCATGCTCATGCATACAGAACAATCATTTAAACTGTTGTATTGCCTTCCATTATGTGAATATACCACAATTTATCAGCCCCTCTTCCCTGTGTAAGCAGTTTGAGGGACAATTTAAAGTCATAGCTTTATAATTTGTTGGCCAAGCAGAACACAGAGGATGCCAGGAATCGATACTTTTATTTCTGCCTTTCTCCCTGTGCCTTCAGTTATTTTACTCCTTCCTTTATATTTTCGCTTGGTCTCCTGGAAAGATTGTTAAGATGACTCCTTAACAAAAACTTCTCCACGGACATGGGTACCCACTCTGTGTTAGGGAGGAGCTAAATGTGAGCCAGACGTTGGTCAACAAGTAGGTGACTGTCGAGCCTATTACCATCAAATTGCATATATACATTTATATCTATAATGTAATGCCTGTGGGTTTCATATACATGCATATTTTACTTTTTACTTTTAAAAGACTATTAAAGTTATAAAAATTACAGTTAATAAGAATTTGATTACCCTTGGTTATCTCCTTATTCAAATGTGTATTTTTCGTAATTTCCATAGTAATATATTTAAAAACCCAAGCATTGGAGGTCACTACAAACTATTGCATTAACAGCTCCACAGATCATATTTACAATAAATAGCTAGGTTCGGTATTGCTAGTTTTGTAGATGGAGTGCCTATAGAATGGAAACTGTCTGCCATTCTCCTTCCAAAACAAGAAAAGGAACTAAAAAATCAATTATGTCTGTTTTCCTGTCTTAATAGACAGCATTGTTGTGAGCTGCTACCAACTTTCTGTGTTCCCATGCAAGCTATAATCTATGATTTGCCTCTGTAATTTCGTTAATATTTAGTGACCAGAGACTTTTTGAGTGTTAACAGATAAATTCTGTTAATAATTATTCTGGTGACTTCATTGTGCTTATGGTGGAAAATAGGTCCCTGAATCACATTTATTTTTTTCCTTTATGAACAACTACCAATTATTTGACTAAATCATTGTCTATAAGCTAAATGAGTTTTCAGCCAACTAAACTGCATGTTACTAAAAAAAACTTACGTGACAAATAAAGTAAACATTTTAAAAAAGATCAAGGACTCGTGAGCTAAGAAATTTCAAACCTAAGATAATATGTTTTGTAAAGGTTAAAGTAGATTTTTCAATTAGAAGGTAAATGGAACGCATTGTAAATGACTGCAGTTGTGTTTTTCCTGTGATCCAGAAATGACTATATTGATTTTTGAAGTTTTTACATTAACAGAAAATCACTGAGACTAAATTTCATGGCTTTGTGAATTCTGGGTTAACTGATAACAGCTGAGAGAGGCTGTGACTGCTGCAGCTTCTCTGCTAGGTGCTCCTTCCTATGCTGAAGTATTTTTTTAGAGCCATCTTTTATCTTTACTTAGAACAATGATGTTGTGATTTGTTTTATTCAGATCAAGTTTTCAGAATCCGACTACTTTGGCAACGTCCTACAAACTCGCAAGTATTTAGCACAGTCTGATTTCTTCTGGCTAAGAAAAGCCGTTCCAAAAACAGAGTGAGTATTAAAAAAAAAAAAAGTTAAATAGATAAATACATTGGTGAGAAGCAGAGTCTCTTTAGATTAAACTTTGTAATTCCCCTCAAGTCAGAGTAGCTGGCTTGCCAGTTAACTTGTTTTAGCAAAATCTATGTCATGTTTTGCCAACTCTTATTTTTTATATTATGTAATTCAGATCTTAAGTCTAATTACAGGTCCCCCATTTCTAGCATCAACACATATCAAGAGAAGGCTTATTAGGATGCAAACATTAAAGTTATTTCTAGATCTAGTTATGAATATATGTAGAGGGAATAATTTCTCTGGATTTTTACATTCGTGTAGTAACTTTTGAAGTCTTAAAAAAGAATAAATACTTAAAAAAACTATGATTAGAAATGTCAAAGTAAATGTATAGAAGCAACTAGAAAATATTTGTTGAGGTAATGCCTATCAAAGAACTGACAGCTATATTGTTTTTATCTAATAGCAGTTATGATTTATTTGCCTTCCTCTCAGCTGCCTATAGGAGTTTTTTCTACAGATAGGAGAGTTTCCTTAGGAACTTTTAGGCCCAGAGCCCGCCAGCTATGATTTCATCCCTTAGCAAAATGTCAGTGATGATGACAATGATGATGGTAGCAGCTAACAATTATTATTTGTTTACGTTGTACCAGAAAATGCTTTACAATTTTTAATTCATTTTATCCTCATATGAATTCTGTGTGGTATAGGTACTGTTATCCCCATTTTACAGGAAAATAAAAGGCTTACAACTGAGAAATTCTCCAGCTTAGGTTTGGATCACGTTTTGTTCTGTCTGCTGGTGCTTTTGATTCCTGGGACTGGATTCTGTTCTGCTAAGGCCCACTTCTCCAATGCCTTTTTTCTCTCTGTTCTCCAGACTGGATAATTTCTATTGATCTGGATTTCAACTCCGGCATTTCTTTTTTAATTTAATTGTATTATTATTTTTTAACTTATTTTTAATTTCAATAGGTTTTGGGGGAACAGATGGTGGTTTGGTTACATGAATAAGTTCTTTAGTGGTGATTTCTGAGATTTCAGTGCACCCATCACGCGAGCAGTGTACGTGTATACTGTATCAGTGTGTAGTCTTTTATTCCTCACCCTCTTCCCACTCTTTCCCCCCAAGTCTCCAAAGTCCATTGTATCATTCTTATGCCTTTGTGTCCTCATAGCTTAGCTCCCTCTTATGAGTAAGAACACAAAATGTTTGGTTTTCCATTCCTAAGTTACATAGGATAATGGTCTCCAATTCCATCCAGGTTGCTGCGAATGCCATTATTTCATTCCTTTTTATGGCTGACAACTCCGGAATTTCTGTTTGTTTTTTGTAGTTTCTGTTTCTCTGTTGTGATTCTTTGTTAAGTCATTGTCATCATATTTTCTATTAATTCTTTGAATAAAGTTTATTTTAATTCTTCGAAGTCATCTATAATAGCCACTTTCAAGTCTTTGCTAAATCTAGTAGGTGGGCTCAAACTAACTAGAGTTAGTTTCTATTGACTGCCTTTTATTAAAATTAATTTTTTTTTTTACAGTTTTTCCTTTGCATAACATTTTTTGTTGTTGTTGCTAATGACAGTTTAGATAGCATGTTGTAGCAACTCTGGATTCTGATTTATTTTTCTGAGGCTTTTTTTTTTAAAAAACCAAAAGTAACTGTCCTAACTTATACTGCCAAATAGATCTTCTCTGTGGTATGCAGCTGTCGATGTCTCCACTCAGTTTTTTAACTCTTATTTGTAGTTATTAGCCTCACTTCCTGATGGTTGTCCCTGTGTCTACATAGCTTAGTGCTCAATCAGTGATTAGGTCAGAGCTTGTGCTTAAACACCTTGAGTCTATAGGGCTTCTACCCTCTGCCAGTTGCTCTGTGTGTGGGTTGGGAGCACCTTCAAAGTTATAGCCAGTTCTCAGTCCACCTTCAATTTCACCTTCCACCAGGCCCTCACTGGTCTTCCCTGCACGTGTGCCTAGTTTCCCAGTCAGCCAGGGATGTGTGGAGTGCTTATTTGGCCCTTCTATTACTATTTCAGTTACAGGATCTCTCTTTTAAATTTCTGACTGGGTTTTCCTTGTTAGTTTTCTACTAAGTTGGCCATTCAAAAATTTTAAAAAAATTTGGTGGGTACGTAGTAGGTGTACGTATTTATGAGGTACATAAGATATTTCAGTACAGGCATAGGATGTGTAATAATCACATCAGAGTAAATGGGGTATCCATAGCCTCAAGCATTTATCCTTTATGTTACAAACAATCAAATTATACAGTTTTAGTTATTTTTAAATCTATAATAAGTTGTTGACTGTAGTCACCCTGTTATGCTATCAAATAGTAGATCTTATTCATTCTATCTAACTATATTTGTGTACCCATTAACCATCCCCACTTACCTCAACCCAGTACCCTTCTCAGGCTCATTCTACTCTCTATCTCCATGAGTTCAATTGTTTTCATTTTTAGCTCCCACAAATAAGTGAGAACATGTGAAGTTTTCTTTCTGGGGCTGGCTTATTTCACTTAATATTCTCTAGTTTCATCCATGTAGTTGTAAATGACAGGATTTCATTCTTTTTTATGGCTTAATTGTACTCCATTGTATATATATATATACCACATTTTCTTTATCCATTTGTCTGTTGATGAACACATAGGTTGCTTCCAAATCTTGGCTGTTGTGAACAGTTCTACAATAAACATGGGAGTGCAGATGTTTCTTCGATGTACTGATTTTCTTACTTTTAGGTATATACCCAGCAGTGGGATTGCTGGACTGTAAGGTAGCTCTATTTTTAGTTGTTTGAGGAACCTCCAAACTGTTCTCCATAGTGGTTGCACTAATTTACATTCCCAGTAACAGAGTACAAGCGTTCTCTTTTCTCAACAATCTCACCAGAATTTGTTTTTGCCTGTCTTTTGAATAAAAGCCATTTTAGCTGGAGTAAGATGATATCTCATTGTAATTTTTGATTTGCATTTCTCTGATAATCATTGATGTTGTGCACCTTTTCATATACCTGTTTGCCTTTTGTATGTCTTCATTTGAGAAATGTCTATTCAGATCTTTGTGTCTATGTGTCTGTTTTTATGCCAATATCATGCCATTTTGGTTACTATAGCTCTGTGGTATAATTGGAAGTTAAGTAATGTGATTCCTCCAGTTTTGTTGTTTTTGCTCGGGGTAACATTGGCTATTCTGGATCTTTTGTGGTTGCATATAAATTTTAGGAATTTTTTTCTATTTCTGTGAAGAATGTCATTGATATTTTGGTGGGGATTACAGTGAATCTGTAGATTGCTTTTGGTAGTATGGGCATTTTCCCAGTATTGATTCTTCTAATCCATTAACATGGAATATCTACTTTTTTGTGTCCTCTTCAATTTCTTGCATCAATGTTTTTATAGTTTTCCTTGTAGAGACCTTTCACTTCTTCAGTTAAGTTTATTCCTAGGTATTTTATTTTATTTGTAGCTATTGTAAATGAGATTACTTTCTTGACTTCTTTTACAGATTGCTTTCTCTTAGAATTTCTAAGAGAATTTCTAGTTCTTCGACTGGCTGTTTTTATGCTGCTTAGTCTTTTGCTCCTCTCCCTTTCAAGTCCCTGTTCTGTCCTGGCTTCTGGAAACTCTGAGCCCCTGTGCTTTCCCTTGGCTTAAGTGGTGATTACCACTTCTCCCTCTTATGTTTCCATCCGGCCATCCCTGCTCTCTGCCCTTCAAACCTTCCTGTAATATGCACCTGAAAAATTCATTGGAGGTTACTGACTTTAAGAGGTAGGCCTAAAGCTGAATCTCTTCCCTACCTAACCCTGACTCCAGTCAAAAGCACAAAGGAAAACAGCAGAAGGCTTTAGAACTGCTTTGAAAAATGATAGATAATGGTTTAAAGCCATTTGCTCCACTGTCTTTGGTTCTTTCCTCTCATCACGTTATTTCTCAGTCCACTTATCCTGTTTCATTCCCAATCTAAATTATTCAATAGTTTTAGATTTAGGCGTCTTAAATCCAATACTCAAATCTGACGACTTCGGCAAATGATTTCCAGTATCCCTATGACCATCTACATGTAATACGGTAGTCACGGATCTATAGAATCTTGCCCTTTAATATTTGCTTCAGATCAGTTCCAACTCTTTTTTAAAAAAAATCTGTGGAAAATTGAAGGGTTTCACCAACTTTTTGGTGAATTTTCAGGGTCTTCTCAGGGGCTCCTGCATATTGGCAATACAGTCAGTCTAATTGTTTGATTTCAAACTGTCATTATTCATTTAGGTGTGTAGAAAGGCCTGGATTAGTAATTGAAAAACTCCTAAATGTGTTATCTTTAACATCATCCTAGGATACTGATGAACTGTCAGATTCTAATGGTCTTAACTATTTCTAATATTTTATTCATGCCTTAGAAATACACTGGCTTTGTGGGCTTAGGAAAACTGAGATTTGTGTGGTTTTCTTTTCTGTCATTGAAAAACAAATAGCTCTTTCACAAGGGTATTAAATTGGCTAACTTTTGGGAAAAGTTCTCCAGAAATGGAAATCAGTGCAGTGCTTGTAATTCTTGTTTCCTCAGACTATATATCTATTTCAGGGAAATAACATTTAGAAATTTAAGGTCTTCTTTGCATAGTAAAGGGATATGAGTAAATTCCTTTTCTTTTTTTTGTTTTTTTTTTTAAAGGAAACATCTGGCTGGTCCTTTTCAGGCATTGTAGAGAATTTTAGCCTCGTGATACTCATTGGCTTGAATTGACATCTTTCAGGCCTGAAAATTCATGAGTTAATCGAGTGGGGATCATTCTGGAATAGCTCTTCTACACTAGTTTACTTTGAACAGCATCATGATTATATTTTCACAAAGCCCTGAAATAACATTTTGCTTCTTTGTGGGTATAGGAGATAAAGACCCTTTATCTTTCATTCTCATGGAATCCATTTTAGCTGCACTAATGTGCATTAAGAAGTTTCTAAGGCGATGGGATATGTCAGCAAGAATGAAATTAATTGGGTGGTCATCCCTGAAGGTACATATTTAGGGGTTGGTTCACAGAATTGTCACTTCATCAGCTTGCTTAAAAATAGAGGATTTACTTACTGCTCGGCTTGAGTTGAAAGTAATTTCTTTCCCTCAGGATCACCTTCTTCGACAGAAATTATTTTAAGCCAGCCTCACTATTAACTCACTCTCATTCTACTGTGACCAAACATGTCTGAATTCTCTGTCTTTTGAAAAACATGTAAAAATACATTAAATGTCTTTATAAATTATGTTCCTGCCCAGAACTTTTGTTTGCAAAAGCATTATCTATAGCATGGAATGGGAGTGATATAATCTGCAGGATATTAATAAGAAAGCAATAAATACACTATGGCTTTTCCATTCCATATTCCCTAGACTATCTGTAAGAGTTGATAAGAAAAATGTAAAACTTTAGCCTGATGTATATCTATTTTATATGGTCCAAAGAAATAGGTGTACCAGTGTCTTTTTCTTCAGATTCTTGTATTTTGGTATTATATTCCTTTTATGTATCTCATTCTCCAGTATAATTTCTTTCCCATTATTTTGGGATTTGAAATTTCTATGCGACCTCTCCCTACCTTATCCACCAAATCCTTTCTCAAACACAGACTGCAGAAGCACCCTAAAGACATAGTAAGAAGAATTTAAAGCACTTGAATGATATTCTCTGTTTATTGAAGTGGATGTATACATGCAATAAATTCATTTTAATGGATTTAGTGATCTTCTGTTTAGCACTTACCATTTGGACAACAGTCAAAGCCCATAAGCAACTTAAAATCTTGTTGGGAGATAAGCTGTGCAAACTCAGATGCCTTCAGGGGCCAGTCAGTTAACAAATGGTTGACCTACATGGGTGTAAACAGGGAGTAGTGGGGACTGTGGAAAACTAGTAATTACACACCCCACTTAAAGGCATTCCAATTCAATAGTTTGTTAAGCCATTGTGTTGGGCAAGCAAAACAGTTTTCTGGGAAGATTCAGCCCATTGGGTTGGACTTAGTCTGTGGATAGCTAGCTTTTCAGCATTCCATTTATCTATAGCTGTGTGACAAACCTCCCCTAAATTTAGAGTATTGAAACAACAGTCATTATTTTTCTCTCTCATGGTTCTGGGGGTCACTAGGCTCAGCTGCATGGTTCTTGTTGGTGGTTTTTTTTTTGTTTTTTTTTTTGTTTGTTTTGTTTTTTGACACAGAGTCTCACTCTGTCACCAGGCTGGAGTACATTGGCGTGATCTCAGCTCACTGCAACCTCCGTCTCCCAGGTTCAAGCGATTCTCCTGCCTCAGCCTCCTGAGTAGCTGAGATTACCGGTGCCCGCCACCACGCTGAGCTAATTTTTGTAGTTTTAGTACAGACAGCATTTCATCATGTTGGCCAGGCTGGTTTCGAACTCCTGACTTCAGGTGATCTGCCCACCTCAGCCTCCCAAAGTGCTGGGATTACAGGCATGAGCCACTGCACCTGGCCATTTATGGTCTTTCATGTAGTTAACAGTCAGATAGTGGCTGGGGCTGGAGTCATATGGAAGGCTACGTCTCTCACATGTCTAATGGTTATGCTGACTGTTGACTAGAACATCTACATATGGGCTCTTCATGTATGTTGGGTTTCCTTACAGCATGTTGATTGATAGAGAAACTTCAAAGGGCAGCTTTTCTGAGAAAGGGAGGGAGGGAGGGTGTGCTTGTATGCATCGGGGGAAGTTGTATCACCTTTAATTACCTAGCCTTGGAAGTCACACTGTCATTTCTGCTGCATATTATTCTTTAGAAGTGAGTCACTAAGGCTAACCCATAATCAAGGGGAGAGGAATTTAGATTCCATCTCTTAATGGGAGGAGTGTAAAAAAGTTCGCAAACACATATTAAAACTAGCACATGTAGCCTTACATTAGAGAATAGTAAAACTAAATATATAATAAACTTGGATGTAATACGGGAGATATACAAAATGTTTAGCAGCTGGTTTGGCATGGGCCCTGAACAAATAGAAGAAATAACAGCATCAACAACTGGTAGGCTCTACTGGTGCAGCTGCTTAATATCAGCTCTGGGTATTATCAAGGCTCCATACATGCCCTAGAGTCAATAAGAGCCCTGGGAGGTCAGGAATGGTAAGATCATGTGTCTGAAATAAGATGTTTTCGTTATTCTTGTTGAAGCTTCGGAAGCCCCATTAAGGTCTAGTTTCAGAGACTGGTTGTTTGGTTTGCTTTGTCTACCTTTGTCTACCAGCAGTTAGGAACATTTTCCCTGCATGGCCCTTACCTGAATGTTTCAAAAGTTTGTTACTTTAAAGAGAGGGGAGTTGGGAAGAACAAAAAGAGAAGGGACAAGCTCTAGGAATACACCTTATCTTTTGTATATATTATGATTCAGTCCAGTGTTACTTAGAAGCCAAGGCACCCACCTGGATTTTCCCCTCTTGACCTACAAATGTTGGGTTCTTCGGGTAGTGTATCAGTTTCCTATTGCTACTGTAACAAACTCCTGCAACCTAAGCAGCTTAAAACAGCACAGATTTATTATCTCACAGTTCTCTAGGTCAGAAGTCTAGGGTAGCTTGGTTGTTTTCTCTGCTTTGGATTTCATAAGGCTGAAATCAGAGTGTCAGCCGGCTGGGCTCTTATGGGGAGGCTCTGGGAAGAATCCCCTTCCAAGGGGATTCAGGTAGTTGGCAGAATCCAGTTCTTTCTGGCTGTAGGGGTAAGGTCTTTACTTCCTTGCTGGCTATCGCCTGGAAGCCACTCTTCGTTCTCAGAGGGCTTTATGCAGTCCTTGCACATTGCCCCTACATCTTAGAGCCAGCAGCGTGTCAAATCCTTCTCACCCTTCCTCCTCTCCGACTTCCTCCTCTGTTGCATCTCTCTGATTCCAGCCAAACAAGGTTGTCTGCTTTTAAGGGCTTGTGATTAGATTGAGCCTACCTGAATAATCCAGGATAATGTCTCTATTTTAAGGTCCTTAAGCTTAATTACACCTGCAAAGTCCTTCTTACTATGTAATGTAACACGTTCATAGGATCCAGGGATTAGGATTTGGCCATAATTTTACCTACTACAGGTTGCCAAGTTAGGTCAATAGAGGTGCTTTCCCCTTCACTTGTTTCCTCAGGAAAGTAGGCAAACCAGCAAGTTTATGTTAAACACTAGGGCTTAATTGAAATACCCCAAATTTGAAGGAAAAGAATATGCATTTTATGGAAATATGTCCAAGTTTCGGTTTTGAAAAGAGAGGAGGTGCCCTTTCTTGATTTCCAGTAATGTCTACAGTATAATATAATGCTTAGGCGAACTGGTTTGAAGTCAGACAGACCAGGCCTCGTACAAGTACATAATGCTCATAAGTCTCATTATCCTCATCTGTGAAATGGGCTAATAATTCCTATGTTGTCATGGGGAAAAACTGATGAATAGAAGGTGCTTAGGACATAGTAAGTGCTCAGTGAATGTTAGCTAAATATAATGATAATGATAACAGAATGACATATTCATAGACTTCTTTGTAGTTGGGGAGAAGGTATGAGTTTACCAACCAGTATCAACAATTGGGTTTCCTATTAGTTTCATATTAACCTGATATAAATTAATTTGTTAGTCTGACATAATTATCCTATTAGACATAAATGAGTAATACAATTATTCTAGAAAGGGATTTATACAAGTTTTTTTTTTTCTTTCCTTTTTAATTTTTTTAGAGACTTGAACTTCTGGGCTCAGGCAATCCTCCTGCCTCAGCCTCCCAAGTAGCTGGAACTATATTTGCATGCCACTGCTGGGCTTAGGAGTTTATTTTTAGCAATTTAGCTTAAGATGAATTGCTTGGTTTTAATCATAACAAGCAGTCACTGAAACTCACAACCGTCTAAGTCAGGGTTTGGCCACTATGGCCTGTGGGCTAAATCTCACCTGCTGCCTGTTTTTGTACGGCCCATGAGCTAAGAATAATTTTTAGAGATAAATGTTTGCAGTTGGTTTGATGATGGGGAAGCCCTAACTTTGTTTTGTTTTTTGTTTTTGTTTTTTAATTAAAATAATTTTTGTTGGTACGTAGTAGTTGTAAATATTTATGGGGTACATGAGATATTTTGATACAGGCCTGCAATGCATAATCATCAGATCACGGAAAATGGGAGTATCCATCCCCTCAAGCATTTATCCACTTATATTATTACAGTTATCTTAAAATGTACAATTATTATTGACTATAGTCACCCTGTTGTGCTATCAAATACTAGGTCTTATTCATTCTTTCTAACTGTACATTTTTTGTACCCATTACCCATCCCCACTTCTCCCCCATTCCCCTACCGCCCTTCCCAGCCTCTGGTAACCATCCTTCTACTGTCTATCTCCATGAGTTCAATTGTTTTGGTTTTTAGATCCCACAAATACGTGAGATCTCACAAATATGTGAGAACATGCAATGTGTGTCTTTCCGTGCCTGGCTTATTTCACTTAACATAATGACCTCCAGTTCCATCCATGTGTTGCAAATGACAGGATCTCATTCTTTTTTATGGCTGAATAGTACTCCATTGTGTATATGTACCACATTTCCTTTATCCGTTCACCTGTTGGTGGACACTTAGGCTGCTTCCAAACCTTGGCTATTGTGAACAGCGCTGCAACAAACATGGGAGTGCAGATATCTCTTTGATTATTTTCTTTCCTTTGGGTATATACCCAGCAGTGGGGCTGCTGGATCATATGGTAGCTCCATTTTTAGTTCTTTGAGGAACCTCCAAATTGGAGAAGCATAACTTTGAACCCCAATTAGCAAAATGTTATCTCATCCCAAAATAATTCCATTATTCTCATTAATAGGCCTGTATTAGAAATAATTGTACTCAGCTGGGCATGGTGGCTCACGCCTGTAGTCCCACAACTTTGGGAGGCTGAAGTGGGCGGATCACTTGAGGTCAGGAGTTTGAGACCAGCCTGGCGAACATGCCGAAATGCTGTCTCTGAAAGAAAAAAGAGAAATAATTGTACTTGATTACTACTATTATTTTTTGAATTTCATCAATAAAATTTGTGGACAGTTTGCTCTTAAGTACCTATGTAATATCCTTGATTTTGCCTCTTTGCCTGTAAAGCCTAAAATATTTATGATCTCATTCTTTACAGAAAAAAATTTGCTGACTGCTGATCCCAGTAACCTATTGTGCATTTAAGGTTTGGGTGTAGACTCCTTTTAGATAGAAGGGATCCTTTAGATGTCCTAATGCAATGCCTTAATTTTATAGCTAAAACCAAACCCCAGGAAGGTAGGTGACTCTTCCCACACAATTCAGCTAGTTAGTGATAGAGGCAGTACACTTTCCACTGGAGTAGGCAGACCCTCTGGGTAGCATAGTTGGACTTTATTCATCTTTCTTTAAATGGACCTCTGTGTTGTCACCAATCCAGAACTTTTAAATGGACAGGCCAGAGGCGATGCAGCATAGAAACACAGTTGTCCATTCAAGCCATTGAATAGGGCCTGGCAAATATATAGTTGCTGTGTTTCCATTTGCAGGGAGAGCCCTTTAGATTCTAGAATTTCTCTTTAAAACTTTTTCAAAAACACAAGTTACTAACAATAAATAACTGGGCATGTTAATATATTTTCACTGAGCCATGTTCAGTTTAGGATGAGATTGTTCATTGAGCAGTACAGTAGCCCTAAACTGAGGGAATAATTTCCCCTCATGTCCAACATCCCCATTGTTCCATGTTATCTGCTAATAAACCCAGCCACGCTGTGTTTGTCTTTGCTTCCCTCCTGCCTGTATAATGATGATTACTCTCTGGTATTTGTTTCTTTTTCCACAGGTGGTTTACAAATCCAACGACCGTCAATGCCTTCTACAGTGCATCCACCAACCAGATCCGTGAGTACTGGTTCCTTGTCTCCTTGGTAATCTGGTATAAAATGGAAAGAACTTTTCCATGGCAGGTTGTACTCCTACCTATATGCCAAATTTTTCTCACTCTCTTCACCTTACTAGTTTTTTTAAAGCTTTCTGTCACCATTGATTGAAAAAAAAATCAGCTACAGTAAGCCAAATTAAACCATAATGAAGTTTGCCATGAAAAGGAGCAAGTTTCCACTTTCCTGTCATAATGGCCTTACTGATTTTGTCCATGCCATTTTATTCATTCCTAGGATTGGTGGGGAAAACAGCAGGTAACTGAGCAGATTGTAGAATCTGAGCGGACCATCTCTATGTAAGAAAGAAGCTTGGAAATGTTCTTATTAATGCTAGGAAGTTATGTCTTGAAGTTTTTTACTTACATGCATCAGGTATATGTAATTAAAAATACCAGGATAAATTTTTAAAAATTATTATTTTTATTATTTTTTTAAAGACAGAGTCTCCCTCTGTCACCTAGGCTGGAGTTCAGTGGTGCGATCTTGGCTCACTGCAACCTCTGCCTCCCGGGTTCAAGTTATTCTTGTGCCTCAGCCTCCTGAGTAGCTAGGAGTAGAGGTGTGCACCACCACGCCCAGCTAAATTTTTTAATTTGCATTTTTAGCAGAGATGGGTTTTTGCCATGTTGGCTAGGCTGGTCTCAAACTCCTGGCCTCAAGTGATCTGCCCACCTCGGCCTTCCAAAGTGCTGGGATTACAGGCGTGAGCCACTGCACCTGGCCTTAAAAAATTATTAAGATCTGATTGGTGCAAATAAAAAGTTTGACAGCATCCAGCCTTGGCAATAAGGACACATACTCACTGCTGGTGGAAAGATAGATTGGCTCATCCACTTTGCAGGGCAATTTGACAATATCTCAAAAAGCTGAAGATGTGCATGCATACCTACGACCATGATATGTGCTCCTGGAATGTGCTCTAATGCTGTGATTCTTGAAATGCGGTCCTTGGACCTGCAGTAATAGCATCATGGGGGATCTTGTTAGAAATGCAAATTCCCAGGCCCCACCTTGGGTCTATTGATCAGACTTTGGATGTGGAGCTCAGAAATCTGGTGTAATAAAACCTGCAGGTGATTATAATGCATGCTAAAGTTTGGGAACAGCTGCCCTAGAGAACTCTTGCACAAGGCATAAAGAAGCCCATGCAAAAATGCTCATAACAGTATTATTTATAATAGTAGAAAAAGCAAAATAACCTACATATTCCTCTGCAGGAAGATGAGTCAAATGTGGCATATTCACACAAAGGAATACCATACAGCAGTGAAAAATGAGCAACATATATTAACATGGATGAATTTCACAAGTAAAACAACTTGAAAAAATATATCAAGTATGATACTATATAAATAAAGTTGAAAATCATGCAGAACAATTCTACACATGGTTTGGAGGTACATCCATTTGTAGTGTAAGTGTAAAGACATTCATGAGAATGACAAACACCAAATTCCGGTTGGTGGTGGCTTGTCTTGGGGAGAGTGGGCCGCTCTTGCTCAAATCCTTGCTGGTTTCTCCTCATCTCCCATATCTCTTAATGATGGCATGCCCCAAGGCTCAGTCCTTGCACCTTTTCTGTTCTCTTCTCTCCATCTTTGCTCACTTGCTTGTTGATAACATCTAATCTCACGGTTTTAATCACATTTCTACAGTGTTGAATGCAGGGGATGGAATTTATCACCCTTGTTCATACCACTACTGTCTCCCACCTGGATTATGGTAATAGCCTCCTCATTGGCCTCCCTGCTTTTGTTCTTACCCCCCTTCAGTCCATTCTAAATATAATATTGTAGCGATTTTAAGATGTTTTACAATCACATCGTGTCACTTCTTTGCTCAAAAGCTTTTATCAGCATCCCATCTCACTGAGAGAAAGAGCCAAATTATTTATAATGGCCTTAAGGTCTGTTATCTTTCTGCCCGTACCTCCTGCTACTGTCCCTCTTCCTCCCTCCTTCTGTTCCAGCCACACTGGCCTCCTTCGTGTTTGTAGAGCACATCTGACACGCCCTGCTCTGGGGGCATTTATACCTGGGGTTTGCTTTCTCTTGGAAAACTTCCCCAAGTGACCTGCCTGGTTTATGCTCCCATTTCCTTCAAATCTTTATTCAAAGGCCAGGCCACCTCCTTAGGGAGGCATCCTGCCTTCCCTCCGGCTAGTCGGCCAGTCTGCCGTGGGTCCTCCATACTGGCCGTTGTTCCTACAGGACTCTGGTCAGCGGGAACAGCCCGAAGGCTGTGGCTGCTCACTACCAGCTGGCACATCTTCTTAGAGCCGCCCTCGTGTGGCCACTGTTAGGAATGGCAGACTCTGCCCGACTCTGGTCTGAGAGAGAAATGAACAGAAAGACGAAAGACAAGCAGATGGCGGGATTTTTTTATTTATACATTAATTTACATAACTAAGTAAGTTGTTAAATATTTTGAATGACACTTCTTACTGTATAAATATTCATTATCGCGAAACTACCATTGCTTTCTTAAGGCCCTAAATGCCAACTTGAGAACTAAGTTGCATATGTTATATGGGAACTTAGGATATTTGAGTTATTAATTATAACTAATACTTATAATAATTTATTACTAATTATAATCACATTTAGGATATTCTATTGGGAAATAGAAATTGTTTAGATTATTCACTTAAGAACGTTTTATTGTCTAATATTTGGTACATGCAAAAGAACATATGTAACATTTTGGCACATATGAGTTATAAAGAATATATGAAAACATGACGAAATTAATATGTGCCTATGACGCCCTCACCCCATCAGGAACCATCCCTCCCTCTCACCACAGAAGTAACACTCTTCTGATTTGAGGGTTTATCATTTTTGTTTTTTTAAAATAAAACTTTATTTATATAGGTATCCCTAAACAATGTTATTTTTACTTGTTTCTTAGTATAATAAAAATGGTATCTTACTGTATGCAATCTTAAACAACTGCGATTTTTCAGTCAACATGTTTTTAGGATTTGTCCGTGTAGCACGTGGTGGTAGGTTGTTTTCATGTTCACTGCCGTATAATATTTCATGACTGTACCCCCGGATTGTTTATTCTTCTATTGTCCAGCCTATGTATCCCCACACCCGGGTTTTTGCTTATGAACAGTGCTGCTCTGCATATTCTTGTGAATGTCTCTTGAAACAAGCGTCTGAGGGTATACACCCAGGAGTGGAATTATCGGCTGATAGGAAGAAGTTATCTACCAGATAACATCAAATGTTTTCCAAAGCTGGTGTTCCAAAGTACAGAAGTGTTTCTGTTGTTCCTCATTTTCATCAGCTCTTGGCATTGGTAGATTTAATTTTCACCAGTCTAGCGAGTGTAAGAGATCAGCTCTTATGCAAGAAAAGCCGACGTTTCTGCATTCACTTTAAAATGTCACTGAAGGCTTACTGCTCCTTGGGGTACTTAAGTGTGTCTAATAATAGTTCCATCTCCAGGATTCACCCCTGCTCAGCCTTTTTCTTGCCTGGGAAGGGCTAATCCTATCAGAGGTTTACTGAGGAAGAAACCATTACAGGGTAACCCAATGGTTTCATGAAAGCTCATGGGCAGAGGGGTTTTTTAAAGCGAACAATTTGAAACAGTATTTTAATTAAGAGATTCAAGCTGTTTCTGTTTTCTTAATGACCACTGCTTGCTCTCACTGTAAGTTACATTCCCAGGCAAGATGACAAGGAATCCTTTGGGTGACTTTTTTTTTCCCCTCTCTCCTTTCTGATTTTCTGGACTACAAATTAAGACAGGTGGAGTTTCTTCTTACACACTTCCCCGCCGGGTTTCCTGGGACTTCCCCCACCCTAAAACTGCCTTCTTTTTGCTTCGCTGAAGAAGTGAAAAATTGAGGTGATTCTCTAAAATGAACATCTTTATTGATTAGGGGCTGATTCTGACAGCATGTGGCCATCTGTTTAATTGGGTTTTACATCTAAGATGTAACTATACTTAGTAACGTGATTTATGACAATTTCATTCAGTTCCCATTATCATTTTCTGATTTATGCTACTTAAATCTGCTTCTGCACGCAATAGAGACTTGAATAGAAAATAGAAAAACCTGTAGTTTTTTTTTTCTTTTTCAAATCCATGCCTTTGTGTGGAACCCTATGATTTGTGGCCATCTTTCAATTTAGATTTTTACAGGGTGGTTACAACTTCTTATTTTTCTTCCCTTGTCAAGCTGGGTAGCAATGTGTTTAGACATGTAGCGTAGTGTGAAATTATAATGATTTAAATCTGCTGTATGAGGAGTTATACTCAGTAGCTGTCATAAAATTTAATTATATTTGAATAAGGTGGTTAAAGAGGAAAACAAAAATCTGAAATGATTGGTGCTTAACCCTAACTCTGTGATAACTGTGACACTGATCTCGCTGCTTTTCAGAGGGGCAAGGTGAGAACGTGAATCAGAGACCTAGTTTGTATGGCCTTAGTCGAGGTTTTTATCCTTCCAGACCCCTATTGTCCTGTCTGCCACATGTTGAGGCTATCTAGCCCATAGGGTTTTAGGGGAAGGTTTAATGAGGTGAATTTGTAAAGTGCCAGCACATTGCCAAGCTCAGGGCTTCTATATCTAAACCTGGCATGCCAGGAGTCCCTGCGATAACCATTGTGTCACAGGACAAACAGCAAAATATAAAGATCGGCAGGGAGGGATTATTTCAAACTTTTGCCCTCAGGAGATCTTAGGCCAGGCATGGTGGCTCACGCCTGTAATCCCAGCACTTTGGGAGGCTGAGGCAGGTGGATCACCTGAGGTTGGGAGTTCAAGACCAGCCTGGCCAACATGGTGAAACCTCATCTCTACTAAAAATATAAAAATGAGCCAGGCGTGATGGCAGGTGCCTGTAATCCCAGCTGCTCGGGAGGCTGAGGCAGGAGAATCACTTGAACCCAAAAGGCGGAGGTTGCAGTGAGCCGAGATTGCGCCAGTGCACTCCACCCTGGGCGACAGAGTGAGACTCTGTCTTAAAAAAAAAAAAAAGAGATTTTATTATATTATAATGTTCCACATTATAATATGTATGCATGCAACTGACTAAATGCTGAGTAAAAGAAGCCAGGTATAAGACTAATTACTGTCCTGTTTCATGTGTATAAAGTTCAGGAACAGGCAAATAAATCTGTATGATGGAAGTTAAAATAATGACTACCTTTGTTGGGGGTATTGACTGAGAGAAGGCATGTGACACGTTCTTTATCTTGATCTCAGAGGTGGTTACACAGGTGATACAAGAGTAAAAACTCACCGTGTTCTATCATTAAGATTTGTGTCTGGCTGGGTATGGTGGCTCACGCTTGTAATCCCAGCACTTTGGGAGGCTAGGGTGGGAGGATTGCTTTAACCTAGGAGTTCGAGACTAGCCTGGGCAATATGGCAAGACCCTGTGTCTACAAAAAACAACAAAAAATTAGCCAGGTGTGGTGGCATGCGCTTGTAGTCCCAGCTACTCTGGAGGCTAAGGTGGGAGGATTGCTTGAGCCCAGGGGTTTGAGACTGCAGTGAGCTCTGATTATGCCACTGTACTCCAGCCTGGGTGACAGAGCAAGATCCTGTCTTTAACAACAACAAAAATGTATGCGTTTACTGTATGTTAAGTGACACCTCAAAATAAATAGGAACACTGCTCCTTTTCTCCATAAAAATGTTTGGAACAGCGTATAGTATGCATGGACATCTGGAGCTAATAATAGGTTGCCTCGGGCTAAGTCTGTAGAGGTGTAGACCAGGGATTGGCAAACTATTTCTGTAAATTGCCAGATAGTAATATTTTTGGCTTTGCAAGCCGTACTGTCTTTGTTGCAGTTTCTCAATTCTGCCATGGCAGCCATAGACAGTTCATAAACCAATGAGCCTGGCTGTGTTCCAGTAAAACTTTATTTACAAAACAGGTGGCAAGGCTGCAGTTTGCCAGCCCCTAGAGTAGCGTGCTTTGAGAGAGTGGGCTCCAGTGGGCCAATGAGGAGTGTTCTGACTCACCTTCCATGGTTCTTTGGATCTATTCAGGTAGTGGTAGTGGTGGGAAGAGTGAACAGCTCATATTTGGTTTTCATGTCTACTAACATGGATTGGTCTTTAGAAGAAAATTCATTTTAAGTATTCAATATCAATGAATATTTGAAAAGCACCTCATTTAAGTATTTAGTTTTTATTTTCATACATCTCAAATCAAATTAAAGAAGTATTTTAAACAGATAAGATCTTGGCTTGAAAACAAGCATGGCCTAAGGGCTAAAACCAATGATTTTATTATCTTTGCTGTTATACACAAGGGATTTTTTTCCCTCAGTTTGATCACAGATATTCTGCCAAAGAAGATAAGCCTTTGTCCAGAGGCTGGGCTTATGCTGGCATCGAATTATGGAATTAATCTGGAAATCAAACAGAGATTTGTTTTGCTGTTAAGGAAATCACTGTGTTTCAAACTCGGAGAATTTCTCATACTTCATTGGCTCTACCTAAAACCATAAAGTAAAAGCTAAGTTAGCAAATACTCACCTGTGGCTTCTCTTGGAATTTAATGAAATTAAATCTTTGAATCCACTTGATGTTCCATTTGGGGACATGAGAAAATAAGACTAATATATAGAATTTAGGAATAGTCTTCCATTGTTTTTAGAGCTAGAAAGAAACTTAAGTGGTCACCTCATCCAAATTTCTCACTACCTAAAAGAGATCCTGACACTCAGAGCAATTCTTAGTAATTTTTTTCCACTTATTCACTTGATTTCCAAGTCAATTTTCAAGGCCCCAGTGATTTTCACTTCCTGGTATTCATGCCCCTGTCTAGTCCCCTGCCACACTGGGTAAGGCTTACCACTGTAACTAATAGGATGCTATGGAAATTCTAGATTATGACTTCTGAGGCTGGGCCATAAAAAACATTGTGGCTTTTGTTTTTGGATAATGTTCACTCTGGAGGAAGCCAACCGCCACGTTGTGAGGGCATTCAGGGAGCTCACAGAGAGATCCACATGTGAAGGAACTGGGGCCCCCTGCCCGTTAGGAGTACCATGTGAGTGCACCATCTTGGAAGTAGATCCCCAGTGCAGCCAAGCCTTCAGATGACTGTGGCCCAGGCTGACATCTTGGCTGCAACCTCACGAGACACTGATACAGAACCACCCAAATAAGCTGTTTCCAAACTCCTGACCCAGAGAAATGGGGAGATAGCAACTATGTCTGGGGATGATTTGTTACACAGCAAGAGGTAACTAATATAGCTATTAGAGCATGCCCAGGTGCTAACTGAGTTTGGTAGGAGGGTATATAACTTTGTGTGGTTTAGTGGTTAAGGGTGTGAGCGCTGAAGTATGACAGTTTGATTTTGAATCCTGGCTTGGCCACTAATAACTTGCAACCTTGGGCAAGTTACTTAACATCTTTAAGCCTTAGTTTAATTATCTGTAAAATTGAGATAATAGTAGTAACCATCCTATAGGGTTTTCGTGAAGATTAAATGATACTATATATATAATATATAATGTTATCTAGTACATTTTATAATCTAATATTAGATATATAAATATATAATAATAAATATTAATTATAATATCTAATATTAAAATACACTTATAGTTATAAATTATACATATAATATATATTTATATAATATATATCAATATGTAATATATAAGTATATATTAAATTATGTATAACATATATGTGTTAATATTGTATATATAATATCATTTAATCAACCCTATAGGATGGTTACTACT
>NW_026652282.1:19039439-19086832 GCF_009828535.3 Hylobates moloch
TATGGTTCATAGTAGGCACTCAATAAACATTAGCTATTAGTCCTTGCTTTTGAGGAGCTGGGAGAGAGAGACTTGTTACCAGGTCATTTAGAGGACATCATGGTGAGTGTGCAACAGAAGGGTGTGCAGTGCATTCTGGGAGCCACAGTGGGGGGGCAATTAAGCCTGGGGGAGTCAAGATTGGATTCCCTATGAAACTGATGTTTGAGTGGACTTTGGAAAGAAAAAGAAATTTCTCTGGGCAGAGAAGTGAGATTAGGGCATTCAGGAAGAAGCACTGTTGTTTGGTGCAAAGGCAGCAGATATGGCAGAACATAGCACAGGAACAGACTGTGAGATGGCCACAAATGCTGGGGCACGGCTTGCACTGGTGGAAGAGACAGCAAAGGGAATGATGGGAGATGATATGTGGAAGGAAGGCTTTGTGGGTCATGTCAAAGAACAGGCCAGAGGGAGCTAGTATAGTTTTTTTGGGGGGAGGCAAATAACTTAAGTTTTACTTCTGTATTGGTCTGTTTTCACACTGCTAATAAAGACATACCCAAGACTGGGTAATTTATAAAGGAAAGAGATTTAATGGACTCACAGTTCCACATGGCTGGAAGGCCTCACAATTATGGTGGAAGGCGAAGGAGCAGCAAAGGCATGTCTTACATGGTGGCAGGCAAGAGAGTGTATGCAGGGGAACTCCCATTTATAAAACCATCAGATCTCATGAGACATATTCACTATCATGAGAACAGCATGGGAACAACCTGCCCCCATGATTTAATTACCTCCCACTGGGTCCCTCCTACAACATGTGGGAATTATAGGAGCTATAATTCAAGATGAGATTTGGGTGGGAACACAGCCTAACCATATCAACTTCCTTAATCCTAGTATTAAAGATCATGGTCTGGAGCGGGACAGATTGCAGCCACTAAGACCAGTTAGGAGTTTTGCAAATGGCTCAAGAGAAGGACGGGGAGGGCCTAAACTTAGGCAATGACAGGGGTGAGGAGGAGTAGGAAGTGTATAAATCATATCCCAGGAGATGATTGTCAAATAACTGCATAATGATAATACAGATAGCACAGTGATCCTCCCTTATCCATGGTTTTGCTTTTCATTATTTCAGTTACCTATGGGCAACCAAGTTCTGAAAATATTCAGTGGAAAATGCCAGAAGTAAACAATTCCTAAGTTTTAAATTGTGTGCCATTCTGAGTAGCATGATGAAATCTCTTGCCATCCAGCTCTGTGTCGCCTGGGACGTGAATCATCTCTTTGTCCAGTGTATCCATGCTGTATATGCTACCTGCCTGTTAGTCACTTAGTAGCTGTCTCAGTTATCAGATCAACCGTGATAGTGCTTGTGCCCAAGTACCCTTATGTTACTTAATAATGGCCCCAAAGCATAAGACTAGTGATGCTGGCAATTCAGGTATGCCAAAGAGAAGCTTCCTTTCAGTGCTAAGGTGAAAGTTCTCCACTTAAGGAAATTTAAAAAGAAATCATATACTGAGGTTGCTAAGATCTACATTAAGAACGAATCTTCTATACGTGAAGTTGTGGAGGAAAAAGAAATTTGTGCATTGTGTGCGTGTGTGTATTAGTTTGGTACTATCTGAGGTTTCAGGTGTCCATCAGGGGTCTTGGAACATATCCCCCAAGGACAAGAGGGGGGACTACTGTAATTTTCTAACTTTTCCACTAGGGCTTTACAGGACTTCCATCAAATGGAGATTATAACTGTTCTGTGCAGCTACGCTTTGCTGAGGAACCATTAATATGCCAACCATTATGCCAGGTACTTTAATGTATGTTATCTCTAATCTTCACAATAGTTCTGTAAACTTGGTATTATGGGCTCATTTTACAGAAGAAGAAACTGAAGCTCAGAGAGGTGATGTAACTTGCAAAAGACTGCACAACTAGCAAATTGCAGAGCTGGGAGTATAACCCAGCTTATCTGATTGCATCCTGTTTATCGTCACACTACGCTGTTCAAAACCGGATAGGAAATGTGAGAATTACAGTCATGTGATAGGCTGGGTGCAGTGGCTCACACCTGTAATCCCAGCACTTTGGGAGGCTGAGGTGGGTGGATCACTTGAGGCCAGGAGTTCAAGACCAGCCTGGCCAATGTGGTGAAACCCTGTCTTTACTAAAAATACAAAAATTAGCTGTGCACGGTGGCCAGTGCCTGTAATCCCAGCTACTCAGGAGGCTGAGGCATGAGAATCACTTGAACCCGGGAGGCGGAGGTTGCAGTGAGCTGAGATCGTGCCACTATACTCCAGTCTGGGTGACAGAGTGAGACTCCGTCTCAAAAATAAAAATAAAAAATAAATAAAATAAAAAATAGCCATGAGATGATATACATGAACACGCTCTGAAGAGGTTAAGGGTGTGATATAAATGTGTTAGAGTAATCATTATTATATCATCCCCTCACCCATGCTGCTCGTTCACTGGTTGGGGGATTGTTTCTCTTTCTCTTCTGGTATGGAAACAAGATATTATAGAATGTAAGGCAGCCACGAGGTGAGAGTGAGAAGTTTAGATGGTCCCCAAGTCCTACTGATTTCATGTCCAAAAGGGTGGTGGCATCGAGCAGTTCATTATTGCCTCTTCTAAGAGTGCTGTTCTCTGCAAGCTTTTTGGCTAAGCCTGTGATCTACTTGGGTCTTTAGCTTATGGGAAGAGTGGAGGAGGGGTTATTCCATAAGCTAGCTTAAAAGTATTTAGATATACTCCCCCAAAAGGCTTTACTTTCCAAAATTTACACTGAGATTTTAAAAGTTTTGTTAAGTGAGCTGAAATTAAGTTATGAACAAACTTCGAATAGTTTGTGAAATTGACAGATGATGCACTTAGCAAGTTTGTGGAACACCTGCTACAACTTTTTTGTTTTTGTTTTTGTGACAGAGTCTCACTCTGTCACCCAGGCTGGAGTGCAGTGGCCCAATCTTGGCTTACTGCAACCTTCGCCTCCTGGGTTCAAGCGATTCCCCTGCCTCAGCCTCCTGAGTAGCTGGGACTACAGGCACTCACCACCACGCCTGGCTATTTTTTTTAAATACATATTTTTAGTAGAGACAGGATTTTGCCATGTTGGCCAGGCTGGTCTCGAACTCTTGACCTCAAGTGATCACCTGCCTCGGCCTCCCAAAGTTCTGCGATTACAGGTGTGAGCCACCATGCCCAGACCTGCTACACCTATTTTAAGGCATTCTTGTTCTGGTCTAGTTGAGGAATTTGGAGGTCCTGATACAGCCCCCCAGTTTCTGAAGCCTAACCAAGGAGGCATCTGAGAATGGTGTTCTGGGTAGTGTCCTGGGAGGACAAAGGTAGCCTCATCTGGAAAGCTCTGCAATCTCATGGGATTCCTGTTACCATGGTAAGACCCAGAACCAGTGCCTGTACGGATGCAATTTGCCGCCTGTAGGGTGTTTCTAAATGCCGTTTTCAGACATAGTGCACTGGTCAGGTTGGCTGCGGGGCTGGTAGTAGGAAAGCATGAAATGATTATCAGAGTCAACCTGATTAAAGACAGGGTGTGAGTGGGGCACTCACTGGCAACTACCTGATGTAAGTAAGCCAGGGTGAGGTGAGCATGGGGACCTAAAAACCAGCCACGGGAACAGGAGACAGGATGTCAGGGAGAAATCGCATTAATTGACCTTGATGGTCACAGTTTCATTTGTCTTCTCTTTAAAAAATCAATTTTTTTTTTACCCTTATTACAAAAGTAGTTCATATCTGTTGTAGAAAATCTAGAAAAATTTTAGGTGAACTAAAAATTTAAAAAGTTAGTATCATTTAAAGATAGTCAGGTTAATACTTTTGTTGAATACCACTGAAATGTATGTTTATCTACAAATATTTTACAGTTTAAATTAACTACAGACTCATCCAATAGTACTACTTTCTCCCCACCGAACATTGTAACATGAATATTTTTTTCCATTTATTACATATTCTTCTAAGTCATTGAGTGTAGTGTTCAATTGAGAAAACATCTTAATTTATTTAATTACTTCCCAATGGACATTTAGGCTGTTTCCCTATTGTTAAACAACCCTCTGTATTGATAAGTTTTGTGGCTTTTTGTCTAAATCTGAGACCATTTCTTTAGAGTAAATTCCTAGAAGTGGAGGAGTTGCTGTATCAAATGGTATGCCCCATTTGAGGGTTTTGAAATGCATCTTACCCAACTTCTCAACAAGAAAGCGGTACAAATTTGTATTTCCACTAACAACAGATGAGATGGTTTAACCTTTAATGAGTTGCATCTTAAAGATACTGTTGGAGGAAATGAATAGAGAGACTCAGTTTTTTGTCTAACCGATATGGGGAAAATGTCAGTCACATTTCATTCTTGAGACCATTATTGCATAACCAGATATGGTTCAGTGAACCCACATAAGCATTTGTTGAGTGCCTACCATGCTCCCAGGCCTGAGCTGACTATCCCTGCTGCTAGTGTAAGTTTCAAATGCTTAGTACAGCAATCAATAAATGAGAGGACCTGTTGGAATATGAGTAGAATATGAGACACTGAGCTTCACAGTGGAAGGAAATGAGTGTTTTCTTTGCCAGATGTTAAACTATAGCAGTGGTTCTCAAAGTGCAGTCCCTGGATCATCAGCATCCCTTGTGATAGATGGGCATTATCTGGCCCTACGTACTGAATCAGAGACTCTGGGATTTGGGCCCAGCAATTTATGTTTTAAAAAGGTCTTAACTACCAAACTTCTGCAAGATGCCAAAGATTGAGAACCACTGAGCTGTAAAAATGCAGCAAATGCAGAAGAGGTCAGACTTGTTGGGTAAAGGTGGGGTGACTAACTTCTCCCGGTTTGCCTGGGACCATCCCAGTTTTAGCACAGAAAGTCTCGCATCCCAGGAGCCCCTTCTGTCCCAGCTAGACAGGGATGGTTGGTCACCCTGGTAAAGGGTGGCAGGGGTGAAGGGAGGTTCTCTTTATTGCAGCCTAAAGGTAATTATGGCAGAAAAAGAATAGAAGGGCCAGCAGAGAAGGTTTCAAGATGGAGGGCAGATTTCAGAAGCTGCTTTCTGCTTGTCAGCTCTAGGCTGATAGATGTGGTGGCAGGAGGTTACCTGCAGGAAGCCAGCAGATGGCTAAGGCATCTTGCTGAATCCCTTGACAGGAGTCACAGCTGTTAGAACTTGATACTTTCTGGAAAGGGGAAGGTTGGCATTCACCAAACTACTGCAAGATGCCAACTTGAAAAAAAAGCCATGATTAATCTTAGCAGTGATGACAATGAAATCATTTTACAGCAAAAACCATAACCAAAAGTGCTTTGTAATTGCAGCAATTTCCATGTCCTGACTGATGGCCCCCCTAGATTCTAGAATGGTGTCGGGCTTATCTGATTACAGGAAGTAATCCTGAATAAGATGTAACATTCATTCTTAGGGTAAACATTCATCCCGGATTTTCTAAAGCAGGTGCAATTTAAACTCTTTTTGTTCTTTACTACAGTCAATAATGTATAAGGCATGTAAAGTTTCAGTTTTGAAAGTATAGTGTGCAAAATTTTAATAAAAGTAATCATACGTTACATTGTTACATGCATGGTGTTGATGACAGAAAGACAGGAGGGCTGATTTATAGATCAGTTAAACATAAGAAATTCCTTATTCTTCCTAAACCAACAGTTCTGAACCTGTTTTCAAAGTCGAATCACCTGGGGAACTTTTAAAAAATGCTTATGTTCAGGGTTCCATCCCAGAGATTGTGACTTAATAGGTTTGAGGCAGGGGCTTGGACATAGATATTAAACAAACAAAATTCCCCAGGTGATGTGCATTTGGGGTTGAGAATACTGTACTTACCCTGATATAAACCAATGGGTCCCAACTTTAGCATGTACCAGAATAGCCTGAAGTGCTATTCAGTAGGTCTGGGGAGGTGGGGGTGCAAACATTTGCACCTCTAAGGAGTGCCCTGGTGATGCTGATGCTGCTGGTCTGCAGACCAAGATTTGAGCATCAGTTTCCTAAACCATTCCTACTCCAAACCCCAAATAATCTTGCAAACCACATCTGTCACCCATTAGCTAGACATGTGAATAAATAACTCCCTCTCAAAACACTTCTGCACATCTACTCCCACGTATCCAGTATTTCTTTTCTCTACTGAGTTTAAAACATATTTCAATTAAAAAGCATATTTTAGAAAGCTTGGTATAGGTTTACCTTCCTCTTTAGGTCTTGCAAAATAGGATTATTTGTCGAGTGGTATCCTTTCTCCCTCACTAGATTGTAGGTTCTTTGAGGACATTTGTTTGTTCAAAGCTTGCCCATGTGGCTTAGAACATCATAGGTGCTCAGTAAATGTTAGTAGTCAATGGTTATGCATAGAAACTGCATCATCATAACCAAACCCAGCTATTCCCAGTAGTTTTTATAATGGGATCTAAATAGACTGACACTCCAAAATTAGGATCATAAAACGTATTCGCTTAGAGAAGTAGAAGCTCTTGCACAGGACGAGTAAAATAATCAAAGAAGTTAGCAGAAGGTAACTCCAAGTGAATTTCACCAAGAAGGACAATAATGTAGATAAGATGATATATCAGCAATAGCCCTGAAATGTGGACTGATACATAGAGTAGTTTAGTAATATAAGCACACACTTAAGGCTTTTGAAAAAAAAAAAACTGTCACAACTTGTACTGAAGCCACATTAATACATCAAAAAATCCATGCAAATGATCAAATATCCCATTGTTTGACAAAACTAATAATGCAATAGAATGTATTGACATAGTCCACCCCTTAACAAAACTATCACAAACATCCACACTTAAAGAAAACAGACACAGGTACACACTTAATGAAAAAACCCAAGTATATTTCTGGAGAAAGCAGCTACAGGAAATATAGAAACAGATTTAGTTCAATACACAGCTGAATGTGTATGCTGGTCCACACATCCTCAAGCCCATTGGATTTTCCTTTGCAATTTTCCCTTGGTCACCTTTTTTTGGACTGAATTTACTTTGTCATTTGCCCCTGGCTCTGTCACTACTGTCCGGAGGCTGCTGCAGGGATCCTAAATGAACAAGTTCAATAATGCTAATTCCTTCAGAGGAGTCAAAAGAGATGTTGAATTTAAGAATGAAATGCCCCTGAAGGTAGATGAGTTCAAGTTGTCTTGCATTGTGTTACTGCACTTACAAAAGTTTGCTGTAGAGAAAGGAGAAAAGCACATGGTCTGGGTTTCTGAAGGCTGGCAATGAAAGTTGGAGGCTTCCTATTTTGTAAAATCTGACCAAACATGGAAATAACAGGAAAAGATGTCTGAGTCTGGTTCATAGTTGTCTAAAGTCATCAGCATTTGTAAGTGTTAATATTAAAAAAAAAACCTTCCAAATAACGTGCAGTTTTGGAAGGTAATGTTTTAAAATATTTTCTGTATGATAAGTTTTCTGAACCATACACTTATGAATATGGAACTTAAAATTAATGCTGCAGTAAAGTGAAAGCAACAATGAATGTAGGGAAAATGGATTAAATTAGTTCAATATTCTGCAGGCCAAAGGCCTTTGATCAATATTTTGTCTAATTTTCTCTTTCCAGCATATATCACAAACATAAAAAGGAAGAATATTCCACTTTTATTGGGGGTCAGCAGGGAGGGCTAAGAGGATACAGGAGTGATGGAATTTGCATAAAACTGGCAGGACTATTTAGCTTGTTAATATCTGTATTGTGATTGAAAGTTTCTTGGAAAAATGTGCTGATCTCAAAACTACACTGGTTCGGCAATGATAGCAAGAGAACGGAACCAACAAATCCTTTCATCTAGAAGGAAAATGAAAACCAGAACTTGAATAATGGTATGTATCTCAGATCTGGTACTGAATGTGGAAAATTCAAGAAGTAATACATTGGTACTACTAATAGTATCATGTAAGGTTTTAAACTTTGTCTGACAAGATGTACTCATAATGATAGGTAACGCTTCAACCCCAGTCATCCCTCTGAGTTTCACAAGATACAGAATCAGTTCATTCAACAAGTATTTATTGAGTGCTTACTGTGAACCAGGTATTGTTCTAGCTCTGAAGATATCACCATTAAAGAATAGTAAAAAATAAAAATCGCTTTTGTCATGGAACTTGCATTCTAGTTGGGGAAAGACAGAAAATGCATACAAAATAAGTCAAATGTAAACTATCTTAGATGGTGGTAAGTGTTATGATGAGTTACAAAGCAAGAAAGTGGGTGGGATAACATCCTGCCCCTTAAAAAAGCACTAGGGAAGGGGTTAATGAAAAGATGATCTTAGCCTACATACCTGAAGCGAGCCATACAGATAGTGGCGGAAAGTAGGTTCTAGGTTAGGGGAAGAGAGGCGTAGGGCAAAAGGAAAATTATTCCTTTTTTGCATGTCCTTCTATACAGTGTGAATTTGCTAGGCCTGAGTATATTTATTTATTTATTTGTTTTCTTGAGGTCTGAGCTGTGGAATAATGGGCTACATTTGTTTTCTTCTCTATACTTGTTTGTACTAAAAAAACTCTAATTAATGCAGCTTATAATAATGTGTACTGAAACCCAGACACACTGAGGCATTTAACTTTTCTGGGAAAGCTGCAGCTACCGTCAGAGTATGATTTATGACTATAAAAGTCAAATAGTTGAACCTGGGGTAATCACCCGCTGAATGTGATTGGTTCTTTGGCAATTGTGTCCTAAACAAAAGCACTCTGTCTTTTATGGTCAGTATTTTGCTAAGCTCCAACTAGGTTACTCCATATTTACTGATAGGAGAATTGTAATGAGAAACACCAGTAAAAATGAGAGGTTGACCCCAGTAGAAAACCAAAAGCAGGTTCTTGTGGCTTTCCCAGGTGCAGATTTGAAAGAGACACTATTACTGATAAATAAATAATTAGGTTATTACAAAGACCAATATTTTCTTTTGTCAGAATTTTAATCATTGAAATGGTATAACCACAGTTTGTATTTTTGCCTGAAATAGGAGTGGAATTTGCTGGTGTTAACAAATGCAAGAACAAAATAATACTATATAAGCTTAGTTAACTGTTTTTCAATAGCCTTTAGAAGAATTTTCTATAATACACACACACTTCTTTTTTTTTTTGAGATGCTAAAAGAAATTGTAATAATTGTTACATAACATACTGTGTAGCTATTCGATGAAATCTACCTCTGTGTAATAATTATTAAAGTAAGAATTGAAATGTATGATAAGAATATATTAGTTTTTTGGGTACAATTTCCATGAAAATACATAAATAAGGAAACAACTAAAATAAGAAATAGGAGGTTTTTCATACATACTGTTGTCATCATACAAAATTACTCTATTAACTAAATTAACCTGACATTGTCACCCTTAAAAGCAAAATCAAGACAAAACTAATTCTCAAATTTATTTAATTTTAGTAATATATTTTATTTAACCCTATATACCCAGAATATTTTCATTCCAAGATGTAATCAATATACAAAAATTCTTAAAGAGATGTTTTATGTTATTTTTTCATATTAAGGCTTGAAAATCCAGGGGGTATTTTATTTATTTTTATTTATTATACTTTAAGTTTTAGGGTACATGTGCACAATGTGCAGGTTTGTTACATAGGCATACATGTGCCGTGTTGGTTTGCCGCACCCATCAACTCATCATTTACATTTGGTATTTCTCCTAATGCTATCCCTCCCCTAGCTCCCCACCCCCCCGACAGGCCCCTGTGTACACACACACTTATTTCTAAAAGAATTAATTTTAATTACACAAGTTGATTATCTTTGGATAATCAAAATGTAAAACATTACATTTATGTGTAGAGCCCTTTTTATCAGCCACCACCCCAAATTCTGATTTTCTTCAAAAGGTAACCACTATGATCACTTTAATATGTATTTTACAGACTTTTAAAGAATTTACGTATGTATACACATATACACACAATACATGTATATGCTCACACTGGTAGGATAGTTATGTAAGAAAATAAATGGTATTTATATATCTATATCTGTACCTTGCTTTATGCCAACAACATGTCTTGGGGATTCTTTCCCATGCTGGAATGTTAAGACCTACCTCTTTCTTTTCACTTACTGCATAGCAGTCCACAATATGGTTATACCATAATTAATTGCCCTCTTATTTGGACATTTAGCTTGTTGCACACTTCTCAACTACAAGCCATGCAGCAATGAATTCTGTAGTGCACTTGTGCAAGTGATCAGGCAGTGGTTCTCACTGTGGCACCCAGACCAGCCGCATCTGCATCGCCTGGGAACTTGCTAGATGCAAATTCTTAGCCCTACCCGAGACTTACTGACTCATAAACTGAGGCTGGGGCCCAGCAATCTGTAGTTTAACAAGCCCTCCGGTGAATCTGATGCATTATACAATTTGAAAGCCACTGGCAGGTATGTCTGTTTATAAAGACATACATGTATGGATACAGTCAGTTCTATAATGTAACATATATGGTCTTAAACACCACTGTGCTATGCAAAAGTATGTAATAAAAGGCCTCAGGGCTTATGAGAAAAATGAGGTTGGGGCACAACAATTAAAAACTTCATCAGTGACACATTAAAAACAAAAGCTGGGAGACCAGTAAAAATGATACTGCGGTTTTATACATGTTAAATGGGTAAATACACAAATGCTACAGTATATATGGCACCTTCCTTTGAAAGACCAGAAGTTTGCTTGTGTAAGTTGGTATTGGAGGGGTTGTCCCTTGTGAGTTTTTGGATAGTGGCGGAAGGAGGGTTACATGAAATTGGAAGGTAAGTTTTAACACCAGATGTGGTGAGTGTGGCTCCTGCCGCACGTGGTGAACTGAGGCAGTTGGTCATGTTGAGGTGTGTGCGTGTGTGCATTTTGTGTATTCCTATATGGCTCAGTCCGTTTGGGTGCAATTTTCTGCTTTTCCCTAGCATTTCTTGTGGATAAGCAAATGTGAAATTGGAGTTATGTCTAGATTTTCCCCCAGTGTATCAATTTCCTTGGAATAAATTTGCCTTTTCAATACAGGTGTCATAGCTGTATGTATGGATGCTTATTCTTTTGCATACATCACACAAAATAACTCCATACACTGTACTTAATGCTGTTTTTCACTTAATATTTCTTAGAGCTTTTTCCATATCGACACAGTTACTCGTTTTTTTTTTTTTTAAATGGCATTTAAAGCATTAAGAGATGACTAAATTGATCTCCAAAATGTTTGCAACAACCTACACTCCCATGAACATGCTTCCTACATCTTGGCCAATATTACCTATAATCACATTTATTAACTTTTGCCAACCACTAGTTAAACATCTCTCTCCTTCCTCGCCCTCCCTCTCCTGCCTCTCCTCCCTCTGTCTTCTCCCCCACCTCCACAGAGACATTTACGCTGTGAGGAATGCCTCCCATAAGTACACTGATAGAAAAAGGAACTTTAAAAGTAAAAAGGTAAAAAGGAAAAAAAAAAAAAAAAAAAAGGAAAAAAGAATATGAAAAAAAAGAAAAAAGAAATTCCCTTTCTACTTATTTTTCACTTCTACCTTTGCTAAATACAACTTATCCACTTTATGAGATAAGATATTGAGTTGACCCTGTAGGATTCCATCTATCACTCTAGCTGGTTGACGTCTCCAAAAATGCAGCTTACACTATTAATCCATTCACTTCAGCAAAACATGCCTAAGGGCATCAGATTCTTCTGTTTATCAGTATTGGGTTCCTTGGCCCCAACAAGCTCAGCAGATACAGCTGAACAGAATGATGTGATGGCTTCAGCTCTTGAGTCTGGGGCTTCTAACAGCAAAAGTGACAGAAATAGAGGCTCATGCAGGTGTCAGATGTTTTCCTGTAAAGAGGTTGGCAATGGACGTAAATGCTTCCAGCTGGGCACATTACCAGGCAGGATAAGCCACAATGATTTAATAATGAAATCACATTGGTTTATGATCATTGTTCTTATAGGAAATATCATTGCTTTTTGATGATTTATTATGTGAAACTGAGTTTTCATATAAACACTATGATTTGCATTTATATGTAATATATATTTGCATATGTATATATGTCTGAGTCAGAATGACTAAAAGTAATCAAAAAAAGAGGATGGAATATTGATGTAAATATGCCACAAATATTTAAGGAAATGTAGAAATTATGAAGATTATTATGATGTTGCCGCTTCAAAATAATATTAGATGCATTTTCCTTTATGTGAAACTGACAGAGAACTAGTAGCTGGATCCATCTCTGTTTTGCAGTTAGGCTTTTGCACCTTGAAATCACAAACTATGATATTATTAATAAAATATAAAGAATATATATAAGGGTTATATAGAACCACCATTTCCCTTCTAAATTAAGGACTTGCTTTCCTGTCCTCATTTCTCCTCATGTGTTCTGACATGGAGGAGAGAGAGAGTAAAAAAAAGTTAAGAAGAGGGAGGAAGAACATTTTGACTTACAAAAGAGCTTTCAGTCTCATGGGGCCTGGAACAGTTGCTCTGGAGCAGTGAAGGACACTACAGAAGGCTTCTCTCTCTCTCTTTGGTTATGATTCTTTGCTCTATCAGCTGTGATGACTTGTAAGGACAGTTCCTAGGATCAACCCAGGGTGCAAAATTTAGTGGTGAGTTGCAAGGGCAAAGCAAAGCATGTTTCCCACTCATCTGCACTCAATGTCAGATACATAATTTGGGAAGCCCAGTGCAAAATAAAAATGTGGGGCCTCTTGTTCCAAAAGCAGGAAAAAATGCCATTGAGGGGGCTAAAACGTAAAGCCTTGCCCTATCTTTCATGGCCTTTCTCTTTCAACTTGTCATGGTATTGTTTTATTTGCTATTCAATGCTACTCTAAGAAAAATTAAAGACCTAAGTCATTAGCATGAGTGTTACTTTTCATCTCAATATTGTGCAATGTCAGTTTTAAATGCAAACATAAGAGCATTTAACTTGTATGTGGAATCACCAAAATTACACAGTTTGTATTTTGTAGCTTGTATGTGCATATGTATTTTGTTCTTACCAGCATGGAGGAAATGCTGAACAAAACTCAACTGTTTTTATTTCACTTCTTAATACACGTACAGTCTACCATACTCTCTACCTTTGGTTTACTGATGAGTAAAGAAGGACTAAAAGGAAAAGAATCTATAGGTTATTGTATTAAGTCTGTTCTCACACTGCTAATAAAGACATACTGGAGACTGGGTAATTCATAAAGGTAAGAGGTTTAATGGACTTACAGTTCCACATGGCTGAGGAGGCCTCACAATTATTGTGGAAGATAAAAGAGGAGCAAAGTCATGTTTTACATGGCGGCAGGCAAGAGAGCTTGTGCAGGGGAACTCCCCTTTATAAAACCATTGGATCTCATGAGACTTATTCACTACCATGAGAACAGTAGGGGGGAAACCGCTCCTATGATTCAGTTATCTCCACCTGGCCCCACCCTTGACACATGGAGATTAATACAATTCAAGGTGAGATTTGAGTGGGGACAGAGCCAAACCATATAATTCACCCTTTCTCTGCCCTTTTCTGTCATCATTTTCAGTGTAGGTGTTTGGCCAATACAGGGAAGTAACTGGTATAAGAAAGGTTATGACAGGATTCCTTGGTCATTCATGTTTCTTAGAATGCCACTACCTTCTTTTGGTGGTTGAAGCAAATTCTGGTTTGAATGGAAAGTATGGCCTCTTAGGGCTATCAGAGCTTACTCAGTTCTAGATGTATTGTATTTACCTTGTATTTGTTTGGCATCTCGCTGAACCCCCATGCACTATGGGCCTGATGGAGTCCTGTGCTCCTGGGGCACTGTGAATGCTGTGTGTAAATGGGGCTCCTAGGAACAACAGACACATATTGTGCACATTTTCTCTGCTCACACACACATGTTCCATTGTCCCCTCAGTCTCCACTCAAAAAATACAAGTTCAAAGATAAAATCATTAAGAATTTCAAGATAGTGGCAGGAGAGGATTAAACTAAGTGCAGGACCCTTCTCTGTGTGGGGCCCGTGTGACTACACAGGTTGCATGCCCACGAAGCTGGCCCTTTCTGTATCAGGCAAAGCTGCTGGATAGCCTGAAGCCTCATGAGCATGCCATGTATGAAGGAGCCCAGCTTACAGCAGGCTGGACATTGCCAATAGTGTACCAGTGCAAAATGGTTTCCCTGAAACCTTTAATACACTTATTTCAAACTCAGTTGAATTGATATCATTGAGACAGCTAGATCTCTTAGAGGGCTCCCAGTGCCAGGAGGAGTGCCTTTCAGATGGGTCTTTGAAACCTCAGTGTTATAGCTAGAACCGGGTACTCATCATTGAATCAATCTCTCAACATTTTTTCTTTCTCACAGGATTTCCAGCAGGAGAGCTCCAGAAGCCTTTCTTTTGGGGAACAGAATATCCTCGGTGAGTAAATGAGTACAGAAACCAGTTACTGACCAATTAGGAAGAACATGTTGCTTTGGTAGAGGACAGAAGAAACAAAGCCAAAGGCTGTTCAGCAGAAAGAAGCCATGGAATCTGGCGTGGGTCGGCTGTACTCTTATCACTTTAGGTATTTGTTTTCTGATCCTTGTTACCAGGGTGTATGGCTGGACAGGAAGGCCAACTTACACATAGGTGGCTTTGATTTTTGTGCATTTATTCTCTTACCCATTAACTCACACTACCAGTATTTGGACATTGAAGGATTGTTGGGATTTGAATTGATGGGATGAGTCTAAAACCATTCCAGGTAGAAGAAACAGTGTGAGATAAGGAGGGAAAAGTGTTTCTATAATGGCAGAGTCTAGTTTGGCTAGCCCAAATGGTATATGAAAGGAAGTAGTGGAAAAGAAGATTGAGGTTTGATATTGGAGGGCTCTGCGTGGCAGATGAGGAGCTTGGATACTAACAGGCAATAGAAAATATTGAAATTTTTGAGCAAGTTAGTAAGACAATTGAATTTATCTTTAGAAATGTAACCTGTGTAGCTACAGAATAAGTCAAAATTGGTAGTGTATGGACTTAGGGATACCAGTTTAAAGGTCATTTTAATACCAACAGATTGTAGACTCATGTAATTCACAATTTCCATACATAGTAGGGATTCTGATAATATTTGATGTCAATAATATCACCATTTCTATTATATACTTTTTACTTGCTTTGTTGTTTTAATGCATGGAAAATTTTAGTCTTGATTCTATACATTGAGTCTCTTGTGTTTTGGTTTGGATATATGACAATTTAAAAATATGTAGGTTTAAAAGATATAGATTCCCATAAATATATCAATAAGAGAAATATGTTGGCAATGTTTTCATTTGGCCTTTGGGCTTTCCCAGTAGCAGACCTTGTGATAAGTATTCAAGTGCAATTAGTTCTTTCGGGAGGTGGTACAAGGAAACACCAGCAGGGGGAGTGGAGAATTGAGACAGTGAGGGGAATAAGCCAAATGAATTGTGTCCTGTGAGTCTTTTATGGCTGCCAAAATGAATTACTACAAACTTAGTGGCTTCAAATGACATAAACTTATAAGCTTATAGTTCTGTAGGTCAGAAGTCCAAACTGGTTCTCACTGGGCTAAAATCAAGTTGTCGGCAGGGCTACTTTCCTTTCTGGAAGCTCTAGAGATGAATCTGTTTTCTTGCCTTTTCTAGTTTCTAGAGGGGGCCCACATTCCTTGGCTCATGACCTCTTCCTCCATCTTTAAAGTTCCATAGTCACATCTCCTTCTGACTCTCATCTTCTGTCTCTCCCTTCTACTTATAAGGACCCTTGTAATCACATTGGTACCATTCAGATAATTCAGGATAATCTTCCCGTTTTAAGGTCAACCGATTAGCAACCTTAATTCCGTCTGCAGCTTTAATTGCCCTTTACTGTGTAACGTAACATATTCACAGGTTCCAAAGATTAGCATATGGACATCTTTTGTAGGCCGCCATTCCACCTACCACATGTGTGTTACAAAGCCAGTTATCACCATGGGCAGCTGGAGCTCAATCTTGCTGGGGAACTGTAAAACATGCTTCAGAGTGATCCCACCTCAGGGACATGGGAGCTGGGGTATTTATCCTCCAACTCACCTTCCATCATTGATTGAGGGCTCCTACCAGGGGTACCTGGCAGTGCCCATCCTAGGCCAAGAGGGCTCTAGTAGCTGGAGAAAGTCCTTAGGCAACTAGTTTCAGGTGCTGACGTTTGAAGGCTGTCAGATCAGTGTGCTCAAAAATAGTGAGGGCTACGAGGACATGGGCAGCAATCAATAAAGCTTACTACAGGGAAGCACCATTGTTAGAATAAGTAAAAATTCCAGGTTCTTATTTAACCAAATCCATTAATAATATCCCAGGCCTCAGCTGCATAGTTTTCTTTGGTGTTCAGATGTTTGGAATCAACTTGCCCTGCTTTTAAGTTTAGAAATATATATATATATATAAAATTAAAGATTTAGGATAAATGTTCTTTAAGCTCCCTTCAAACTAAAAAAGTCCTATAATTCTTTGATTCTGCTTATTGTTAACAATTTAACTGAGCTTCTATTATTGTGGTTATATAGCTGGGGACTAGGAAATAGTCTGTTTAGATTTCTGAAGTTAGTTATTGATTAAGTGATTTGTTTATTGGGTCTGTGAGCATGTTAGTGTCTATTTGTTTGTACCTTAGGCTAGGTCATAGTTAATATTTGAGTGTGAAAGAGAGTTTTTTTTTCCTAAAGACTTCTTTGTCCTCATCCACTTAATGAACAGCTATTATGTATCATTTGGGTACTCAGCATTGGGAATATGAAGATGCTAAAGACATGGGAGTCATGGTCCAGTGAGATGGCTTCCCATACGTTCATCTATTCTGTATTAATAAATGGATAGCCTCCAGAATCAAGGGAGTGGGTATCCTTTTCTGCTCACAGTGGTCAGCTTAGTCCTCACCTGAGTGTTGAGTCTAATTATGGGGCATGAACAAGCTAAATTGTTTCCAGAAGAGAGAATCAGGACTGTAAATGGTTGAAGACAACATTTCCCAAAGTGTGTGTTCCATGAAATAGTAATAGAGGTAAGTCATCCTCCCCTTCCCTCAGTTTTGGGGAATCATAATAATTATCACCATAAAAATTTCCTAGAAGCTCTGCAAGAAAGAAACCTATTTAGATGTGTTTAACACAACTACCTTTGTTGTACCCGTTAACCATCCCCACTTCTGACCCCAGCCCCCCACCACCCTTCCCAGACTCTGGTAACCATCCTTCGAAACGTAGAGGTTCCCAAACTCCCCTGTGTTTTGGGAAATGCTGATCTAGAATTCATGACTGAAGAATAAGAATGGAAAGAACTTAATAACACTTGAAGGGGAACCTCATAACTGTCTGCATATTTTTGAAGGAAATTAAGGTGGTAGAATGACTTATTATATTCAGGAGATTCAGCAGGTGTTCAGTTAGAGGCTACACTAGACCAATAGATGGGAGCCATAGAAAAGACATTTCAGATCAGCATAATGGAGAGCTATTATGTTTAGACCCGCCCAAAGAGGGAATGGGTTACCTTAGAAGGGGATGAGCTCTTGGTCATTGGAAATACCCAAGCAGAGTATTATGACCATTTGAATGGGTTTTTCTAGAGGCGGCCCATTCCTCTAGTAGGAAGTTGGAGTAGATGACCTCTAAGCCATTTCCAACTCAGAAATTTTTATGAATTTATGATTCAGGCATAGGGCAGCCCTTACTTGATAACAGTGTGAGATCATGGTTAAGCTAGACAGCAGTATAGTTGTTCTGTTGCTGACAGCAAATCCGGTGCATATGTTAAACCCATTGAGTAATAAGAACAAAAGAGAAACTGAGTAGGTAGTAAAAGTGGTGTCTTCTCCATTTTATTTTTGGAAGACTAGATTTCAGTGCAAGAAATCTTCCAGTTTCTGGCCAGCCAGTCATGGTTGCATTTTAAAAGGGCGAGTTTATTTTTTTATGCTTATTTATTTATTTATTTATTTACGAGACAGAGTTTTGCTCTTGTTGCCCAGGCTGGAGTGCAAAGGCATGATCTCAGCTCACTGCAACCTCCGCCTCCCGGGTTCAAGTGATTTTCCTCCCTCAGTCTCCCAAGTAGCTGGGATTACAGGCATGCGCCACCATGCCCAGCTAATTTTGTATTTTTAATAGACACGGGGTTTCTCCATGTTGGTCAGGCTGGTCTCGAACTCCCGACCCCAGGTAATCCGCCTGCCTCAGCCTCCCAAAGTGCTGGGATTACAGGCGTGAGCCACCACGCCCGGCCAATGACATGCCAATTTAAATACTCTTCATTGATAAAATAGAGGACATGAATCTAATATTATGAAATATTATTATTGTCAGGCTTAGTCATATAAAATTACTTTTTCTTTATCTCTTGTCCAAAGGATTGTGATTAAATAACTGAGAATTGAAATTTACAATGATTCAATCATTTTCTGAATTCCCTATTACCTTTTGCAAATAGGAAGCTTGTTGGAGCAGCCCCGCTTAAAGGACATTTATTGCACAGCAATTTCTATAAGCTTCCATTGTTCATGCCTTCAATTCATCCAGTCAACAGCATTGACTGAGGGATGTAGAGGATCAAGTACTTATTCTCAGAGCTGAGAGACCTGGAAAAACTAAATGTTGCAATCTGCGCACTGATAGCTACTGCCGCAAAAATTAACACTGTGTAAAATTACAAGTTTGTCCCACACTGCTATGATAGCTCTATGATTGAAATGAATAATTTCACTCTTACTTCTTTAATAAAGGTTTGCAATGATGGAAAAACAGTAGGAAGCATTTTTTCAAATGCAAATTACCTTACAGGAAAGAAATAACAAAGGAAAGAATTGCCACCAAGGGGAAAAATTAAATCTTACACCACTTCCTTGGGTGTAGTTGAGACAAACAATTAGCATGGCAAGGATCATTATGTCCTGTAATAACATATTACTTTAAAAATTTCCATTCCTTTCAGTTATGGGTCCTATCTATTTGCTGGGTGACTTTGATGTTGCATGTCAGGAACTAACTGTGAGATATTTTTAGCATAATTACAAATCTCATGAAGAATCTTCACAATAAGGATTGTAAGTGGTGTGTAATTCTCATCCACAGGTTAAATGACTAAATTAAGATACATATAGATCTGTCACTTGCATGAGATGGTAAAGTTAACTAATCAATTAGTTAAATCATTGTTACTTTCTTACTCTGTACAAGGCATAGAGGATTTAGCAATGAACAAGTAGATAAGAGAGTGGCCTCAACAGAACTTATATTTGAGAGAGAAAGTCCCAGACATACATATGGAAACCCCATGATTGATTTCTTCATATATTCTTAATATGCTTTGCTATGTAACAAAGCACCACCAAGCAACCATTTATTAGCTCATGATTCTGTAATTTGGGCAGGACTGAGCTGAGACAGCTGGTCTCTGCTCTGTATGGTGCTGGCCGGGGTCGCTCAACTAGGGCTGGACTCACAGACAGGTGAGTGAAGGCAACTTCACTCACCTGTCTGTGCCCCAGTTGGGCTGGCTGTCATGGCTGGGGCATGGCAGGGCCTCTCTCTCTTCCTTTGGAGTCTCTCAACTTCTGGGGTTTCTTGCTTGCTTCATTTGGCCTCATTCCCTCTAGCTGTGTAGTTGAACTTCTTTGCAAGTGACTTCCAAGAAGGTGGAAAACGGAAGCTACTTAGTTTCTTGAGGCCTAGACCCAGAAGTCATACCTGACCCCTTCCACTGCATTCTGTTGGCCATAGCAAGTCCCAAGGCCAGTCCAAATTCAAGCAGAGGGAAATAGACTGTCTCTTGATGGGAGGAGGGGCTATGTGCATTCAGGGGTAGGTAGAATTGTTGGTGGCCCCTTTTATAGATAATCTACCACATGCTTCTTCAGAGGTGAAGAGAAATAATGTGGCACCTTTTTCAAATCTTTGCTATTCAGTTTTCAACAGAAAGAGGAATGTGACTACCTTTGAAAATAGAGTGATCCCTTTTAATCTCTATTCCTTTTTTTATGACTACATTTGGAAAACAATTTAACTTCTAAGACTATAGTGACTTTTCAACAAGTTTCCAGATAAAAAATAAATGATGCATTTACTGACAGGATCTTTTCAAGCCCTGTTTTAGGTGTTCATAAATATATAGCTACAGCAGATATAAAATCATAGGAATCTTAAGGCTGAAAGGGACTTTAGAAATCATCTCTTTCACATCCCTAATTTCAGAGAGTAGGGCGCTAAGGTTCATATGTGGTAATAATGACAATGTTAGAATTTATATTTTCTTTGTCTATTTCAATTGGAAGGTATGTTTAGATTTTTTACAGCTTTATGGGTATGGTTATTAGATTGTTATTACCATGGTTACTAGAAAGCAGTTTATCTTGGCTTTCCATTGAAAAAATTAAAGGATTATGCTCTGAGATTCATGCTTGTAATTGTCTCCAAATTATGTATTTATGCCATAGATCTCTGAGTTATGGTGCTATAGGAGTAATTGTCGGACATGAATTTACACATGGATTTGATAATAATGGTGAGTACTGGTTCATTTTATAAGCTGCTGCTTTTATAATAATGTTGACTATATGGATGTTAATTGTTATGATTATCTTTGCATAGCAGCAGCATCATAGCTTGAAGATTATCCAAAGCAATATGATTGCTGATTGAAAACTTTTCACCGTGTCTTGCTGTGATGGCTTGCAATAAATAAACAATTGTTCCCATTGGTGATCGGGGTAGACTTTAAAAAGCAGCCTTGTAATTTCAATAAAATTAGCTTTGCATTTAGATCAGGATTGCTGTAGCTGCCACCGTAGTTACAGAGATTGATTTATAGCTTCTCCCTTTGTCATTTATTCATCGTCTTGAGATATTCTCCCTGGAGGAGCAAGCTCTGCTCCAACGATGATTATACATGCTGCCAAGTTAGGACTCGTTGAGTTAGGACTCTGGAGCTTGGCTGGCTGGTTCCCTTTTACGATTTCGAAGATTATGCAATGCTTAATCTATATTTTTCTCTATACTGGCTTATATTCTGATTATCATTATTATTATCATTATTGAGATGGAGTCTAGCTCTGTCGCCAGGCTGGAGTGCAGTGGTGCAATCTCGGCTCACTGCAACCTCGGCCTCCCGTGTTCAAGTGATTCTCCTGCCTCAGCCTCCCGAGTAGCTGGGATTACAGGCACGTGCCACTATGCCCAGCTAATTTTTGTATTTTTAATAGAGATGGGGTTTCACCACGTTGGCCAGGATGGTCTCGATCTCCTGACCTCGTGATCTGCCCAACTCAGCTTCCCAAAATGCTGGGATTACAGGCATGAGCTACCACGCCCAGCCTATTCTGATTATTTTAAAGTCTATACTTTCCTGATAATCTATGTAATAGGATATGCTTTGTATCCTGATGACATTTAAGCAAAAGGAAAAAGCAGAATATGACATAAACTAAAGAAATGGCTTCCTTTGAGAGTCCTCATCATCGTTAATCAGCACTCTTTTCTCCTTTAACTTTGGAGTATTATCAGAAGGCCACATGAAATCTCTGAAACTTACGGATTAGTAGCAAATTACTATCACATCCACACCCTCACAATGATTTACAGGCAGTCTCAGGAACCAGCTGCCCTAAGGCAACGTTATATAGAAGGGGACCTCTTTCTTCCATCCCTGTAGTATCTCCAGCATCCTTTCCTGGATGCCTACCCCAGGGCCAGAGACCCTTTGGCTCTTCTAGAAAAGTCTTCCTGTACTCCCACCAGCCCTTCCTTAATCACCTAGATTTTTTGCTCCCCTGGTCTTCCCTTCTCTGTTAAAATGTGGCTGACTTGTAGTTATCTGACTCTGCAGAACTAGACTTTCTGCGTTTGGGTGTTTGGTTTATCTGAGATGAGAGTCTTAGCTAAGTAAAAAAAAAGCTAATAATCCTTTCTTCGTTCTGGGCCTCTCTTGATAGGAAATTTAAGTACAGTTCCTCCCCAGAACCTTCTAGAGAACTTCTGGAGTCTTTCTCAAAGGACTGAATCTAATAGTGGCAATTTCACTCTGTAACCAATGCTTAGAACAGTGCATTGCACATATAAGTACATGCCCGGTACCTATTTAATGATTGGTTGGTGAGTGGGTAGAGGACAGTGACTCCATATTACCCCAGGGGGTGGTGTTAGTAGTATGTAGCCTCGCTGAAGAGTTTTGGATTGTTCCAATTAACAACTTTACTTATGGGACTTTTTTGTAAGCTCTCTGTATAATTAAATTTAAACGATGCGTCTGATTCTCATAGTAACCTTGAATATAGAAGACAGTTTAGCAGCATCCAAATTTTGTTTCAAAGGATGTAGAGAAAATGAAGAGTGAGCACATAGCAAGAAAGCATGTATAATCTTTCTTCCCATTATGTTTTGGAGATTTTCATTCGTATTGCAAGTTTTCTTTTTAGAGTAATCTTCCTTGTCTAAGCAGGACAGATGGGTTTTCCATCCACACTAGTGGCTGTGGAATGATTCATAACAGAGGTTTTATGTGTCTTTCAGCTCCTGGCAACTCGGAGGAAACAGGTTCTTATAGGGCTGAGTCAGGGTCTATGATCGCACAGTACAGATGACTCACTGGGGCTATTCCTATGGATCATTTGGAATTTCACTGGTAGTAATGCTCTGATTGCCTCCATGGGCTTTCTGAATGAAGCCATTTTATTTCATAATCCAGTGAACATTTTGGGTCAAATCAGGTGAAGACACAGAATCCAAGATTGAATAAGACTAGTATATGTAATAAATGGATGAATCTCATTTTTAAGGTGCTCTTTGTTCCTTAGAAGGAAAGAACTTCCTCAATTGTCTTTATCCTTTTCACCCTTTTTACAATTAACCTGTGACATTGGAGAGAATGCAGGAGCTGATCTCAGGAAGAGTGTTCCCTGCTGTTATGACTGCTTTTTGAAGGCTTGTCGAGGTGAGGGAAAGGAAAGATGAATTTAGTTTCCATAAATAACACAAATGTCTTCGAACTTTTCTTTTTGCTAGGTAGAAAATATGATAAAAATGGAAACCTGGATCCTTGGTGGTCTACTGAATCAGAAGAAAAGTTTAAGGAAAAAACAAAGTGCATGATTAACCAGTATAGCAACTATTATTGGAAGAAAGCTGGCTTAAATGTGAGTACAACTGTGGCTAAGGGGGCACCTTGTGGTTCATTTTTCCTCATTTGGACATTAGCTTGCTTCAAACCATTGGTTCTCAAAGCGTGTTTACAACATCAACAGCATCTGTCTTCCCTGGGAACATTCTTGAGTCCTACCCCATACCTGCTGAATCAGAATCTTTGGGGTTGGGGCTTGGTCATCCCTTAACCTCAACCAGGCATGAACTTTTTCCTGATATATTACTAGGGCTGGAAAAATACCTAAATCCTTGCTACACCTCAAATCTATTATACTTGTAGATGAATTTAGGTAAAAATCCATGTGCTTCTTTTAAAGGGAATGTTTATAAACACTGACTTGGTTCTCCTGGTTCTTAAACCATGCTCAGCCCAAGTGAGACCACTGCTCATTCAGGCAGAGAAACTAGAGTCTGTATCCTTGAACGGTGTCTAGCTCTTTTATCAGTGTCCTGGACAGCCATTTCTCTGCCTATATATTTTTAAATATCTACAACTGTGACATGAGAAGACCTAAAATGGGTGCTTCTATGTATCTCTATATAGTGCAGCGGTTTTCACACTGTGAAAATTCATCTGGAGTATATGTTGCTTCAAGAAAAGCATAGCAGAAAGGGGTTCTAGAGTCAGACATGGGTCCAAATCTAGGTTCAACTAGTTTTATGAACTTGGGCAAGTTACTTAATGTTCCTGAGTCTCAGCATCTTCATCTGTGAAATGGGTCAATGTTTCTGAACTCATGGATTTGCTGTAAGAATTAAATGAGCAAAGCAATGTGGAGCACTAGCACAAGCCCTGACATAAAGCAAGTGCTCAATAAAAGATAGTTAATATTCCTGATCCTTTGTGACACACTCATTAGTACCCTATCCCAGGAAAAAACAAAGCCAAAGATTTTTGGGTTAAAAAAACCCCAATAAACAATAGAACAGTTTTCTTGGAGGAAGGGAATTTATATTTCCTGATGATTATTCTATACAGGCACGAAGGTGAAACTTTTCACTTAACTGAAACAAATGTATCCCCATACTTGTCCTGAGAGGTATAGGTATTACTGAGTGTACAGGTTTTACATATGAGGTTCAAAGGATTTAAACTGAGGTTCAAAGAGATTAAAACCCATGGTAGAGTCTAGATTAGAGTTTGTGTCTGTACGACTCCAAAGTCCATACTGCTTCCCCTATATCACGCTCAGGTTCTTATTTTAAGTTCATTTTATATCTGGGTGATGTGTGGGTGGACTGCTCTTCACCATTCATTTTGGCCAAAGTGTCAGAGATTGAAACTTAATCCTGACAAATGTGTACCTTTGTCACAAGGACGATAGAAAGGGCATGGCTGTCTTAGCATAAATCCACTTAACCATCAGAAAACAGCTTCAGTTTCATTCCCACAGGACAGTGGGTGGCTTCCTTTGTGGATATAAGGGCCATGCTTTATTTTTCTGGCTTCATTTATAGGAGCCATTCCTTTGTGCCTGAATCTTGCTTTGTAGTGAATTTGGGGGAGCCCAGATGGGGCACTGCAGATGCAGACTGTTAGCAGCTGTTGAGTCTTTTGTTGTTGTTGTTGTTCCTTTTCGTAGCTATTGAGTCTTGACAGTCCAAACCTAGGGCCATGTGGTCTACTGAGGCAGACCAGAGTTCAAGGAGCCAGAGGGGTGAGGCTGCTCCAAAAGGCTCTAAATTAGATATAAAGCTTAGCTTAGAGTGAATGGCTGGGCATGGTGACTCATGCCTGTATTCTAAACACTTTGGAAGGCCAAGGTGGGAGGATCACTTGAACCTAGGAGTTTGATACCAGCCTGGGAAACATACGGAGACCCTGTCTCTACAGAAAATTTTTTTAAAAATTAGCTGGGTGTAGTGGTGCATGCCTGTAGTCCCAGCTACTCAGGAGGCTGAGGTGGAAGAATTGTTTGAACCCTATAGTGAGATATGCTCACACCACTGCACCCCAGTGTGGGTGAAAGAGAGAGACCCTGTCTCAGAACACACACACACACACACACACACACACACACACACACACACACACAAAACCCTCAGAGTAAAAAGGAAGAAGATTAAATTTAAGCAGGAGTGGATATAATCATAATCTTCAAGAGCCAAGAGGAGTTGGGACTTGAGAAAGTAGCATATTAGGAAGCAAAGGCTCTGGAGACAGAAGACTGCTTGGGTTCGAATCCCAGTGACATGCGAGCAGTTTACTTCATCACTCTGTCTTAGGTTCACTAGAAGCAGAGCCCAAGAAGGGGTTCCTTAGGTCATTGATTTTTTTTGAGACAGCCTCTCACTGTGTCACCCAGGCTGGAGTGCAGTGGTGTGATCTCGGCTCACTACAACCTCTGCCTCCCTGGTTCAAGCAATTCTCCTGCCTCAGCCTCCCCAGTAGCTGGGATTACAGGCGCCAGCCACCACGCCTGGCTAATTTTTGTATTTTTAATAGATATGGAGTTTCTTCATGTTGGCCAGGCTGGTCTCGAACCCCTGACCTCAGGCAATCTGCCCGCCTTGGCCTCCCAAAGTGCTGGGATTACGGGTGTGAGCCACCGCACCCAGCCTAGGTCAGTGATTTCTTCAGAAAGTAGTTTCAGGAAAAACCTATAATGGAATGAGGGAAACCTGTTGGTTTCAGGAAATGTTTAGCCTCACCCCGATTCCACAGAGGATTCTGGAGCACGAATTGCACTACAGAAATTGTTCAGCCCAGGTACTGGGCTGTTCAAACTGCACATCAGTCGATTACTGGAAGGTGGGTTATAACCTCCCAGCAGTCTCCAGATGAGGTAATTCCCATAAGCTAAGGTTGATCTGAGCTGTTAGCAGTTGTGGGAATGGGTGCACGGTTTAGGTAGAAAAGGGGATCTGGTGGGATATCGACATCTGCTGCATACTCTGAGCTTTAGATCCTCATTTGTTGAGCAAGGATGGTGGTAATTAGCACTTACCTCATAGGATTGTGGATAACAAAGAATAAACGTAAAGCAGGAATGGTAGCTTTTTTATACTGAAGCTAGGAGGGTCCTGAGTGATTACAGTGAATAATATTTTCCAAAGATTTGTTTTTATTCATTGATATTGCTTGATACCTGGGTGGCTGGGCTAGCTTAAAAGTAAAGCGTTGGTAAGATTCATGGCTTGAAAGTTAAAAGCAAGGTATATTAGTTTTCTGTTGCTTGCTATAACAAGTTACTATAAACTTAGTAGCTTAAAATAACATACATTTATTATCATACAGTTCTGTATGTCAGAAGTCTGACATGGATCTCAGTGGACTAAAATCAAAGTGTCAGCAGGGCCACATTCCTTTGTAGAGGTTCTAGGGGAGTATCTGTTTCCTCACCTTTTCTAGCTTTTAGAGGCTGCCCACATTCCTTAGCTCATGGCCCCTTCGTTTTTCAAAGCCAGCAATGGCCAGTGGAGTCTTCTCGTGTTGCATCACTCTGACACTCACTCTCCTGCCTCCCTTTTCCTCTTGTAAGAACGTTTGTAATTACACTGGGTCCACCTGGACAATCCAGGATAAAGTCTGCATCTCAAGATCCTTAATCACATCATAAAAGTCTCCTTTGCCATGCTCTATTTTTCCAGCTTCATCTTGTAGGGACCATTCCTCTGTGCCTGAATCTTTCTTTGCAGTGAATAGGGTAACTTATTCACAGATTCCAGGGATTAGGACGCAGACATCTTTGGGAGGCCATTATTCTGCCTATTACTTAAGAGTTGAAAGACTTCTCTGTAAAGGGCCAGATAGTAAAAAATTTAGGCTTTCTGGGGCGTATGGTCTCTGTTACAATATTTAATTCTGCCATTGTAGCAAGAGAGCAACTACAGACAATATGTATATGAATGTGCATGGCTGTGTCCCAATAAAACTTGATTTATGAACACCAAAATTTGAATTTCATATAATTTTCATGTGCCACAAAATATTATTCTTTTGATTTTTCCCCAGTCGTTGAAGTATGTAAAATCCAGTCTTACCTTGAAGCCTGTACAAAAACAAGCAGCAGGTTGGATTGGGCGTGTGGGCTGTATTAGTTTAGAATATTTGTGTCCTAGCTCATTTAAAGTTTTAAGAAACAATCTTGAATATTGGGAACCATTTTTTTTACCATGCTGGCTGGTTGTCATACATATCGCAGACCTCAACCTTGTCATCTGCACTACTTCTATTTGATTTTTGTTCCCTAGGAGAACCCCTTTCCTTTTAATTTTTCATGGAAATATGATGATAGTTGGTCTTGAAATCTTGTTCCTGTGTGGATGGTAAATTTTTGGAAACACAGGCACAATGAGAAGAGTACTCAAATTATATGAGTTAATCAGAGAAAGTAACCTGTGTATTGACATTCCTGTTTTTTCTCATTAAACCAGAGTCACTCAGAATATTGTTAACATTTTATTGGAGCTGGCTAGATTGGTTAGAATGAAGAGGTAGGTGAGAAAGAAGCGTGTAGCATAATAAAATAGGAAGTCTTATATTTAGGAGCACCTTGCTGAGGATAGTTTGCCGTCTTAAGATATATATTATGCCTACCTCTGATTTATTGAATGTGATTTTCTCTTTAAAATATGATACTTTTCTTGCTATAATATTCATGCCTCTTGCTGAATGATAGTTGACCATGAAACACTCATTTTTTTTTTTTTTCCTTTTTTCTTTCTGTTAGGTCAAGGGGAAGAGGACCCTGGGAGAAAATATTGCTGATAATGGAGGCCTGCGGGAAGCTTTTAGGGTATGCGCTGCTACATTTGCTGTGGTTCTAAAAATCAAGCCATAAAACACCATATGGGTGTACCTCAATTCATACCGTAGCCATGTTCTTGAGGAGTTAGATATTATGGAATTTCTGTAAATAGAAGTGTGTCTCCCCATTGCCCCTATTATATAAATAGAACTATATTTCTTTTTTCTTTTTGGGGTGTGAAGTCACCCTAAAGAATAATATTTGTTATTAAGAATCATGTATTTAAAGAATAGCTTTTAGAAAATACATTCACCATCAGATCGAAGCATGCTACAGCAATCTCCTTGGGGCTAGGTTCATTTGTTTTCCTTGAGTACAGGTCTTTCTGTACTCCTCCTGTAAATTTCTCTTAAAATATCAGACTTCTAAATTATGACCAGAGGGTCGTGGTTCTCATATACTGGGCCAAGTGATAGTATCATGATAACGTTTTCATCATCCCCTAGTTTGTGGTCAAATAAGAAGCATAAGGATAATGCAGAAAGATTTCATAAAGCTAAATGCATTCAATTTAATGACTAGACTGTTATTCCCAGTTATATCCTTCCTATATTCTAGTTGAAATATACTTTATTTTATAAAATGAGGGCACTAGAAGATGGTAGTTTTTCTCTTACGTGTCAACATGAAAAAAGGTAATATGCGGACCCCAAAATGTATTGCCATAGGGGCCTTGCCATTGTGTTAGATTTGTTTGTCCCCTGCTAGGAATAGAAAACAGCTTTTCTTCCCCAAGCGTTATTTAACATCTGAATGCTTTGGTCCAGCTGCTTTGGTATACACTGAGCATAATGCCTTTTTGCAGGTGTACCTGCCTCACTGGTAAGCAATAGGACATGGACTTGTGTTTCCAGGTGTTTCTTTTCTTAAGAAAATTTTGACTTGATGCATTTTGCACGTGGCAGTAGTATATATTTGCTATTCCTGTGCTAGCTAAGCAAAGAGGAAAACCCACCGTTGCGGAGACTCATCTCTTCTTCTTCTCTCACCAGGCTTACAGGAAATGGATAAATGACGGAAGGCAGGGAGTTGAGGAGCCTCTTCTACCAGGCGTCACATTCACCAACAACCAGCTCTTCTTCCTGAGTTATGCTCATGTGAGTAGACTGAGGAAGGGGCATCAGGGATGAGATGCAGGACTTGAGTTTGCTCCCTTGATCAAAGATTTCAAACAAACGTTTAATGGCATGACTTTGATCTTTAGCAAGAATTTTATCTTGATTATTTTCAGGGTAAATCTCACCTTCTTAATGTTCTATAGTACACAATTAATTAACTGATTGAATCAAGGTTTATTGGTATTTTTTAAATCAAATGGGTTAGCAGCCCTGTGGTAATTCATTTGATAGTTCCTCAATGTATCTTGACTTCTTAATGTGTTTGATACTATTTGTAACCGTTTCTAATAACTTGTTCTTTGGCTTTCATGGGCCTGCTCTTTCCTATATTGCTCCTCCTCTGCCTCATTTGCTGACTTTATGCCACAACTCTCAGCCTGTGGGGGACCCTCAGGGTCATGTTCCCAACTGTCTAATGCATATGCAGAGATCCCTAGAGCTGAAAAAGAACAAAGGCAAGGAGAGTCATGTCACTCTTTTGTGAGTTTAATAGGCTCCTGGAGCAGAAATTGAAAGGGAAGATGTGCACGAAATAAAGCACAATTCTGAGCCTGAGTCTCTGGCTAATGAGGCAAGTGCCAAATCTTTATTAGTTATTATACTGGTTTATGTCATAAACATACAGGCAGCCTTTTCAAAGAAGTCAGGGATAGGTCAATAAAGGTTCTAATGAATGGCCTCACAGTGGGCAAATGTGTATGAATATGCTCAAAGCTAGACAAAAATTTTCATCAGTACAACCTTTTGTTCCTAAGTCTTTGCTTTCACTGCTAAGTAAGCTCATTCCCACACAAGTCTTCTATGATTCACTCTGGTCAAAGGATTCTTGCTTGCCTGGGATCTTTTATTTCTTAAAGCTAATATAAAAACACTAAATAAATTATTATTTAGCAACCTAATGTCAACAAAACTCTAGTCATCAACAACATGACTTTCCTTTTAGTTTTCCTGTTTCTATCATCACATTCTGTCTTTAGATTTTCCTGGTTAGAAAGCCTGGATTCTTAGGTCTTATTTGATGCATCTGTCCTCATTTATATAACATGTATTCCAGAAGCCAGATGTTTCATACTTTTTCAAAAAATTATACTTTAAGTTCTGGGGTACATGTGCACAACGTGCAGTTTTGTTACATAGGTATACATGTGCCATGGTAGTTTGCTGCACCCATCAACCCAACACCTGCATTAGGTATTTTTCCTAATGCTATAGCTCTTCTGGCCCCCAACCCTCCAACAGGCCCTGGTGTGTGATGTTCCCCTCTCTGTGTCTATGTGTTTTCATTGTTCGACTCCCACTCATGAGTGAGAACATGCGGGGTTTGGTTTTCTGTTCTTGTGATAGTTTACTGAGAATGATGGTTTCCAGATTCATCCATGTCCCTGCAAAGAACATGAACTCATCCTTTTTTTGGTGTATATGCGCCACATTTTCTTTATCTAGTCTATCAATCACTGATGGACATTTGGGTTGGCGCCAAGTCTTTGCTATTGTGAATAGTGCCACAATAAACATACGTGTGCATGGCATCTTCATAGTAGCATGATTTATAATCCTTTGGGTATATACCCAGTAATGGGATGGCTGGGTCAAATGGTATTTCTGGTTCTAGATCCCTGAGGAATCGCCACACTGTCTCCCACAATGGTTGAACTAATTTACACTCCCAACAACAGTGTAAAACCGTTCCTATTTCTCTACATCCTCTCCAGCATCTGTTGTTTCCTGACTTTTTAATGATCACCATTCTAACAGGCATGAGGTGGTATCTCATAGTGGTTTTGATTTGCATTTCTCTAATGACCAGTGATAATGAGCATTTTTCATATGTTTGTTGGCTGCATAAGTGTCTTCTTTTGAGAAATGTCTGTTCATACACTTTGCCCACTTTTTGATGAGGTTTTTTTCTTGTAAATTTGTATAAGTTCTTTGTAGATTCTGGATATTAGCCCTTTGTCAGATGGATAGATTGCAAAAATTTTCTCCCATTCTGTAGGTTGCCTCTTCACTCTGGTGATAGTTTCTTTGGCTGTGCAGAAGCTCTTTAGTTTAATTAGATCCCATTTGTCAATTTTGGCTTTTGTTGCCATTGCTTTTGATGTTTTGGACATGAAGTCTTTGCCCATGCCTATGTTCTGAACGGTATTGCCCAGGTTTTCTTCTAGGATTTTTATGGCTTTAGGTCTTACATTTGTTTAAGTCTTTAATCTATCTTGAGTTAATTTTTGTATAAGGTGTAAGGAAGGGATCCAGTTTCAGTTTTCTGCATACGGCTAGCCAGTTTTCCCAACACCATTTATTAAATAGGGAATCCTTTCCCCATTGCTTGCTTTTGGCAGGTTTGTCAAAGATCAGATGGTGGTAGATGTGTGGTGTTATTTCTGAGGGCTCTGTTCTGTTCCATTGGTCTATATATCTGTTTTGGTACCAGTACCATGCTGTTTTGGTTACTGTAGCCTTGTAGTAAAGTTTAAAGTCAGGTAGCGTGATGTCTCCAGCTTTGTTCTTTTTGCTTAGGATTGTCTTGGCTATATGGGCTCTTTTTTGGTTCCCTATGAAGTTTAAAGTAGTTTTTTCCATTCTGTGAAGAAAGTCAATGGTAGCTTGATGGGGATAGCATTGAATCTCTAAATTACTTTGGGCAGTATGGCCATTTTCATGATATTGATTCTTCCTATCCATGAGCATGGAATGTTTTTGCATTTGTTTGTGTTCTCTCTTATTTCCTTAAGCAGTGATTTGTAGTTCTCCTTGAAGAGGTCTTTCACATCCCTTGTAAGTTGGATTGATTCCTAGGTATTTTATTCTCTTAGTGGCAATTGTGAATGGGAGTGCACTCGTGATTTGGCTCTCTGTTTGTTTGCCTGTTATTGGTGTATAGGAATGCTTGTGATTTTTGCGCATTGATTTTGTATCCTGAGACTTTGCTGAAGTTGCTTATCAGCTTAAGGAGATTTTGGGCTGAGATGATGGGGTTTTCTTAATATAAATCATGTCATCTGCAAACAGGGACAATTTGACTTCCTCTTTTCCTATTTGAATACCCTTTATTTCTTTCTCTTGCCTGATTGCCCTGGCCAGAACTTCCAATACTATGTTGAATAGGAGTGGTGAGAGAGAGGGCATCCTTGTCTGGTGCTGGTTTTCAAAGGGAATGCTTCCAGTTTTTGCCCATTCAGTATGATACTAGCTGTGGGTTTGTCATAAATAGCTCTTACTATTTTGAGATACGTTCCATCAACACCTAGTTTACTGAGAGTTTTTAGCATCAAGGGGTGTTGAATTTTGTCAAAGGCCTTTTCTGCATCTATTGAGATAATCATGTGGTTTTGTCATTGGTTCTGTTTATGTTTATTGATTTGCATATGTTAAAACAGCTTTGCATCCCAGGTATGAAGCCGACTTGATCATGTGATGGATAAGCTTTTTGATGTGCTGCTGGATTTGGTTTGCTAGTATTTTATTGAGTATCTTCGCATAGATGTTCATCAGCGATATTGGCCTGAAAATTTTCTTTTTTTTTGTTGTGTCTCTGCCAGGTTTTGGTATCAGGATGATGCTGGCCTCATAAAATGAGTTAGGGAGGATTCCCTCTTTTTCTACGGTTTGGAATAGCTTCGTGAAGGAATGGTACCAGCTCCTATTTGTACCTCTGGTAGAATTTGGCTGTGAATCTGTCTGGTCCTCAACTTTTTTTTGGTTGGTAGGCTATTAATTGCTGCCTCAATTTCAGAACTTGTTATTGGTCTATTCAGGGGTTCAACTTCTACCTGGTTTAGTCTTGGGAGTGTGTATGTGTCCAGGAATTTATCCATTTCTTCTAGATTTTCTAGTTTATTTGCATAGAAGTGTTTACAGTATTCTCTGATGGTAGTTTGAATTTCTGTGGGATTCTTGGTGATATCCTCTATATCATTTTTTATTGCATCTATTTGATTCTTCTCTCTTTTCTCCTTTATTAGCCTGGCTAGTGGTCTATCTATTTTGTTGATCTTTTCAAAAAACCAGCTCCTGGATTCATTGATTTTTTTGAAGGGCTTTTTGTGTCTCTATCTCCTTCAGTTCTGCTCTGATGTTAGTTATTTCTTGTTTTCTGCTAGCTTTTGAATTTGTTTGCTCTTGCTTCTCTAGTTCTTTTCATTGTGATGTTAGGGTGTCAATTTTAGATCCTTCCTGTTTTCTCTTGTGGGCCTTTAGTGCTATAAATTTCCCCCTACACACCCAGAGATTCTGGTACATTGTGTCTTTGTTCTCATTGGTTTCAAAGAACATCTTTATTTCTGCCTTCATTTTGTTATTTACCCAGTAGTCATTCAGGAGCAGGTTGTTAAGTTTCCATGTAGCTGTGTGGTTTTGAGTGAGTTTCTTAATCCTGAGTTCTAATTTGATTGCACTGTGGTCTGAGAGACTGTTTGTTATGATTTTCTTTCTTTTGCATTTGCTGAGAAGTGTTTTACTTCCAATTATGTGATCAATTTTACAATAAGAGCAATGAGGTGCTGAGGAGAATATATATTCTACTGATTTAGGGTGGAGAGTTCTGTAGATGCCTATTAGGTCCGCTTGGTCCAGAGCTGAGTTCAAGTTCTGGATATCCTTGTTAATTTTTTGCCCATTTATCTAATATTGACAGTGGGGTGTAAAGTCTCCCACTATTATTGTGTGGGAGTCTAAGTTTCTTTGTAGGTCTCTAAGAACTTGCTTTCTGAATCTGGGTGTTCCTGTATAGGGTGCATATATATTTAGGATAGTTAGCTCTTCTTGTTGCATTGACCCCTTTACCATTTATGTAATGCTCTTCTTTGTCTCTTTTGATCTTTGTTCATTTAAAGTCTGTTTTATCAGAGATTAGGATTGCCACTCCTGCTTTTTTTTGCTTTCCATTTGCTTGGTAGATCTTCCTCCATCCCTTTATTTTGAGCCTACGTGTGTCTCTGCACGTGAGATGGGTTTCCTGAATACAGCACATTGATAGTTCTTGACTCTATCCAATTTGCCAGTCTATGTCTTTTAACTGGGGCATTTAGCCCATTTACATTTAAGGTTAATATCATTATGTGTGAATTTGATCCTGTTATTATGATGCTACCTGGATATTTTGCCCATTAGTTGATGCAGTTTCTTCATAGTGTTGATGGTCTTTACAATTTGGTATGTTTTTCAATGGCTGGTACCAGTTGTTCCTTTCTGTGTTCAGTGCTTCTTTCAGGAGCTCTTGTGAGGCAGGCCTGGTGGTGACAAAATCTCTCAGCCTTTGCTTGTCTGTAAAGGATTTTATTTCTCCTTTGCTTATGAAGCTTAGTTTGGCTGGACATGAAATTGTAGGTTGAAAATTCTTTGAGATTGTTGAATATTGGCCCTCACTCTCTCCTGGCTTGTAGAGTTTCTGCTGAGAGATCCACTGTTAGTCTGATGGGCTTCCCTTTGTCAGTAACCCAACCTTTCTCTCTGGCTCCCCTTAACCTTTTTTCCTTCATTTATTTCAGCCTTGGTGAATCTGATGATTATGTGTCTTGGGTTGCTCTTCTTGAGGAGTATGTATCTTAGTGGTGTTCTCTGTATTTCCTGAATGTGAATGTGGGCCTCTCTTGCTAGGGAGGGGAAGTTCTCCTGGATAATATCCTGAAGAGTGTTTTCCAACTTGGTTCCATTCTCCCCATCACTTTCAGGTACACCAATCAAACGTAGATTTGGTCTTTTCACATAGTCCCATATTTCTTGGATGCTTTGTTCATTTCATTTCACTCCTTTTTCTCTAATCTTGTCTTCTTGCTTTATTTCATTGAGTTGATCTTCAATCTCTGATATCCTTTCTTCTGCGTGATCAATTCGGCTATTGATACTTGTGTATGCTTCACAAAGTTCTCGTGCTGTGTTTTTTAGCTCCATCAGGTCATTTATGTTCTCCTCTAAACTGGTTATTCTAGTTAGCAATTCGTCTAACCTGTTTTCGAGGTTCTTAGCTTCCTTGCATTGGGTTAGAACACGCTCCTTTAGCTCGGAGGAGTTTGTTATCACCCACCTTCTGAAGCCTACTTCTGTCAATTTGTCAAAATCATTCTCTGTCCAGTTTTGTTCCCTTGCTGGCGAGGAGTTGTGATCCTTTGGAGGAGTGGAGGTGTTTTGGTTTTTGGAACTTTTAGCCTTTCTGTGCTGGTTTCTCCCCATCTGTAGATTTATCTACCTTTGGTCTTTGATGTTGGTGACCTTCGGATGGGGTATTTTAGTAGACGTGCTATTCCTTTCTGTTTGTTTTCCTTCTTACAAACAGGCTCCTCTTCTGCAGGTCTGCTGGAGGTCCACTCCAGACCCTGTTTACCTGGGTATCACCAGCAGAGGCTGCAGAACAGCAAAAATTGCTGCCTGTTCTTTCCTCCGGAAGCTTTGTCCCAGAGGGGCACCTGCCAGATGCCAGCCAGAGCTCTCCTGTATGACATGTTTGTTTGTTGGCCCCTGCCGGGAGTTGTCTCCCAGTCAGGATACACAGGGGTCAGGGACCCACTTGAGGAGGCAGTGTGACCCTTAGCAGAGCTCGACCGCTGCGCTGGCTGTCAGGCAGGGACGTTTAAGTCTGCTGAAGCTGTGCCCGCAGCTGCCCCTTCCCCCAGGTGCTCTGTCCCAGGGAGATGGGCGTTTTATCTATAATTCCCTGACTGGGGCTGTTGCGTTTCTTTTTCAGAGATGCCCTGCCCAGAGAGGTAACATCTGGCAGTCTGGCCACAGTGGCCTTGCTGAGCTGTGGTGGGCTCCTCCCGGTTCAAACTTCCTGGTGGCTTTGTTTACACTGTGAGGGTAAAACCACCTACTCAAGCCTCAGCATTGGGGAACGCCCCTTCCCCCACCAAGCTCGAGTGTCCCAGGTCGATCTCAGACTGCTGCTATACTGGCAGTGAGAATTTCAAGCCAGTGGATCTTAGCTTGCTGGGCTCTGTGGGGGTGGGACCCGCCAAGCCAGACCACTTGGCTCCCTGGCTTTAGAACCCCTTCTGACGGGAGTGAATGAATGGTTCTGTCTTGCTGGCGTTCCCAGCACCACTGGGGTATCAAAAAAAAAACAAACACACACACACAGAAAAAACAACAACAATGAAAAACTCCTGCAGCTAGTTGGGTGTCTGCCCAAATGGCCGCCCAGTTTTGTGCTTGAAACCCAGAGCCCTGGTGGGGTAGGCACTGGAGGGAATCTCCTGTTCTGCAGGTTGCGAAGACCATGGGAAAAGTGCAGTATCTGGACTGGAGTGCACGTTTCCTCAGGCTCAGTCCCTCATGGCTTCCCTTGGGTAGGGGAGAAAATTCCCCAACCCCTTGCACTTCCTGGGTGAGGTGATACCAGACCCTGCTTCGGCTTGCCTTCTGTGGCCTGCACCCACTGTCCAACCAGTCCCAATGAGATGAACTGGGTACCTCAGTTGGAAATGCAGAAATCACCCACTTTCTGCATTGATTTTGCTGGGAGCTGCAGACCAGTGCTGTTCCTATTTGGCCATCTTCTAGGTCTTCTCGATGTTTCATACTTTTAAGTGCTTTTCAGATTCCACATCTTCTCTCCTGTTTTAGACAGACAGTTTGGGCTGCTATAACAAAGTGTCATAGACTAGGTGGCTTATAAACAACAGAAATTTATCACAGTTCTGGAGGCTGGAAGTCTGAGATCAGAGTGCTAGTGGGATCGAGTTTTGGTGAGGGCTTTCTTCTGGGTTGCACACTGCCAATTTCTCTCTGTGGTGGAAAGAGCTAGCTAGCTCTCTGGCCTCTTCTTATAACGGTACTAATCCCATTCATGGGTACTAATCCCATTAATGTGGGCTCCACCCTCATGATTTAATTGCCTCCCAAAGGCCCAACTCCTAATGCCATCACATTGATTAGGGTTTCAACATAAGAATTTTGGGGGATAGAAACATTTAGTCCATAGCATCCCCATTACCCTGTCTTATCATATATAGGTATAATCTTAATATCCTCTACTCTGGATTATCCCAACAGCCTTATGGAATGTTAACCTGACTTCAGCATTTTTTTTAATCAATCAATCACTGTTTTACATACCATCGGAATACCACTTTTATTTCATTACCAACCTGCTGAAAGAACTATGGTGGCTCCCAAATGCCTACCACATTGAAGCCAAATACCTCCATCTGGCTTCCCAAATTTTCAGTATGATCCAACTCCACCCAATCCAATTCAATTTCCCATAACTCCATTGGGTGAGAAAAAACTCAGCCTTAGTGGGGCAAGTATCCTCTTTGGCTTTGCTTCTGATTCTCCTTCTATAATGCAACCCTTCCTACTCTTCCCCTTCAGATGATTATTCAATCTAAGCTTCATCCTTCAGGATCCATGTTGAGTTCCACTCCCTCCACATCTTCCATAAACTCTTCTCCAAGGACTCCAGTCCTTATTATTTTCTTTTATCTTCAACTCCTTTTACACTTACTTACTTTCATTACCATGCAGTTGAGTACTTACTTAACTGCTCTCCAAATGTTCAAGAATTTTAGTTTTATCTCCACAGCTAATCTTCTGGATCCTTACACTTCCTATCTCCATAGCACCCAGCAAAGATGCTGGGTATATTGAAGACAGTTGATATTTTTAGATCAATTGCTTGAAATGAATGAATAAAACTAACAATTCAACTAAGGAGATTCCCTTTTACTGGGTCACATATATAAAATAAGTATACAAAAATAGAACTTTCTAGAGTTGGGATTGGCAAACTAGGGCCAAATATGGCCTGCTGCCTGTTTTTGTAAATAATGTTTTATTGGAAAGCAGCCACATTCCTTCATTTATTCATGATCTGTAGCCGGTTTTGTGCTACAATGGCAGAGTTGAATAATTGAAACAGGGACCTTATAGTCTTCAAAGCCTAAAATCTTTACCATCTGTCTCTTCTCAGAAAAAGTTTGCTAACCCCTGCTCTAGAGGACAAAGTATAGTGATCTATCAGTTCTTACTATTTACATCCTAGCCCACAATATCTCTTTGTACATAAAATAAACTAATTGATAGTGAAGTTACTTATAATTCTGAAATGTTTCCAGATATAATACCAAGCTATAGCTGATTGATTGACTTATTTTAAACTAAAGAGATTTAGGGGGGAAAAGTGGAAAGCTATTTTATATCACTAGTGAGAAATTTATCTTGGAGCTTTTCCCACTGACAGAATGAAGAGATTTTTCAATCTTTTGCACTTTAAAGTAAGTCTGCTTATAAGGAGTAAAATTACTTTCCCTCCTGGGAAGGTACTAAGAAAACAGTAGCAGGCATAATGTGTTTTCAGAAGTCTCTTACGTGATATATTAAGCAAAGACAATACTGTATTATAATATAAGAATATAAGAAGAAATAACATAAGAAACGAGGTAAAATCAAATGCCAGAAACTACTTCACATTAGCCAGCTTCTGAGGAAATTAGGGAATCACACTACAGAATATCTTCAAAGTCAAATTCAGAACCACTGTGACTGGTGGTTTATCTTCATCGAAAGCAACATCATATCACTTTTCCTGCTTTCTATGTCCCTGTAGTTGCTGTGACCTCTCATTTTTCCCAGATATTCTTCTAATCCTTCTACTTCTTTCCATTCTATTTTCTGCTTATTTAGTGGACATCCATTGAGAACCTTCCTGGTATTTATAAATAATCTAACTAGTCTCTTATTTCTTCCTTCCACTATACACCCCTGCCAGATAAATCTTTTTTAAAATCTGGGTTTTATTATTTTCCTACTCAAGAATGACTTTTAAATATAGTTTAAACACTCTGGCCAACTGCTCAGGACTTCAGAAATCTGACACTGTCCTTCCTCTCCCACTGCTGCCCGTTATGCATCATATACTCCAGCCTAGCTGAATGTCTTGTTCTCTTTCCCCTCAAACATGTCTTTCTTTGCTCCCATTTCCCCCTCCACTTAGAATATTTTTTTTTCCATATTTATGTGTCCTAGTTCAATTCATACTTTAAGACCATATCATACCTCAAGTCATATGGCAAGTCAGGATAAAGTAAGTTATGCTGCAGAAACAACATGACAAAAGTTTATTTCTTGTTCACTCCTCTCCATGTCCAACATGAGTCAGCAGTGGGGCTCTTGTAGTTTTTACTCAAGAACTTGGGTTTTGGGCCAGGCACGGCCTGTAATCCCAGCACTTTGAGAGGCTGAGGCGGGTGGATTGCCTGAGGTGAGGAGTTTGAGACCAGCCTGGCCAACAGGGCAAAACCCCATCTCTACTAAAAAAATACAAAAATTAGGCAAGATGGCCTAATAGGAACAGCTCTGGTCTGCAGCTTCCAGCAGGATTGACACAGAAGGCAGGTGATTTCTGCATTTCCAACTGAGGTACCTGGTTCATCTCACTGGGACTGGTTGGACAGTGGGTGCAGCCCACGGAGGGTGAGCCAAAGCAGGGTGGGACGTCACTTCACCCGGGAAGCACAACAGGTCGGGGAATTTCCTGTTCCTAGCCAAGGGAAGCCATGAGAGACTGTACCAGGAGGAACAGTGCACTCCAGCCCAGATGCTGCGCATTTCCCACAGTCTTCGCAACCGGCAGACCAGGAGATTCCTTACAGTACCGGGCTCGGTGCGTCCCACCCCCATGGAGCCCAGCAAGCTAAGATCCACTGGCTTGAAATTGTCGCTGCTAGCACAGCAGTCTGAGGTTGACCTGGGATGCTTAAGCTTGGAGTTGGGAGGGGCATCCACCATTGCTGAGGCTTGAGTAGGCAGTTTTACCCTCACAGTGTAAACAAAGCCACTGGGAAGTTTGAACTAGGTAGAGCCCACAGCAGCTCAGCAAGGCCACTGTGACCAGACTGCCTCTCTAGGCAGAGCATCTCTGAAAAAAAGGCAGCAGCCCCAGTCAGGGAATTATAGATAAAACCCCCATCTCCCTGGGACAGAGCACCTGGGGGAAGGGGAAGGGGCAGCTGTGGGCACAGCTTCAGCAGACTTAAATGTCCCTGCCTGACAGCCAGCACAGCAGTCGAGCTCTGCTAAGGGTCAGACTGCCTCCTCAAGTGGGTCCCTGACCCCTGTGTATCCTGGCTGGGAGATATCTCCCAGTAGGGGCTGATAAACATCTCATACAGGAGAGCTCTCACTGGCATCTGGCAGGTGCCCCTCTGTGGACAAAGCTTCCAGAGGAAGGAACAGGCAGCAATCTTTGCTGTTCTGTAGACTTCACTGGTGATACCTAGCCAAACAGGGTCTGGAGAGAACCTCCAGCAAACCCCAGCAGACCTACAGCAGAGGAGCCCTGAGTTAGAAGGAAAACTGACTGACAAACAGAAAGGAATAGTAGCAACATCAACAAAAAGGATGTCCAATCAGAGACCATATCCGAAGGTCACCAGCATCAAAGACCAAAGGTAGATAAATCCACGAAGATGGGGAGAAACCAGCGCAAAAAGGCTGAAAACTCCAAAAACCAGAATGCCTCTTCTCCTTCAAAGGATCACAACTCCTTGCCAGCAAGGGAACAAAACTGGACAGAGAATGATTTTGACAAATTGACAGAAGTAGGCTTCAGAAGGTGGGTGGTAACAAACTCCTCCAAGCTAAAGGAGCATGTTCTAACCCAATGTAAGGAAGCTAAGAACCTTGAAAACAGGTAAGACCAATTGCTAACTAACTAGAATAACCAGTTTAGAGGAGAACATAAATGACTTGATGGAGCTGAAAAACACAGCACGAGAACTTTGTGAAGCATACAAAACACAAGTATCAATAGCCAAACTGATCAAGCAGAAGAAAGGATATCAGAGATTGAAGATCAACTCAATGAAATAAAGCGAGAAGACAAGATTAGAGAAAAAAAGAGTTAAAAGAAATGAATAAAACCTCCAAGAAATATGGCACTCTGTGAAAAGACCAAATCTATGTTTGATTGGTGTACCTGAAAGTGACGGGGAGAATGGAACCAAGTTGGAAAACACTCTTCAGGATATTATCCAGGAGAATGTCCCCAACCTAGCAAGGCAGGCCAACATTCAAATTCAGGAAATACAGAGAACACCGCAAAGATATTCCTCGAGAAGAGCAACCCAAGACGCATAATTGTCAGATTCACCAAGGTTGAAATGAAGGAAAAAAGGTTAAGGGGAGCCAGAGAGAAAGGCCGGGTTACCCACAAAGGGAAGCCCATCAGACTAACAAAGGATATTTTGGCAGAAACCCTACAAACCAGAAGAGAGAGGGGGCAAATATTCAACAATCTCAAAGAAAAGAATTTTCAACCCAGAATTTCATACCCAGCCAAACTAAGCTTCATAAGCAAAGGAGAAATAAAATCCTTTACAGACAAGCAAAGGCTGAGAGATTTTGTCACCACCAGGCCTGCCTTACAAGAGCTCCTGAAAGAAGCACTGAACACAGAAGGGAACAACTGGTACCAGCCATTGAAAAACATACCAAATTGTAAAGACCATCAACACTATGAAGAAACTGCATCAACTAATGGGCAAAATATCCAGGTAGCATCATAATAACAGGATCAAATTCACACATAACAATATTGACCTTAAATATAAAGGGGCTAAATGCCCCAAATAAAAGACACAGACTGGCAAATTGGATAAAGAGTCCAGACCCATCAGTGTGCTGTATTCAGGAAACCCATCTCACTTGCAGAGACACACATAGACTCAAAATAAAGGGATGGAGGAAGATCTACCAAGCAAATGGAAAGCAAAAAAAAAAAAAAAAAAAAAAAAAACAGAGGTTGCAATCCTAGTCTCTCATAAAACAGACTTTAAACCAACAAAGATCAAAAGAGACAAAGAAGAGCATTACATAATGGTAAAGGGGTCAATGCAGCAAGAAGAGCTAACTATCTTAAATATATATGCACCCAATACAGGAGCACCCAGATTCATAAAGCAAGTTCTCAGAGACCTACAAAGAAACTTAGATTCCCACACAGTAACAGTGGGAGAGAGACTTTAACACCCCACTGTCAACACTAGACAGATCGAGACAAAATTAACAAGCATATCCAGGACTTGAACTCAGCTCTGGACCAAGTGGACCTAATAGGCATCTACAGAACTCTCCATCCCAAATCAACAGAATATACATTCTTCTCAGCACCATATCACACTTATTCCAAAATTGACCAAGTTGGAAGTAAAACACTTCTCAGCAAATGCAAAAGAATGAAAATCATAACAAACAGTCTCTCAGACTACAGTGCAAACAAATTAGAACTCAGGATTAAGAAACTCACTCAAAACTCCGCAACTACATGGAAACTGAACAACCTGCACCTGAATGTCTATTAGGTAAATAACAAAATGAAGGCAGAAATAATAAAGATGTTCTTTGAAACTAATGAGAACAAAGACACGACGTACCAGAATCTCTGGGACACATTTAAAGCAGTGTGTAGAGGGAAATTTATAGCACTAAATGCCCACAAGAGAAAGCAGGAAAGATCTAAAATTGACACCCTAACATCACAATTAAAAGTACGAGAGAAGCAAGAGCAAACAAATTCAAAAGCCAGCAGAAAACAAGAAATAACTAAGATCAGAGCAGAACTGAAGGAGATAGAGACATGAAAAACCCTTGAAAAAATCAGTGGATCCAGGAGCTGGCTTTTCAAAAAGATCAACAAAATAGACCATTAGCCAGACTAATAAAGAATAAAAGAGGGAAGAATCAAATAGATGCAATAAAAAATGATAAAGGGGACATCACCACCGATCCCACAGAAATTCAAACTACCATCAGAGAATACTATAAACACCTCTATGCAAATAAACTAGAAAATCTAGAAATGGATACATTCCTGGACACATACACCCTCCCAAGACTAAACCAGGTAGAAGTTGAATCCCTGAATAGACCAGTAACAAGTTCTGAAATAGAGGCAGCAATTAATAGCCTACTAACCAAAAAAAAGTTGAGGACCAGACAGATTCACAGCCGAATTCTACCAGAGGTACAAAGAGGAGCTGGTACCATTCCTTCTGAAGCTATTCCAAACAATAGAAAGAGAGGGAATCAATTGAACAATGAGAACACATGGACACAGGAAGGGGAACATCACACTCCGGGGACTGTTGTGGGGTGGGGGGAGGGGGGAGGGACAGCATTAGGAGATATACCTAATGCCAAATGATGAGTTAATGGGTGCAGCACACCAACATGGCACATGGATACATATGTAACAAACCTGCACATTGTGCACATGTACCCTAAAACTTAAAGTATAGTAATAATAAAAAATAAAAAAATGCTTTCAAAGCTAAATATTAAATTATGATCTATTGATTCCAAACAGCCAGTGTGAAAAGTAATTTCATTTGGTCTGTGTCACGTCATTAGAGCAAAGAAAACAATATAAAATCAGTATTTAAGTTCAAAAAAAAAAAAAAGAGAGAGGGAATCCTTTCTAACTCATTTTATGAGGCCAGCATCATCTTGATACCAGACACAGCAAAAAAAGAGAATTTTAGACCAATATCCCTGATGAACATTGATGCAAAAATCCTCAATAAGATATTGGCAAACCAAATGCAGCAGCACATCAAAAAGCTTATCCACCACAATCAAGTTGGCTTCATACCTGGGATGCAAGGCTGGTTCAACATATGCAAATCAGGAAACATAATCCATCACATACACAGAACCAATGACAAAAACCACACGATTATCTCAATAGATGCAGAAAAGGCATTCAACAAAATTCAACATCCCTTGATGCTAAAAACTCTCAGTAAACTAGGTATCCATGGAACGTATCTCAAAATAATAAGAGCTATTTATGACAAACCCACAGCCAATATCATACTGAATGTGCAAAAACTGGAAGCATTCCGTCTGAAAACCAGCACAAGACAAGGATGCCCTCTCTCACCACTCCTGTTCAACATAGTGTTAGAAGTTCTGGCCAGGGCAATCAGGCAAGAGAAAGAAATAAAGTGTATTCAAATAGGAAGAGAGGAAGTCAAGTTGTCTCTGTTTGCAGATGACATGATTGTATATTAAGAAAACCCCATTGTCTCAGCCCAAAATCTCCTTCAGCTGATAAGCAACTTCAGCAAAGTCTCAGGATACAAAATCAATGTGCAAAAATCACAAGCATTCCTATACACCAATAACAGACAAACAGAGAGCCAAATCACAAGTGCACTCCCATTCACAATTGCCACTCAGAGAATAAAATACCTAGGAATACAACTTACAAGGGATGTGAAGGACCTCTTCAAGGAGAACTACAAACCACTGCTCAACAAAATAAAAGGGGGCACAAACAAATGGAAGAACATTCCATGCTCATGGATAGGAAGAATCAATATCGTGAAAATGGCCATACTGCCCAAGGTAATTTATAGATTCAATGCCATCCCCATCAAGCTACCAATGACTTTCTTCACAGAATTGGAAAAAACTACTTTAAACTTCATATGGAACCAAAAAGGAGCCCATATAGCCAAGACAATCCTGGGCAAGAAGAAGAAAGCTGGAGGCATCACGCTACCTGACTTTAAACTTTACTACAAGGCTGCAGTAACCAAAACAGCATGGTACTGGTACCAAAACAGATATATAGACCAATGGAACAGAACAGAGCCCTCAGAAATAACACCACACATCTATCACCATCTGATCTTTGTCAAACCTGACAAAAACAAGAAATGGGGAAAAGATTCCATAAATGGTGTTGGGAAAACTGGCTCGCCATATGCAGAAAACTGAAACTGGACCCCTTCCTTACACCTTAAACAAAAAATCAACACAAGATGGATCAAAGACTTAAATGTAAGACCTAGGACCATAAAAATCCTAGAAGAAAACCTGGGCAATACCATTCAGGACATAGGCATGGGCAAGGAGTTTATGTCTAAAACACCAACATCAATGGCAACAAAAGCCAAAATTGACAAATGGAATCTAATTAAGCTAAAGAGCTTCTGCACAGCAAAAGAAACTATCATCAGAGTGAACAGGCAACCTAGAGGATGGGAGAAACTTTTTGCAATCTACCCATCTGACAAAGGGCTAATATCCAGAATCTACAAAGGACTTACACAAATTTACAAGAAAAAAACAACCCCATCAAAAAGTGAGTGAAGGATATGAATAGACACTTCTTAAAAGAAGACATTTATGCAGCCAACAAACATGAAAAATGCTCATTATCACTGGTCATTAGAGAAATGCAAATCAAAACCACTATGAGATACCATCTCATGCCAGTTAGAATGGCTATCGTTAAAAAGTCAGGAAACAACAGATGCTGGAGAGAATGTGGAGAAATAGGAATGCTTTTACATTGCTGGTGGGAGTGTAAACTAGTTCAACCATTGTGGAAGACAATGTGGTGATTCCTCAAGGATCTAGAACTAGAAATACCATTTGACCCAGCAATCCCATTACTGGGTATATACCGAAAGAATTTTAAATCATTCTACTATAAAGACGCCATGCATACATATGTTTATTGCAGCACTGTTCACAATAGCAAAGACTGGGAACCAACCCAAATGCCCATCAATGATACACTGGATAAAGAAAATGTGGCACATACACACCATGGAATACTATGCAGCCATAAAAAAGAATGAGCTCATGTTCTTTGCAGGGACATGGATGAAGCTGGAAGTCATCATTCTCAGCAAACTAACACAGGAACAGAAAACCAAACACCACATTTTCTCACTCATAAATGGGAGTTGAACAATGAGAACACATGGACACAGGGAGGGGAACATCACACACCAGGGCCTGTCAGGGGGTGGGGGACTAGGGGAGGGATAGCCTTAGGAGAAATGCCTAATGTAGATGACGGGTTGATGGGTCCAGTAAACCATCATAGCACATGTATACCTATGTAACAAGCTTCCACATTCTGCACATGTACCCCAGAATTTAAAGTATAATTAAGAAAACACAAAAATTAGCTGGGCGTGGTGGTGTGCACCTGTAATCCCAGCTACTTGGGAGGCTGAGGCAGGAGAATCGCTTAAACCCAGGAGGTGGAGGTTGCAGTGAGCCAAGATTGCACCATTGCACTGCAGCCTGGGTGACAGAGCGAGACTCCATGTCAAAACAAACAAACAAACAACTTGGGTTTTAGAGTCTATATCTTTGCATATGCTTCTGTGGATGCCACAGGAGTAGAAAAGACATATGAGGATATGTGTACTGGCCGTTAGTGTAGCATCTTAAATTGTTCTTAAGGCTCTTAAAACTTCTGTCAGGTTTTAAAGCTTCTGCCAGGAAGTAACATATATTACTTCTGCTTCTGCTCACACTTCATTGGCCAGAACAAGCCATATCGCCATGCCCAACTTCAAAGGAGATGGAGAAGTGTACTTCAATCCTAGGCCCAGACTAGGGTGAAGTGAGCAAGGCACTTAGGGGCAGACTACTAACATCTCATCACCATCCTCAATAATGGGTGGCTGATTCATTGTATTGATTTGAATGAGTATGGTTAAATTTGAGAATGACTATTTCAAACATTAAATTCATTGAATGAATACACTGGTCAATTCCTGGGCACATATACGATTCTCTTGATTTAAAGCACTTGTCTGGAAACCTTTCTCACTTACTCAAATTGTGAAATTATTCACATTGATAAAACCTTCTACTCTGGGGATCAGAATAATAGATGTTATTACTGATGATGGCTTTATTTGATCTACTAAAACTGTTTGTCATCCATTGATTCTAAAATTATTCCTCAGTATAATTTGGAGCAGTTAAAACAGTAGAAAATACATAATTGGAATGAAAGCTCATTTGTTGGGATGCTTTTCTCTTCTAGGTGAGGTGCAATTCCTACAGACCAGAAGCTGCCCGAGAACAAGTCCAAATTGGTGCTCACAGTCCCCCTCAGTTTAGGTAAATGGGCAAATGGGTGACGGCAGTTTTGAACTGTGCATCTCCCCACTTCCTCCCCCACCCAGCCATCCAAGGGCTCTACCAGATAGGTGATCTGAAAAAAATCCCACATTGTGAACTGTGTGATTTCCATTTTGCAGCCAAAAAATATCTGGCCACACAGAAACTAAATATCTTCTTTCATTAGTAGTAAGCTGGTTTAGTCAGCACTCTCTCACCTGAATTTCTACTGATGGGTACTTGTACATATCTCTAGTCTAGTGCTACATCAAGTGCCAATGAGACTACACAAGACTCCAGAGGTAATTTGGAATCCAAATCATAGCTTTAGTATTACATCCCATTGTCTTCTAGTTTTTGAAAGAGTCTCAGTAAACTGCATTATTTTGATCCAAAAAAATAGCCTTTACTGTCTTAGGAAAGGATGAGATTTTTTTTTTTTTTTTTTTTTTTT
>NW_026652282.1:19096329-19118182 GCF_009828535.3 Hylobates moloch
CACCATTCTCCTGCCTCAGCCTCCTGAGTAGCTGGAACTACAGGTGCCCGCTGCCACGCCCGGCTAAATTTTTTGTATTTTTAGTAGAGACGGGGTTTCACTGTGTTAGCAAGGATGGTCTCGATCTCCTGACCTCGTGATCCGCCCGCCTCGGCCTCCCAAAGTGCTGGGATTACAGGCGTGAGCCACCGTGCCCGGCCCAGAATTTCATTATTTTTTATGGCTGAATAATTTTCCCTTGTGAATATATACCACATTATTCCTCCCTTGATGGACGCTTAGGTTGATTCTACCTCTTGGCTATTGTGGACAGTACTGCAATAAACATGGGAGTGCAGATATCTCTTCAACATACTCATCTCATTTCCTTTGGGTATATACTCAGTAGTGGGATTGCTGAATCGTATGGTAGTTCTAGTTTTAATTTTTTAAGGAACTTCCATACTGTTTTCCATAATGGCTGTACTAATTTACATTCCCACCAACGGTGTGTAAGGGTTCCCTTTTCTCCACATCCTTGCCAGCACTTGTAGCTTTATCATGCATTCTGACATTTGCTGTTACCTAGAGCTTCCAAATCCTGAGGCTTTCTGGTATTCTATAGAGTATTTCAGTTTGCTTCTAGCAGGGGGTCCAATATTTTTGTCTATGTAGGTTTATACCTTTCAAAAAATATATTTTTAGCTTTTTGAAGTGACAGGGTGAGCAGATCTACATCCGAGTCTCCTACATTCAACTGGAAGTCTACATTTAATTTTTTTAATGGGGATATTTAATAAAAATTTATTTGGAAAGAAATGCTGCTATAGATACAGTTCTATATGGAATTATTGCCTTTCCCCGGTAATGTCTGTAACTAAAGAGTCTAAAGTTTCCTTTAAACTGTTGAATATTAGGAGGTTTTATTTTTCACAGAAACCCATCCTATTTTTTCTTAGTTAATTTAATAAAATAAATACACACGAACATTTGGTATTTTTCATTTCTCCTAAAGACATAGAACTTAGCCTTTGGAGAATTCATCTGAGATTGAAGGAACCTATCTCTGTGTACCTTCCAAAGCTGCCTAGGAGTACATCTAGGAGAATGCTAGAGTGGATTTGTCACAAATGCTGTGGAGGAAATTTTTACCTATCAACAAGGGCTAAGCTCGCTCCTTGGAGATTCACATTTCAACTCTCATTTGCACACACATAGAGTCTCTGGTGCAGATTGAGTTTGAGTTAATGCACATAGCTTGTAGGGAAGAAATCAATCAAAAACCTTTTTAAGGATAAATGGTTCTTTAGGAACAGAAAGTTCAGTATCTCAATTTTATTATAAGCACTGAATAAAAACCATTTTAAAACATGCAGCATATTAAAACTACAAAAGGCGCTAATAATGAAGGTATTCCCTCACCTAGGTCAGTTGGTGATATGTACTGAGTGATATTTAGAATAAGGAAAAAAATCAACTGTCATTTAATGTCTGCCTACAACACATGAGGCAGAGTGCTAGTTGTCATATTGCAATTTGAGTAATCCAGGACTCCGGTGACTTTAGCCCAAAACTTCACGAACAATATTATAACAGCCTTGTCATTCCTATGCTTAAGAAACCTTTAGCGATTTTTTTTTCATTGTGTTTACAATAACATCCAAACAACTTTCCCTGACTTAAAGGGCCTACAGGACCTGGCTCTCTGTTTCTGCTGTCACTTCTTCATAGCCTTTTTCTAGCTCCATTGGTGGTCTTTCTGGTTCTGTAAATTTGCTAAACTTTCTCCTATCTTCTCAGTCTCAGGGCCTTTGCCGCTTTGCCTGAAATGCTTTTTGTATGTCTTTCACATAACTTCATTGAAATTAGGCCCCTTAACTATGTAGTCTATCACCTCACCTGGCTCACACTTTCATAGATCTTACCACTGTTGCTAGTTTTCTCCTTCCTTCCTCCCTCCCTCCCTCCTTCCCTCTCTCTCTTCTTTCCTATTGTTTGTCTTCCTCCACTGTCTTGTAAGTCCCATGATATTAAAACTTTCTCCTGGGCTAGGCATGTTGACCCGTACCTGTAATCCCAGCACTTTGGGAGGCCAAGGTGGGAGAATTGCTTGAGGCCAGGAGTTTGAGACCAGACTGGGCAATATAGCGAGACCCAGTTTCTATAAAAAAAAAAAAAAAAAAAAAAAAAAAAATGAGCTTGGCATTGTGGAGCATACCTGTAGTCCTAGCTACTCAGGAAGCTGAAGCTGGAGGATGGCTTGAGATCAGGAGGTTGAAGCTGTAGTGGGGTATGATTGTGCCACTGCACTCCAGCCTGCATGACACAGTGAGACCCTGTCTCTAAAACAAAACAAAACAAAAAAATAAGCCTTTCTTTTGTTTATTACTATATTTCTAACATCACTACTATATTTCTAGCACTCAGAACAGGGTCTGAAAAAGAATAGGCCCTTGAATAAACATTTAGTAAATTTGTTCTTTCATTTCACCAATAAATATTGATCATTTACTATGTGCTTGGCACTCTTTAAGGGCTGCTGAGGATATTGCAGTAAACCAAACAGATAGAAGGTCTTGCTTCCATAGAGCTTATAGTCTAGGAGACAGACAATAAAATAAATAAGTGAAACGTGATATAGTAGATGGTAATACTTGTGATGGAGGAGAGAGGAGGATATAATATGTGGATGTCAGAGTGTTGCAAATTTAAATAGCATGATCAGGACGATGTTTGAGCAAAGAACCTATCTTGGAGAAGAGCCTTCTTGGCAGAGGCAGGAGTGAGTCCAAAGACTTAGAGGCAGGGGCATCCCAGGACATTTGTGGAAGAGCAAGGAAACTAGTGTGGCTGGAGCAGAGCGAGCAAGGAAGAGTGCAGAATGAGATGACGTCAGGATGAAAACAACATTCAGCTTGTCTATGGTCACATAGGCTGCTGCAAGAACTCTTTTTTTTCACTCTGCATGAGATGGGAAGCCATTGGAGACTTTTGAGCAGAAAAGTGACAAGATCCAACCTGTGATTTCCATGATGACTCTGGCTGTGTTGAGAATAGACTGTGGCTGAACAGGGGAAGAGGCATGAAGACCAGTTAGGAAGTGGTTGCCATCATCCCAGCAAGAAATGATGGTGGCTGCGTCCAGGAGAGGAGCAGGGGAGGAAATGAGTGAATGAACGATAATAAAATTTAAGAAAGAAACGCTCCATCATCCTGTTACTTTGAAATTTCCACCTATTTCTTTTGTATTTGTGTTTTTCCATAGCCCCATGTATAATTATATGGCATAATTTTATTCTGAGGATAGTATGATTTTGAATCTTTTTCATCTAATAGCATCGGCCTGCATCCATAGGTGCTTCAAAATGTTGTTTTTTTTTTTTCACATGCAACCCCTTCCGGTTCAAGTTCTTTGCCTCAGCCTCCGATACTGGGTTACCGGTGATGCCACCACCCAAGTAATTTTGTTTCACCATGTTGGCCAGGCTGGTCTGGAACTCCTGACCTCAAATGATCCACCCACCTCGGCCTCCCAAGGTGCTGGGATTACAGGCATGAGCCACCACACCTGGCAAAATCTTTAATTTTTAATGGCAGAATGATATTCTTTAGAGTTTCTGTGACATAATTTGTTCAATTATTTCTATTTAGAAATTTATTATTGATTTCATTTATCACTATTGTAAATAATAGAGATGAAAATCTTAATATGTAGATTTATTTTCTTTCCTATAGGTTGTTTCTTTAAAATAAATACTTAAGAGTGAATTTACTTCATCAAAGAAGGCATGTATATGCTGTTGTGGCTTTTGAAGTGCACTAACAAATTGCATTCTAATAAGGTTGTATGCATGCGGGTACCTACCGGTTTTACAATAGAACTGGATCAGAAGTAGGTCCTGCTCATAAGAAAGTTACAATATAATGTGGGAAGAAGATGTGTAAACCATCAGCTGTAATAAAAAGCACAATGAAGAACAGTGTAAGAAGGTACCACATGAGGCCGGGCGCGGCGGCTCAAGCCTGTAATCCCAGCACTTTGGGAGGCCGAGGTGGGCGGATCACGAGGTCAGGAGATCGAGACCATCCTGGCTAACACGGTGAAACCCCGTCTCTACTAAAAATACAAAAAAAAATTAGCCGGGCGTGTTGGCGGGCGCCTGTAGTCCCAGCTACTCGGGAGGCTGAGGCAGGAGAATGGCGTGAACCCAGGAGGTGGAGGTTGCGGCGAGCCGAGATTGCGCCACTGCACTCCAGCCTGGGGGACAGAGAAAGACTCCGTCTCAAAAAAAAAGAGAAGGTACCACATTTAGAAAAACCTTATCAGCTTTAGGTGTTATTAATTTCATTTTTAGTAATTTTTGCATTCCTTAAATAAATAAGGCTGAATGCAATGACTCACGCCTGTAATCCCAGCACTTTGAGAGGCCGAAGCAGGTGGATTGCTTGATCCCAGGAGTTCAAGACCAGCCTGGGCAACATGGTGAAACCCCATCTCTACCAAAAAATATAAAAATTAGCAGGGCATAGAATGTGCACCTGTAGTCCCAGCTACTGGAGAGGCTGAGGAGGGAGGATTACTTGAGCCCGGGAAGTTGAGACTGCAGTGAGTCATGATTGCGCAACTGCACTCCATCCTGGGTGACAGAGTGAGAACCTGAAGTAAGTAAATAAGTAAATAAATAAAGTGTGACTGGTTGTCTAATTTTACCAATTTGCTTTTTTCTTTTCACCTCTCTTGATATAAATTACCCACATATCAAGGCCCTTCACCCATTAGGCTATTAAGATTTTGATTTTTTCTCATTCTACTATAAAGACACATGCACACGTATGTTTATTGCAGCACTACTCGCAATGGCAAAGACTTGGAACCAACCCAAATGTCCATCAGTGATAGACTGGATAAAGAAAATGTGGCACATATACACCATGGAATACTATGCAGCCATAAAAAGGATGAATTCATGTCCTTTGCAGGGACATGGATGAAGCTGGAAACCATCATTCTCAGCAAACTAACATAAGAACAGAAAATCAAACACCACATGTTCTCACTCATAGGTGGGAGGTGAACGATGAGAACACAGGGGCACAGGCAGGGGAGCGTCGCGCACCAGGGCCTGTCAGGGGGTGGGGGGCTAGGGGAGGGATAGCATTAGGAGAAATAGCTAATGTAGATGACGGGTTGATGGGTGCAGCAAACCACCACGGCATGTGTATACCTATGTAACAAAGCTGCAAGTTCTGCACATGTATCCCAGAACTTGAAGTATAATAATAAAAAAGATTTTGATTTTTTTCTTATCAATTAGGTAAGTTTTTGTTGCTTGTTATTCATAGACACTTACTTAACTAGAAAACAATTCTGCTACTCTCTGATCCTCATCTTCGTACATTTGTAAGTAGTGGTGTTCCTTTGTAAGGTAATGGAGATGGGCAGAATAATTCACACAATTTGTCTTACTGAAATAAACTTTATACAGAGAAGTACAAAAGAGTTAACACAAATTTAGGAGGTATACAATGTTAAGTGTATATCAGTTAACGGAACAAATATTTATTGAAGCACTTAATAGATATTATTCTAGGGTTGGGAGTATGATGAATAAGGTTATAGTTTCCAGCTGTTTAACAATTTGAAAATTACTCATAAGGAACAGTAGATATATAAATAAATTTCAGCAGTGTAATATATAATTAAATAGAGGTGAACACAGAGTTCTTTGGAAATAAAACTGGATAAAAGTATTTATAGAGCTAAGCAATGAAAAAATTCTAATGCCCTCAGCTGTGAAATAAAAATAATACAAAATGAATAAGGCAGACAATTCAATAGAAAATTGGGCAGACGACTTGAACTAACCACAAAAAAGGATATTCCAAACTGCCAACAAATAGATGGAAAGGTGCTTAACTTCACTGGTCATGAAGGAAATGCAAATTTAAGCCACAACATGATTCAACTATTTACCCCCTCCCCGCTAGAATGGCTAAAATCAAAAAGCATTTAGACAAGCAGAACTCTCATAGACTGCTGGAGGGAGGATACATTTGTATGGCCACCTTGGAAAACTATTTCACAGTATCTTCTAAAGCTGAATATACTTGTATCCAATGACCCAGCAATCCACTCCTAGGTATTCACTTGTCATCTTAGTAGGTAAACAATGGTTGAATATTGGCAATTTTATATTGCTTAACCTAATGTATACCCAGCAGAAATGCACACCTATGTTCACCAAAAGATGCGGAAGAATTTCACAGAAGCACTATAAGAGTCCCAAAATAGAAAGTATCCAAATGCCCATCAACAATAGAGAAGGTAAATCATCGAATATTGATCTACGATAACAAGAACAAACAAGCTGCAACTACATGCAACAAGACGAGTGTTTCTCACAAACATAATGTTGGACGAAAGAAGCCAAACACAAGAGAGAACATACTTTATGATTCTACTTACATAAAATATAAAAATATACAAAACGAATCTGTTAGAAGTCAGAGGAGTGGTTACCCCTTGGGGGTTAGGAACTGGAAGGGTTCACAAGGTGGGGCTTTTGAAGTTCTGGTAATGTTGGGTGTCTTGATCTGGATGCTTTTTACATTAATGGTTTGTGCACTTTTGTATATAAACGTGTATTGCATCAAAAAGTTAAAAAAAAAACATTAAAAGAAATATAAGAAAGTCCAAGTAAGTCCTCATTTTTTCCCCACAACAATCACTTTGATGCTTTTCTAGGGAAATACTTAATATCAAATTCTTTTAAAAAGCTTTTCTCTCCTCATTTTTGGAGCCCTTTTTTTGCTGTCAATGGTAGGTAATCCTGTACTTGTTGTAGGAACATAGGCAAGAGACTAAACTGGGTGTGGGGTCCTGTCTGGGAAGCTTTCCTGGAAGAGATGAAGCTGGACCTGAGTTTTGTAGCATCTATTAGAGACAGCCAGGGAAGCAAGTGGATGGCAGACAGTTCCAGGGAGAGAGGCCAGGCTACTCGAAAGCAAAAAGGTATGGTAGGGAAAGAAAGAGAACCTACTGGGAGGGAGTGGACAGAGCTTGCTGGAGCTAGAGCTTGAAGAGTGGCTGAGGAGGGGTTAATGATAAGCAAGAGAGTTTGGCAAAGGTCAGACACAGAAAGATCTTAAAGGGTCATGATACTGAGCTTGGACTTAGGCATCTGGGAACCACTGACCAATTTAAATCAAACAGGTGACACAGTCAAGTTTCTACTTAATAAAGAGTAGGATGGTGATGGTGTGAGAAATACTTGAAGAGGGTTAAGAAGACTGGAGCCTGGGGGACCAGTTAGGAGGCCACTGCAGTAATCCATGGGAGATAAGACAGGCTGGTGGTATGGGATGGAGAAGTAGGGACAGACATGAGAGCTATTGAGGAGACAATTGTTCTGACAGGACTCAGTAATTGATGGGTTTGAAATTGATATGTAGGCATGGTACTTTTTTTTCTAGTAAAAAAAAATTAGTAGGACCTTAATTTTGATAAATGATAAAACACATGTAGCCTTTGTCCTTATTCCCCCCTTTAACACCTTTCTACAGGTGTATACATCAAAGGATGTTGCCATGATGAACGAAAGAACGCTTACCAACGATTTCCCATTGCTGCTTGGAATGAAAACTCAATTACACATTTCAAAATTTTGCAGTGGTAAATCATGTCGGTCATCTTATTGCACTACCATGCAAACTTATTGATTTTGCCAAATCAGTCAGTTGAGAGGAAAAAGGAAAAAAGTGTTACCTATATATACTGTCATATACTATTGTAAAAAAAAAATCTGTATATGTGTTTATATGAGTATATAGTACAAAACTATGTGCACACATGAACAAACATACATGTATGTATATACACACTATAAGCTTAAACAGCTATGTGACACTCTTGAGATTTTATATACAGACATTACCAGGGTATACAAAAAATAAATTTTTATTTAATTTTCCCTGTCTTTTTAATGGTTCCATTTGGGTGGGGGAGGATCCAGAGGATTTTTTCCTCATTGCATTTCCTTCTCTTCAATTTTGGTTTTTATAAACGGGAACACTGTGTTAATCCATTCTAATTAAAACCCAGCCATGCAACCCTTCAGTTAAAGAAACACTTTTTGAGTCTGCCTAGGATATCATTGAGTCAGAAATTGTCTCCATGGCTTTTGAAATGATCACCACTACGGTGCTCTGGTAGCCACGGGGGCAATTCTTTACAGGCTGATTTTCTAAAAATACCAGGAATTGGCCAAGAGCCCTTGTTCTGGGGAAGGGTTCAGAGTTCTTCCACAGGGGCCTAACAGAGTGCAGAAATGTATATTCCTATAGAAAAAGAAGAAGGTAGGAGTTATGGAAGGGGCAAAAGAAATGACCCAAGTGCACCTCCTACTTGTCCACAGAACACCTCTTTGCCTTCCGGCTGCTGGAGGAGCTATGCTATTCTTAGCCATCTCCCGTGAAGGCAATTACACAAACCCCCTCTGAAACCCATTTCTGCATTTGTTCAAGAAATTCTTTTATCTTACGTAAATCCCCCATGCTGTAACTAAGCCCTTGGTCTGCCCTTGGCCAGATGGGAGGGCAGCCAGGCTTCCTCTCTCCAGCAGAGCCCTTTCTGTACCCAAAGATGATTATCTCATCATCGTGCCATCCTCCCTCCCATCCTCCAGACTGAAAATTTTCATCTTCAGCTTTTTCCTTTCCTTCTCCTATCATTTCTACGATCCCCTTTAACTGTTGCCAAACACTTTTCAGAACTGAACCTAGTACTATGCAAAAAGTCTATCTGATCTTGTTCTCCGAGTGATGGGGACAAGGCAGGTACAAAAATGTCTGAGAAAGCCACAGGGAGAGTAGAGGTAGGTGCTGCTTGCCCACAGCTGTGGAATAAAGCTAAGTACAACTGAGTCCAAAACCAAGGCCCCAATCCAAGGCCGCATCCTTAAAAAAAAAAAAAAAAAAAAAAAAAGAAAGAAAAAAGAAAGCCAAGCCCGAAGTCCTTGCTGGTTCAAAGGCCCAGGGAGAATCCAGAGGAATTGTTCTGTAAGGGGAGCAGGCCTGGATGTGGGTTGAGTAGTGAGTGGACAGCTGCAGCCTTTGAAGCAAATCTAGATCTTACAGTCCTGGGCTGGGAAGGGGCAGGCATCTCACAAACAGCTGAAGAACTGACCAGCAGCAAGTTCAGGAGACTGTTTGGATTACCTTGTAAGACTAAGACAAAACTCCTCCATGTCACGAAACATGTGCCTCAGACCTTCTAGTGGACCAGGACCAAACTTAAGGGGGTGTAGAGCAAGCAGATGGGTCCCAACCCAAATGGTCCCTCCCTAGTTGGACCATGTGACAGTCTCTTGGGCTTGAAAACTTGAGTCCTCTCTCTTTCCCTCCTCTCCATTGCCTTAATCACCAAACTGTGACTCTTCAATGCCTCTCATGCTCATTCCTTTTTGCTTCTATTTTCCCCAGTCAAACCTGAACAATCTCGGTCCTGAACAGTAAATTGCTTCCTAATAGGACTTTCGATTCCTATTTCTGTTTGCCAATCTATGTCACATGCTTCTGTCTTTCTTTTATATTTTTACTTGAGGATTTTGAATTACCTATAGGGATAAGTTTATATTGCTTCTTAGTCCATCCAGACCCTCCAACATTTGGCCCTAAACTAGCTTTCCCGACCGTATCTCCCATTGCTTCTTTATGAGTCCTCTATTGAGTCAAGCATAATGCCCTTTCTATGTCTGTCTTTGTCCATGTTGTTCCCTGACTTGGAAGGCCAGCGGCTCTCCTCTGTGCCCATGTAAATTCTATCTTGAAAGATGAAGATCTGATCTTAGTTTATCCAAGATCATCTTGACCAAAATTTCTTTATGTCCCCAGATCTCTTACAGCACTTTCTGTCAGTTTCCCTCATCTAATCTCACACTACACTGGGCTGTTAGTTGGCTTTAATATGTGTCTGTTGTCTTCCCTGGCTAGTGTCTTAAATACTTTGATGGCAAAGGTGGACTTTTAGAGTTAAGGAAATCATTCCAAAGAGCTTAGCATTGTTCCGGAGATACTGAGTTTGCTGTGGCTTCAGCGTAGTTTACAATGCTACAGTGTGGCGATTCTCAATATTCTTCAAGATGAAGATATCTCTTTGTTCCCTTTCCATTGTCAATAAACCAGTGTGTTGTGGTTCATTGATTAACATTTTTAAAAATACCTTAATGGTCAGATGCTTTTATGAATTTGCTAATGCTTTACAATGAAGTTTTTTTTTTTTTCTTTTTTTTTTGAGACGGAGTCTTGCTCTGTCACCCAGGCTGGAGTGCAGTGGCACAATCTTGGCTCACTGCAACCTCCGCCTCCCGGATTCAAGCAATTCTCCTGCCTCAGCTTCCCGAGTAGCTGGGATTACAGGCATGTGCCACCATGCCCGGCTAATTTTTTTGTATTTTTAGTAGAGACGGGGTTTCACCATATTGGCCAGGCTGGTCTCGAACTCCTGACCTTGTGATCCACCCACCTCGACCCCCCAAAGTGCTGGGAATACAGGCATGAGCCACTGCGCCCGGCCTACAATGAAGTTTTATTTAGGTATAGCATCACCACCATGTACTCGAAAATTAGTAGTGCTGTAACTGTATTTAAGATGTTTTTATTTATTTGGTCTAATACTTAGCCAGCATGTGGCTTTGCTCACCCTTACAATGATGTTGGCTCTTTATGTGTCCTGCTGCCCCACTATTTGGGCATATTATTATTATTATTGCCTCACAGGGCTATTGTGAGGGTTAAATGAGATATACATTAGGTACATGACACAGTGTTTGGCTGAAAGTGATTTTGATCTTTCTCTCCCTTCCTCATGCCACCATCAGCTAATTTAGAAGATGGGAATGTTCTGGGACCTCTGGGACAGAGCTTAGGGCAGTGGATGTGGGAAGGGATGGCGCTGTCTCTGGAAGAGAAGGGCATTAAAGATCACCTAGAGCAGCAGTTCTCAAACGTTTTACCTGCAGGACTCCCCTACCCTACCCTCTTAAATATTATTGAGGACCCCAAAGAGCTTTTGTTTATGTGGAGTATGTCTATCAAGAAACTTTAAAAAATATGTTTAAATTTAAAAATAACAATAACAAACCCATTATATATTAATGTATATAACAGATTTTTATGAAAAATAACTATATCTTTCAAAACATTAGTGAGAAGAGTGGGATTGTTTTAAATTTTTGCAAATCTCTTTAATGTCTGGTTTAATAGAAGACAGCTGATTCTTGATTCTGTTTCTGCATTCAATCTCCTTTAACACAGACGGACCCCAACTTACAATGGTACAACTTAGGATTTTTGATTTTACAATGGTGTGAAAGTGATACATATTCACTAGAAACCATACTTCAAGGGCCCATACAACCATTCTCTTTTTCACCTTCAGTACAGTAAAGTCCATGAGATATTCAACCCTTTATAATAAAATACACTTTGTATTAGATGATTTTGCCCAACTGTAAGCTAATGTAAGTGTTCTGAACATGTTTAAGGTGGGCTAAGCTATGATGTCCAGTAGGTTAGGTGTAGTAAATGCATTTTTGACTTATGATATTTTCAACTTATGATAGGTTTATCAGGACATAACCCCATTGTAAGTCAAGGAGCATCTGTATTTGGTTTTGGTGAAATACAGGAAGAAAATATAGGTTCACACAGATATATTGTTGAAAAAGGGAAAAGGTGTAAGGGTATTTGAATAGGTTTTTAGATAATTGTGGATATTCTTCTTTGAAATGAAACCAAAACTCAACAAGTGGTAGTTTAAGAAATGTTTTCAATTGTAAATTGATAAATTATAGTTGTATATATTTATGGGGTACAATGTGATGTCATGATTTATGAATAAAATGGGGAATAATGAAGTCAAAATAATTAAGTTTCTGTAGTGAGAACATTTGAAATTTACTCAGCGATATTAAAACGTACAATACACTATTAACAGTTAAAGATTACTTGTAATGCAGAATCGAAAATGTATCAATGAAGTTTTCATGCTCTGTTACAACAAAATCCATTGCTATCTTTATTTCAATGCGTCTTTTAATCATTTATGATTTTGTAACACCAAACCTTGGGCACTTGGAAAACATTGAGTGCACCAAATTATGCAGATCTTCCAAATATAAGCACATTTTGTTATACAGTTTCAAAAGACTGTCTTCATTATTAATCACCACTGATCTTATCAGATAAGTTTTTAGTGCTGGGAAGCTGTTAGGCTCACGGTGGCAAATACAAGATTTTCCAAATTCCAATTTTCATTCAAAAGCTTGAATGTTATCACTGGCAATAAATACTGCCAGTTATTTTCTTTGAAGTTACTGGTCAATTTAGTTCAGTTTTTTGAGCAAATATCTGCCAAATACCCAATTTCGAATAACCACAGTCTGTCAGTTGTTCTTCCACATAAAAATAGTGTTCCTCAAAAAAAGCAGATAGGCCAGGTGCGGTGGCTCACGCCTGTAATCACAGCACTTTGGGAGGCCGAGGCGGGTGGACTGCCTGAGGTCAGGAGTTCGAGACCAGTCTGGCCAACATGGTGAAACCCCATCTCTACTAAAAACAAAAACAAAAAACAAAACAAAACAACAACAACAAAATTAGCTGGGTGTGGTGGTGTGCACCTGTAATCCCAGCTACTCAGGAGGCTGAGGCAGGGAAATTGCTTGAACCAGGGAGGTGGAGGGTGCAGTGAGCTGAGATTGCGCCACCGCACTCCAGCCTGGGTGACAGAGAGAGGCTCCATCTCAAAAAAAAAAAAGCAGATGGTTCACCTTCCAACTCAAATGATGGCATTAGTCATTAGTGCTTTTCCTTGAGACAGCCATTGTACTTCAGTGTGCAGCCAAAGTGCTTTATATGTACTTTCCATTTTGTCACACAAAATATAAAAAAGATTTATACTCATGAGTTGACATTTAATGACAATAATTGTTAGCACTTCATCAAGGACATTTTTAAGTGAAACTGACATTTTCTTTTTACTGTGTAGCAGTAAGAAAATACACCGACTACTAGTATAGTTTGGTCCCATTACCTTGATTCATGCTAAGGTGCCAGCAGTTTTACCCATCATTGCTTTTGCACTATCGTCACAAATGTCAAATGGTGAAAAAGGCAAATAACATCTTTCTATTATTATGGAAATAGTTTTGACCTCAATGACCCTCAGAAAAGTCCCTGAGAATCCCCAAGGGTCTGTGGACCATGTTTTGAGGACCACTGCTCTTAAACTTTTGCAAAGGGCCAGCCCTCCCAGGACGCAGAATGTAGCTACTCCCACATTTGGCAGGAGAGGTGAGGTCTCCTCCTTCAAACAGGGCAATTTGCCTTCCTTTTTGGAGCCTGAGATGGACTTTTCATTTCCTTGCAGAACTGAAGGCATCTGGCTTGGGAGCACGATTATTCTCCACTCACCTTTAAACTGCCTCAGCTATTACTAAGTCTCTGACAATGATATGTTGATTATGAGAATTTAAAGCCCACAGGAGCCAGAGGAATGACAGATCAGTTTCTCTTAAGTGAGAAATAAAATCCAGGAACCTGGCAGCGGGACATACGGCCCTCGCTCCTGCTGACCTTTGATATCACTCGGGTAGAATGACTGCTTCTAGGCCAGATGGCATGTAGCTTAAACGCAGATGTCTCAACCTGTTTCCTTGTATTAATTGTGCACATTGATACTCCTCCATTGTGTAGTCCATAATTCTTCATTGTCAACCTCATTTAGATTTTTTTTTTTTTTTTTTGAGGGGAAGCTGAACTCAAGCAGGCCTCCATGAATTCAAGCTATGTCAAAAGCTCCAATTTCATTTAAGTCTCCAAACCCAAACCTTTTTCTATCCAATCACTGTTATAGGCTGACAGACACTGAATCTCCCTTCTGTCAATTGAATGTAAGTCTAGCAACTTTTAAGAGCAATGAGATTGAAGGAAAGAGTGAGTCTCTTTGCCCTAAAGGAGGTGGCTGAATGGAAGCCCATTTAATTTTTTGTTTAAAGGTACTAAATAAGGATCAATTTGTAAAGATGGCTTTCTGAGTGTAGCAAGATAGCTTCTTAAATCTGATAGGGATAAATGGGAGGTCAATACCCTTTTTCTTATTAACAATTTCACCAAATAATATTTACTAAGAACTTTCACATTGGGTTTCTCAGCTATAAACAAGGAAATACTCCAAGCAGAGATATTGGAAGTGCTGAACCAGGACAGTTGCTGGGTATGGAGCTAGAAGCTAACATCGCTTGTCTATGGTAAAGCATGCTTTCATTACTCAGAAGCTGAACTTTTAATTTATTTCTAAATTAATTTGAAGCAGACCCAATGAGCGACAAATGCAAATGTAGTCAACTGGGAAAAGAAGCTGACTCTTTTCACTCAGGGTCATGGGTAAGGATGGAATTCTGCCACATGAAAAATGTCTCAGTTTTGACAGAAAAAAAAAAAATTAACACTGCTTCAAGGAAAAAGAAAATAAGTCATGGACATTATATCTGACAGATTTTTCCCTTTGTATTCATGGCATTTGAATTATATGCACATCACTAAAAAAATATTGAACCCTCATAAAGAGCCTGGCAAGTGAGTAATTGTAATTTTAAAACAGGAACATTCGCATATGTTTTAATGCTGCTTTAGTTTTTGCTCAGAATTCTGGTTCACTGTTTATAATAGGGCAGAACATCCATGCTTTTGTAAGAACCACTTTGGCTTATAAAAATTACAGTACCGGCCAGGCGTGCTAGCTCATGCCTGTAATCCCAGCACTTTGGGAGGCCGAGGTGGGTGGATCACCTGAGGTCGGGAGTTCGAGACCAGCCTGACCAACCAACATGGAGAAACTCTGTCTCTACTAAAAATACAAAATTAGCCGGGCGTGGTGGCGCATGCCTGTAATCCCAGCTACTCGGGAGGCTGAGGCAGAAGAATCGCTGGAACCCGGGAAGTGGAGGTTGCGGTGAACTGAGATCGCGCCATTGCACTCCAGCCTGGGCAACAAGAGCAAAACTTCATCTCCAAAAAAAAAAAAAAAAAAAACAGTACTGCTTTAAAAGTTTCTAAGCCAACAGAAATTCAAATGATCTAAAACTTAAATCAACATGTAATGGTTTGAGAGAAAAACATGCATTGGCCTTAGTGTTTAGGTAGGTTAGGTATGTTTGGAGACTCCATGAGAGGAGCCCATAAGGAATTTGTTTGCATGAGGGATGAAGTTGCTTCCTGTGAATGAACGAACCCTAAGAGAGAGTAGCATTGCTGGGATATTGAGAAGGTCAAGAACTAGGGGACAGTATCAGAGGCAAGGGGCACTGTTCTTTTAAATTTAAACTAGCCACCATGAGCTTATAACCCGAGTCCTTGGTAGAGGAGCAATAACTAAGAGCAAGTGAAGGAATGCTTTCAGAATAATCTCTTTAAGACATTGGGGAGAATAAACCTGAAGTGTTTTGTAGGCCATGTAATAGAGTGAAACGAAAGGGAGCACCGAGGTCCATTTATCTTCTTGGACTCAGTGGCCCCTTCAGTGAGTATTGTGTCTTTGCTGGGGCAATTGGGACTTTGCATATTGGTGGACACTGGTGCCTTTGGTGGTTATTGGGGCATTGTTGTGTTTTCACCATTAGTGAAGTCAAGAGTCAACAACCTGGCCGGGCGCGGTGGTTCACGCCTGTAATCTCACCACTTTGGACGGCTGAGGTGGGTGGATCACCTGAGGTCAGGAGTTTGAGACCAGCCTGGCCAACATGGTGAAACCCCGTCTCTAATAAAAATACAAAAAATTAGCCAGGTGTGGTGGCACATGCCTATAGTCCCATCTACTTGGAAGGAAAAAAAAAAAAAAAAAAAGAATCAGCAACCCAACAAGCCAGAGCCAGAGAAAAGGAAAATGATCACTGCTATGTGGTAACTGAGTACTGAAACCAACATAATTCTCTGTTGCTGTGAAAACAATAACGGACGTGGGAATAGTTTTCTGTTCCCATATTAATCCATGTTGAGAATAAGCAAACTTAGCTACTTGCTCCAGGAAATACTTCTTCCTGAAAATTAAAATTGTAAACCAACTAAAAGAGTTTACTTAACAAGAATACCACCTTCCCCATCAAAACTTGCTTCAATGTTCTCCTCCTGCTGTGCCCACCAATCTACAGCTGTTATGTCACAAAATCTACCCAATTTCAATTAGAGGCCTGCCTTGCAAGACCTGCCCTGAAATCACCCAGCTTAGTCCCTAATAACCTACCCTGTCATTTCCCCTCTGAGACACTGCCTAGACACTGTTAAGGCAGAGTTCTCTCATACTGCAGTAAGTCTCATAAGATACTTCACTTTGATTGATCAGTGATGTTTTTCTAGTATTTTAGGGGAGGGTAGGGAGTAGGGGTTGACAGCCAACAAAGCTAAAAGGGTGAATGTCTGCACATTCAGGAGAATAGAGGTGCCACAATTATGGGTGGAGTGGAAGCAGAAAAATATGGTGTGTTGCTGTTTTTATGATCCAGTTTGTACTTAGAGGCAAGATGTGAGGAAATGTGGGCTAAATACCCATAACCCTTCTTAAAATTAAGCAAGAACAGCAAATGTCTAAACGTCTAGCCCAGCGAAGTTACCATCTATTCACTACTTTTTTTTTTTTTTGAGACAAGAGTCTCACTCTGTCGCTTGGGCTGGAGTGCAGTGACGCGATCTCAGCTCACTGCAACCTCTGCCTCCCACGCTCAAGTGATTCTCCTGCCTCCTGAGTAGCTGGGATTACAGGCACATGCCACCATGCCTGGCTAATTCTTATATTTTTAGTGGAGATGGGTTTTCACCATGTTGGCCAGGCTGGTCTGGAACTCCTGGCCTCAAAAAATCTGCCTGCCTCGGCCTTCCAAAGTGCTGGGATTACAGGAGTGAGCCAAGGCGGCTGACCCTATTCACTGCTTTTTACATGGTTTTTCCTTGACGAGATAAATGTAATGCTCCCTTCTTCCAGACAAAGGTGATTTTAAACTTACTGTATCGTGAAATCACAAAATCTTAAAAGGTGTGTGTATTTTGTGTGTATGTACCTATACATACACACACACAGACATATCATCCTATCTTATTCCAATGAGTGATTTAAGGCAGTTCACAAAAATGCAATAGGATGAAAATAAGTCAGTCCTAGAAGGCAAAGCTCTGCAGGGCCCGCTGGGAATTTATTCCCGACGCCCATCAGTTTCTGTTTCCAGAAAGACCCCTTTCTCTTTGAGTACTGAAGAGCAGCATCGGCAACCTCAACACTGAAGCTTTTTCTTTCTCTGCCCAAACTCCCTAACTAGAGTGGCGGGACAGGGTAGGTGAGAAGAGAAGGAAGCCCTTAAACGTCAAAGCAGTGGAGGGTTGGGGAGGGATCGGATCGCACTTTCGCCTCCTAGGCTTGGGAAGATAGTGCGCATGCGTTGTAATGCGCACGTGTTACTGGCACATGACTCCCGGTCCCTTGTGAGCGGAAACTTGGATCCTAATGACGCTGATAATGGGTTACTAGGCACTCATAGTTCTCGATTGTTGGGTGGCCTTGATGTTAGCAGAAGAATTCCTTTAAACGTCATTTTTGAAGAAGGAGACAAACCTAAATCTGTGTCTTAACTCCAAGGAATATGAACAAGATGCCTGCTGGTGAACAAGAATGTGAATATAACAAAGAAGGGAAGTACTACTCTAAAGGAGTTAAACTGGTGAGAAAAAGGAAAAGAATTCGTGGTTCACGTTGGGGGGACATTAAGATAAACATCATAGGTGAAAAGGATGATTCACCAATTCATTTCTGTGACAAATGTGATTTGCCTATTAAAATCTATGGGCGAATAATTCCATGCAAGCATGCTTTTTGCTATAACTGTGCTAATTTATATCACAAAATCGGATATAAAATATGTCCACGCTGTAGTTATCCTGTGCTGCGAATTGAGGCGCATAAGCGAGGTTCTGTCTTCATGTGTAGTGTTGTTCAGGGATGCAAGAGAACATACTTGTCTCAGAAAAGCTTACAGGCTCATATCAAACGCCGCCATAAGAGAGCTCGAAAACAAGTTACCAGTGCTTCGTTTGAAAAAGTTCATCCTCATATTGCACCGCCACGAACTGAAATCTCTGAAATCCCTAAAAGACTGCTAGACAGGGACCATCTAAGCTATATTCCACCAGAGCAGCACACCATGATGTCACTACCGTCTGTGCAACATATGCTACACGAGCAACATAATCGGCCACATGAGGATATTCAGGCTCCTGCCCCAGAGCCGTCTCTAAGTCCGCCTTTTCCCATCCAGTGGGAAACCGTTAGTATTTTTACGAGAAAACATGGCAATTTAACAGTTGATCATATTCAGAATAACTCAGATCCTGGTGCTAAGAAGCCAACACCTCCTGACTATTATCCTGAGTATCAAAGTCAACCAGCGGTATCGTCCCCTCATCATATTATACCTCAGAAACAGCATTATGCACCACCTCCATCTCCATCATCACCAATAAACCATCCAATGCCATATCCTCCTCAGGATGTAGTTACTCCTAACTTGGTTCGTAGCCAAGTGCCAGCTCTAACCACGACCTATGATCTATCATCTAGACATATTATTGTCCAGGTGCCACCTTATATGAATTCTCCTCCACCATGTGCTCCCCAGTCTCAAAATGGTAATCCATCTGCAAGTGAATTTGCTTTTCACCATTATAACCCTAACTTTTTACCTCAGTTCACTGAAAATCAAGAAACCTTGAGCCCTCAGTTTACACAAACAGATGCAATGGATCATAGAAGATGGCCTGCACAGATAGGACTGCCACCTTGTCCACCAATGCAGAGTCCACCTCCTTCAACCCTACATGGTGGATCACATCATTCATACCAGAGAAGACATAGACCATATTAAGGATGATAATAGTATTTTGAACTGAAGACCTGATGGGAAAAAAAACTTCAAGTTCTATACTGTACTGTGGATAAGTGGCTCAGTTCAGCAGAGCTGTAGTTGAACAACTTTGTTCCTCTGGTGTGGTAAATTGACCTAAAGGTGACCTCTGATGATTTCCCGAAATAAACATGCAATGTTACATTTTCAAAAGTATTGTGGTTTTTATTTTTTTTGGTGATATGTTAACCTGTGTAAAAGGATTAAATTTCAATACAGTTGTAAAAATGCTATTTTATGTGAAGTCAAGCATAGTCACATGCTGCTTCTTAAACATGTTTTACCACTAATTTCCCAAAGTACAATACAAATCCTAGAGGTAAAAATCTACTACAATGTACAGTTAAAGCAGACAGCTAAATGGTAGATAATTATTTCACATTTTAGGAACTGAAATTTTAAGGTATAATAAGTGTATAGTGCATTTCATTTGGATGCCTTTTCATTTTTAGGCAGCCCCAGAAGCACCAAAATATATCAGAATTCCAGTACTATGATAGATTTATGTTTGCAATGTTAAAAAGCATTACTAAATCATTTGGAAAGATATGGCCAAAGTAATTGTATCTGTAGGCTCCAAGCTGGTGGGGACAATGTTACTTGTTAATGCTTTTTTTTACAGAATCGTTCAAATCACATAATGTACCACACTTACTAGTCTTAAGTAGCATTATTTTATAGCACTATTTAAATGATGTCATTTAGATGAAGTGTGTTCTACTTTGCTCATGCTCCTAAATTAAATATTCAGGACTGAATAAACTTTATTATAATTCTTCATTTCATGGTAGAGTTTGATCCTGTTCTTATGTGGTTTTTTTGTTTATTAGGTTTTAAACTACATTTTGAATGCCATGGAGGAATTTGGATAATCTATTAATGAGAGGCATTGTTACAGTTACAAACTTGGACTTGCTTGGGTTTCATTATTGTGTGATAAGGGTTTTTCCTCTAACTTGAAATTAAAAACTATTAATTCTTTCCTATTTCTTTTCTTGGTAAACAGTCTAAACCTGGGACATTTTAGCATGAAGTTAACAGTAAAGACTACCAGATGACTTTGTATTGGAGAAAAGTAATGACTTATATGAATTTCACTGCTTTATTAAGTGTCTTTAGAATGAGCTTTTGCATTTTAGGGGCTTATTACAGTCCAGCTATGATGACCACTTACACTTATACTTCTGTACTTTGTATAGAATTCATATGGATGAGCTGAGGTTCTTAGGATATTTTATATCGTTTGAATAAACCCTCATGAAGATTTTTCTCCCCTTTCAGTAGTGCATAATATAAATATAAAATGTATAGTATGCAGATATTATTTACTAGATGGTTTATAGTATATAAATTTAGGAGATACTTCTTTTTAGCAAAGGATGAACTGATGGCTAACTTATCATTTTACTCTGTTGGGTACAGGCAAAATAAATTCTTGTCTTGGCTGATCAGATGCTCTCTGAGCTTAGAGCTGAAGTTAGAAATATATCAATGGCCATTTTAACCTTGACCAGCCTAAAATAAGTAATAGACTCTTTTTTAAGTGAGTGACTTTTCATACCTAGCAATTTGAGAGTCTAATGTTAATGCAATATTTCTAGTGAAAAAGCCTTGTTATTAGGAGCATGGCATGTGATTATGTGAAATGTTGGTTGGTAAATGCTTCTATTATATTATTATAGGTACTTGGACTGGTACACACTTGATTTCCTTTCTTACCTCTACTTAGAAGCTGTTAAAATACTACTGTTAAAATCCAATATAATTTTTTGTTTCATGTAATAAAAGCCAAATTCAATTTAAGTCTTCTCAACTATCTATGAAGAGCTCTTCTATGTTTATTGACATTCTCTAGGATTGAAGGCAGTATGAAACCACTTAAATGATGCATTAGACAAAAAAATGAGTATCATTATAAAATTTTACATGTTAAAAGAAGCCTTTAAAAATTATTTATTTTCAGTTAGGTTTAGGCAATATGTTATTTAGCAAAGCAGAACAGATGAATGTGTTGTAGCAGACACAATTTTTAAATGATATTGGTTATGAACTCATCCAGTTATGTTTGAATGATAGTGATGGGTAAAAGAAACACAAAATTACCATTAGTGTTCCTTTAAGGGAAAAATAATATGAATCCTTTCCGTTTACTCAGAGAAGGCTTTGAAGCTATAATGGGCATAAGTCTAAATTAAATGTATGTATGCTACATTATATTGCTCTGAAGACTACTGAGGTGGCAGTTTAAGTCTGAAAAACAATATGGATCCATAAATACTAAAAAATAAACAGAAATGCCAGGGAAAGGGAAAATGAAGGTCGGATAAACAGTAAAATCGAGTCCAAGTTAAAGTTGGAAGCAAACAATTTGCACAATTAATTCCTGCACTGTTGTTAATGATGGATGAAAAGTGGTTAAAGCAAACAGGCAAGATAAAACCATGCACATTTCACGGGAAGCGTAAGTGTGATACTGAACAAAAGTTTTCTTGTGGTGCTCATAAAATGGTCATTAATATAGGGTTGTGATTCCTGATTCTGACAGCATGAGGTTTTGGCAATGGATAGGGTTTAGTAATCTGTTCTTTCAGTAAGTATCCTAGGTGATTCAGAAACAGCTGACTCAAAAATTTCGTCACTGGACACCCAGTCTCTAGTCTCATGGTCTACCATCCATTCTGTACCCAGTGACCAAGGTAATCATTTAAGAATGGAACTCAGCCAGGCACGGTGGCTCACACCTGTAATCCCAGCACTTTGGCAGGCCGAGGCAGGTGGATCACGAGGTCAGGAGTTTGAGACCAGCCTGGCCAACATGGTCTCTACTAAAAATAAAAAAAATTAGCTGGGCGTGGTGGCAGGCACCTGTAATC
>NW_026652282.1:19128182-19227222 GCF_009828535.3 Hylobates moloch
GCCATAAAAAAGGATGAGTTCATGTCCTTTGTAGGGACATGGATGAAACTGGAAAACATCATTCTCAGTAAACTATCACAAGGACAAAAAACCAAACACTGCATGTTCTCACTCATAGGTGGGAATTGAACAATGAGAACACATGGACACAGGAAGGGGAACATCACACTCCGGGGACTGTTGTGGGGTGGGGGGAGGGGGGAGGGACAGCATTAGGAGATATACCTAATGCTAAATGACGAGTTAATGGGTGCAGCATACCAACATGGCACATGGATACATATGTAACAAACCTACACATTGTGCACATGTACCCTAAAACTTAAAGTATAATAATAATAAAATAAAATAAAATAAAAAAATAGAAAGCCCTGGCAAACAGTACCTTTAGCCATTGAAGCAGAGGTCAGAACAAAATTCCTTTCAGTTTAAGTGTGTTGAAGGTAATAAAGACTGTGATTTTAGTTGAAGGAAGAGAAGTTGTGAGAAAATTACCTGGCAATCTAAGCACAGAATGTCAAATTATTTACCTTATATGGCTTTTATTTTAGGGCAATACATTGTTATGTTCTGATCTTGAGGGTAACTTTTTGGCTTTGTTTTGCATGTGTTATTAGAACCAAACATGATCACCCAGATTGTTATAACTACAGAAGTTTAGGAGCCATTGGGATTGTGGATTCGCTCTGGAAGTATAATGCATCTGTAATAACACAATGCAACAATGACATATGAAGCTAAGAAATGTTACCTTGGGTTCAACCCATGGACCACTTGGCTAAACAGGAACATAGATTAGGAGAGTGGTATAAGAGGACATTGATTTTTTTACATTCCTGTAGTCCTTTCACAAAGGGAATGTGTAGGACATGTTTTCTTTCGAGAGACCAGCTTTCATTCCCTTTGTTCACGAATCTGTCTCAGAGAAGTTCACGCTTCTAAGAAATGACTTTGTTCCCCCCACCAGGCTCCAGATGGAAACTTTTCAAGGCCATATTTGCTGTGAGAGATATTTATCATGGAAGTTAAGTAACTTATGATTTAATTCAAGTGTCCTTTCAGCATTGAGAATAGGTTATTTTCTCCAGGAGGCCCCAGCAGGTTCCTGTTTTAGAGAAATTGAAAAGAAATATATTGCTTTCAACAGCCCCCAAATCAATACCCCTTCAAATATAGATGGGACCAAGTTTCTTACACTTCTTATGTGGACTGAAGAATGGTGCTGACCTGAAGTCCTGTGCGATCATAATACTTAGACTGAAGCCATTGTACTCTGTGGTATGAATGACTGTGACTCTTCCCTTGCCATTCCACATTAAAGTGACCAACCCTTGTGCACACCACACAGTAATGATGGTCTCTCATCCACCCATATTTAGAAACTCCCCTAGAGAATAAATTTAGGATCAGACCATTTAAACATCAAAATGTATTTTGTTTCCTTCACCTTTTAAAAAGCAACATAGAGAGAATCTTAGTGCTTGACTAAATAATATGTGTAATAAATATGGTAATTAGCTGTAAAGTCCTTTATAACAGAGTACCAATGTTTTATTTATCTTCCCATCTTCCTCAGAATCTAACTGTGGCTTTCACAGAAAAGCTCAATATATGCCTATTAAATAAATGAATCGATAACTTCACACACCAATGCTATAAAAATGTCCACTTCTTTTTGGACTTGACATGTAGATTTTTGGTGCTGGGAGAAGGACCTTGATTCTTTTGTATAGTTTCCATTTTTCTACTGCGATTCTGAAAACTGCTTTTTATCTCTTTGAATTTGGTGAGCATGTTTATTTTAAAGTGTTTGTCTGACATCTCCAATATCCTTCCTTGTTATTCTATTTCTATTGTTTTTCCCCCTGCTGGTCTTAACTCATGTTATCTTATCTCTGGCCTGTCTGCTTCTGTTGGCATGTTGGACCTGGGATTTGAAAAATTGTTGGTACAAATAATCTGAGCCCAAGAAGATGCTATTTTCCTCCTAAGAGGATTCTCATTTGCTTCTGCCAGATGCCCAAAGGCACTAGCAATCCTGATCACCTCTGTTCAATTTCAGGGATTGAGAGGATTAGACCTACAATCCCTGAAACAGCTCATGTACTTCCAGTTCACACTAATCTTAGGATGCAGACTTTTTGAGATCCAAAGTCAAAATGAGGAAGGTTAACCAGCGCCCCTCCACCACCCACCTTGTGGTGGCTTCCAATGCCACTGGCCACTGTCTGTTCCTTTAGCTTCACCAGGTTGACTGAATTACTGCTTGGCCTCTCAGATGTCCCCTCCAGGACCATTAAACACCCCTAGAAGTAGAGTGTAAACACAGGGTTCATTTCTCAGGGCATCCATTCTCCCCTGTGTTTTGTCCAGGTAATACTTCTCTATCTTATTAAAAGGCTCTTAAGCAAATTTAAAAATATTTTGTAATACTTTTCTAGTTGTTCTTAGTGAGAAGGTGTAACCAAATTACCTAATCTGTTATTAGAAGTCCACTTATCTTAATTTTTATTATAGTTCTTACATATATAGATCTTGAAAACATTCTTCATTGTCCATTGGTCCATTTTATTTCCTGTTTGTGAGTCTATTCTGTTAATTAGAAATGTTCATGTATTTGTTTTGGTGGCTAGCTTTATAATTATAATTTCATATAATGCTTTTAATCTTCTATTTCTTCAGAAAGTATCTATTAATCTCTTATTTTGAGAAATGATAAAATCAGTATGCTTCTTTCTTACCCCCACTCTACCACTTGATTTAACCTGATTGTATTTAATTTCTTAACATTTATAATGACACTGTTAAATGTATTTCTATTATTTCATTAGTCAGTTTAAAACAGTATTTGACATACAGCTATTGAAAAGGACAGATTGGGCTGGGCACGGTGGCTGACACCTGTGATCCCAACACTTTAGGAGGCCGAGGCAGGTGGATAACTTGAGGTCAGGAGTTTGTGAACAGCCTGGCCAACATGCCGAAACTCTGTCTCTACTAAAAATACAAAAATTAGCCAGGCATGGTGGTGAGCGCCTGTAATCCCAGCGACTCAGGAGGTTGAGGCAGGAGAATCACATGAACCTGGGAGGCAGAGGTAGCAGTGAGCCAAGATCATGCCATTGCACTCCAGCCTGGGTGACAGAGTGAGACTCCATCTCAAAAAAAAAAAAGAAAAAAGAAAAGGACAGAATGTAAGTAATACATACATGGAGTAAAAGAAAATATATTGGGAAAAATGCCTCTTTGCAGACAGCCCCTTCTCTACTGTGCTGCCTGTTGCAACCTTGCAACGTATTTTCATACCTTCTCTAATAAATCTGCCTTTTTTTATGTACAACTGTCTTGGTAAATTCCTTTACTGCCTATGACACCAGCCCATATAGTCACACCTGTGACATTTTCTATAAGAGAAACATGAATTTAAGGACACAAAAAGTTAAAATTAAAATTATGCAAAAAAGATATACCATGCAAAAAAGATGTACCATGCAAACAATAACCAAAAGAAAGCCACTTCTCTTATTCTAATATCAAACAAAGTAGATATTAAGGCAAAAGCAGTATTTGAAACCAAGAAAGATATTTTATAACAATAAAAGAGCTAATATATCAGGAAGGTATTAAAAGAAGCCAATAACTTTGCTTCAAAATATTTAAAGTAAGAATTGGCAGAACTGAGGGGAGAAATAGACACACCCGTAGTTAGAGTAAAAGGATTACATTTAACTGGCCACTTATAAAAATTAGACCTTCAAAAGTAATATTTTACTTTAAAGCATTTTCCCAATATATTGCTTTTCCAAAAACTAAGTTTTGAATTAATCAGCTCTGTTGTTAATGCTGTTTTCAAGATTGTTCTCTATACATTTATTTTTACTTTTCCAATCTTTGGATTTCATTGGAGTTATTTTTGCCTTTTTCTTATGATGCAACCAATCTGGCTAGTTTGATTGATTTGTCTCAGTGTGGGCTTCCTATATTACAATCACTTTCATTTCTAATAAATGGTAACAACCAGTACCCATGGTGATAATAGCTAACACTTACAAACTACCCACTGTGAACTATTCTAGGTGCTTTACATACATTAACTCATTTAATTACCATAGCACAATTTTTTATGTAAGTATAATTATCAACTCCATTTTAGAGATGAGGAAACTGAGGCATAGAAAGTAACTAACTTACTCAAAGTTACATAGCTAATAAGTAGCAGGGTTGGGATTCAACCTCTGACAGTCTGGCTTCAGAGAGTGAGGCATTAACTGCTCTGGTATCACCTTACCCCTTCCAACGACTCAGATTCTCAAATTTTCCTCTCTGAGCACAATATCTTCACTTACACATCCCCTGATATGGTTTGGCTCTGTGTCCCCCATCCAAATCTCATTTCAAATTGTAATCCCCACCTGTCGAAGGAGGTAGATGATTGGATCATGGGGATTTCCCCCATGGTGTTGTCATGATAGTGAGTGAGTTCTCACGAGATCTGATGGTTTTATAGGGGGCCCCTCTCCCTCTGCCTCTCTCCCTCTCCCCCCCCCCCTCCCCCTGCCTCTCTCCCTCTCCCCCCCCCTCTCCCTCCCCCTCCCCCCTCCCCCTCTCTCTCTCACACACCTGCCACCATGTAAGAAGTGCCCACTTCTGCTTCTGCCATGATTGTAAATTTCCTGAGGCCTCCCCAGCCATGTGTAACTGTGTGTCAATTAAACCTCTTTCCTTTATAAATTACTCAGTCTCAGGTATGTCTTTATAAAGACAAGACAGTAAATTGGTACTGAGGTAGTGAGGTACTGCTATAAAGGTACCCGAAATGTAGAAGCAACTTTGGAACTGGGTAACAGGCAGAGGTTGCAACACTTTGAAAAGCTCAGAAGAACACAGGAAGATGTGGGAAAGTTTGGAATTTCCTAGAGACTTGTTGAATGGTTTTAACTAAAATGTTGATAGTGATGCGGACAATGAAGTCCAGGCTGACGTGGTCTCAGATGGAGATGAGGAACTTATTGAGAACTGGGGCAAAGGTCACTCTTGCTGTGCTTTAGTGAAGAGACTGGAGGCATTATGCTCCTGCCCTAGAGATCTGTGGAACTTTGAACTTGAGAGAGATGATTTAGGGTATCTGGTGGAAGAAATTTCTAAGTGGCAAAGCATTCAACAGGATGCAGAGCATTAAAGTTTGGAAAATTTGCAGCCTGACAATGAGGTAGAAAAGAAAAACCCATTTTCTGGGGAGGAATTCAAGTTGGCTGAAGAAATTTGCATAAGTAATAAGGAACCAAATGTTAATAGCCAAGACAATGGGAAAAATGTCTCCAGGGCATATCAGAGACCTTCAGAGCAGCTCCTCCCATCACAGGCCCAGAGGCCTAGGATGGAAAACGATTTTATGGGCCTGGCCCAGGGACGCCCTTGCTCTGCGCAGCCTTGGGACTTGCTGCCCTGTGTCCTAGCTGCTCCAGCTCCAGCCATGGCTAAAAGAGGCCAAAGTACATCTCAGGCCATTGCTTCAGAGGGTGCACACCCCAAGCTTTCCACATGGTGTTGGGTCTGTGGCTGCATAGACAAGAAATGAGGTTTGGGAACCTCCACCTAGATTTCAGAGGATGTATGGAAACACCTGGATGTCCAGGCAGAAGTCTGCTGCAGGGGTTGAGCTCTCACGGAGAACTTCTGCTAGGGCAGTGTAGTAGGGAAATGTGGGGTTGGAGCCCCCACACAGAGTCCCCACTGGGGCACTGCCAAGTGGATCTGTGAGAAGAAGGCCCCCATCCTCCAGACCTCAGGATGGCAGATCCACCAACAGCTTGCACCCTGTGCCTGGAAAAGCTGCAGGCATTCAATGCCAGCCTGTGAAGGAGCTGTTCAAGGCTGTGGAAGCCTACTCCTTGCATCAGTGTGCCACAGATATAAGACATGGAGTCAAAGGAGAACATTTTGGAGCTTTAAGATTTAATGACTGCCTTGCTGGATTTTGGACTTACACGGGGCCTGTAGCCCCTTTGTTTTGGCCAATTTCTCCCATTTTGAATGAGCGTATTTACCCAATGCTTATACCCCCATCGTATCTAGGAAGTAACTAACTTGTTTTTGATTTTACAGGCTCATGGGCAGAAGGCACTTGCCTTGTCTCAGGTGAGACTTTCGACTGTGGACTTTTGAATTAATTCTGAAATGGGTTAAGACTTCGGGGGACTGTTGGGAAAGCATGATTGGCTTTTAACTGTGAAAAGATGTGAGATTTAGGAGGAGCCAGGGGCAGAACAATACGGCTTGGTTCTGTGTCCCCGCCCAAATCTCATCTAGAATTGTAATCCCCACGTGTCAAGGGAGGGACCTGTAATCCCCACATGTCAAGGGAGGAAAGTGATTGAATCATAGGGGAAGTTTCCCCTATGGTGCTGTCATGGTAGTAAGTGAGCTTTCCCAAGATATGATGGTTTTACAAGGGGCTCTTGCCCCTTCACATGATCTCTCTCTCTCTCTCCCTCCCACCTGCTGCCATGTAAGGCATGCCTGCTTCTCCTTCTGCCATAAGTTTCCTGAGACCTCCCCAGCCATGTGGAACTGTGAGTCAATTAAGTCTCTTCCCCTTATAAATTTCCCAGTCTCAGGTATGTCTTCATAGCAGTGTGAGAATGGACTGGTACACCCCACTGCACCAAAATTCGGTTCTCAGCCCCTTCCTCAGTTATAAGTCTAGTAACTTCCTTCAAGATCTTCTCACCTCCTAACCTACCCTGAATCTGAGGCTATCTTAAGTTAAAAATTAATTTTCTGGGTTCCTTGATCATTTGGCCCTCTCAAACCTCAGCTGTTTGTCCAAACTGCCTTTATGTGTATTAATCCTAGCCAGCTAAGCCCCATTGCAGACAATCACAAGCCTACCAAGATGAGCCTCCTTACAGATGATGCTTGTCAACCTCACGTAGATCCTCCTTACTCTGACAATTGTTTTCCACTGTTTACTCACTTTCCCATTTCCCCTCTGTTGACCTTTCTAAACATTTGTCTCTCTCATTAAAATTTCTGCCTAATCCTGCCTCCTACAGACTTAGCAGATAACCCCGATTCCTATACCCTGAGGAAAAGAACTTCTGAATTGAGCTTTCTAAATTCCCATTTCTCCTCCAGAAAACCTATCTGTTGTGTCATTTTTTTCTTCTTTTCTCCCATATTTATCAATTTCCCCCCTTTCTCCCATGCTTGCTCTCTTTTCCCTCTCTTCCTTCCTTCCCTCCATGAATATTTGTTGAGTATATGCAAGACATAGGTCTAGGTTGTGTGGATACCACAGTGAATATAACAGAATTCCTGCTGTCCTGCAGCTCACAGTCTAGCAGGGCAGACAATTGAGAAACAAATCAATGTATATCATCTCAGGCAAAGATCAGGGCTTTGAAAATAAATGAAGTCGGATAAGGGAGATAGAGAATCCTGGGGGAGAGTGCTTTATTTCTATGTTTGATAGTCAGAGAAAGCCTCCTATGAGTAAGCCTTGAAGGTTAGGCAGCCAGATTTAGCAGATAAAAAGATGGGATCCAGTTAAAATAAAAAATAAATCTAAAAAGTCCAGTTAAATTTGAATACCAGGTAACCAATAATTTTTAGTATAAATATGTCTCATGCAATACTGAAAAATTATTCATTGTTTATCTGCAATTTGAATTTCACTGGATGTCCTGAATTTTATCTGGCAATCCTCTGAAGGAACTATGGTGATAAACCATTCATAGATCCAGAGGATGAGGTTTCAGGCAGAGGGAACGTTTTGGGGATAATAATTTTACGTCTGCAATTGTGTTAGGCACTGTGGATACAGAAAATCAATACAATGGTGTTTTGTCTCCTAACTGGTCTTGCTGCGTCACTCCTCTCTCTCTCCTCTAGTCCATTTCTATATACAGCAGTTAGAGTGAGCCTTTGAAAATACAAATCGTGTACCTTCTCTGCTCAAAACCCACATGCCTTCCTGTCTCAGAGTAAAAGCTGGAGTCCTTAAAATGGACTTCAAAGGCCTAGGTCAGTGGCACTCATATACATCCACTATCTGGAGTTCTTTAAAACATTCCATGCCTGGATCCCACTTCCGGATTCTGATTAAACTTGCTTGTGCTGCAGGATGGAATTCAGGCTTTTTCAGTTTCCCAGATGATTCTATACTGTACTGGGGTTTGAGACCCTCTGCCTTACATGACCTCATACTCCTTCTCCCTCCCCAGCCCCAGCTCTGGCAGCTCCCCACTGGCTCTCTCCACTGCAGCCCCGCTGGCCCCACACTCTTCCCCAACACTCTTCAGTGGTGCTGTTGCCTGGAATGCTACTTTCAGAATAGCTACAGGGCCCCTCCCTCCACATTCATGGGGTCTCTGCTCAAACGTTACTTTACCAGCAATGCCTTTCCAGATCTTCCTTGCCCTTCACGCTGGTGCCCCATTCTCTCTCTTTCTGCTCAATTATTACCCATAGTTCTCAAGATGACTTTTCCTGTTGTATATTTGTGTCTTTATTTATGCCTGTCTCCCCACACTCTAGTGTAAGCCCTAGGAAAGCAGAGTACTTTGTTTAGTTCACTAATTTAGTGCCTATGTACAGTGCTTGGTATATAGGTTGAGCTCAGCAAGTATAGGTTCATGAAGGAGTTCAGCGTCTAGGGGGAGATTTAGACCCATAAACAATTAGTTGTAACACAACAAGGTATATCATAATTAGAAAGTTTTAAACAGAATTCCCTAGAGACTAGAATGCTTTTGATTCCTGATTCCACCCCTTCCCCTCCCTCTAGGATGTTGTTTCCCAACTTTACCTTTAAACATTTTGCTCTCCACAGCCTCCATCTGCAAACCCAATCAAGCCCTTCTCTCCCCGACGCCCCTCAAAAGCTACCATTTAGTGAGTACGCTAGGCATTGTATTAAGTACATTATGGACATCATCTCATTTAACTCACAACAATTCTGGGGTAGATATTAGTATCATCCCCTGATACAGTATGAATGTCTGTACCCACCCAAATGTCATATTGAAATGTAATTCCCAATGTTGGAAGTAGGGCCTAGTGGGAGGTAATTGGATCATGGGGGCAGATTTCTCACGAATGGTTTAGCACCATCCCCTTGATACTGTCCCCATGATAGTGAGCTCCGCTGAGATTTGGTTGTTTAAAAGTGTGTGGCACCTCCCCCCTTTCTGGCCCCCTGCTCTGGCCATGTGACGTGAATGCACCCCCTTTGCCTTCTGCTATGACTGTAGGTTTCCTGAGGCCTCCCCGAAGCCAAGCAGATGCCAGCACCACGCTTCCTGTATAACCTGCAGAACCATAAGCCACTTAAACCTCTTTTCTTTATAAATTACCCAGTCTCAGGCATTTACTTATAGCAATGTAAGAACTGACTAATATGTCCTCATTTTACAGATGAAGAAACTGAGGCCCAGAGAAGTTAGGAAACTTGGTGAAAGCAAGATGTGTCTCACTTCAAATCCTGCGCTCGCAATCACTGTGTTCTTTATGGTTTCTACACCTGGCCTCTCCTTTGTCAGTCCCAGTTTCATTTGACCTGCATGCTGCTCTCCAGGACTCCTTCTGGCTAGATATATGGCTGTTCTTCTCCCTTCCCTTCACCTCATTGTCCAAGGGCCCTTCAATGTCTAGACCAATCATGCAAGGGGGTAAGGTGGGTGAGGGGAGAGTTGTTAACTAACCTGGTAGGTCAGACATGGCTCCTAGACTCTTTCATTACTCCTTGAGATGCTTTGCTGCCACCATGTCCTCTGGTTGGAGGCAACACCCCACAATGCCTTGGTCTTCATGTCTTCCCAACCCATGACTTGTTGGCTTTCTCCTTGACATTCTGGGCAACCATCAAACATCCAAACGTCAGAGCTGATCCCAAGGGAGCAGCGTGGAGGCTTCTGGCTTTCTTACATATGCATTTGATAAGAGGCAGCTTTTTTGACTTTCTCTTTAGTGTGGATTCCTTTTCAACATACCAGTTCCTTTCTGTGTGGTGTGAGGACCTCAGATGTGCATATGCCCTTATCACAACATCACCTTCTGAGGCCACCTTCTGAGGTGTGTTGTCAGAAAAATCATGATGGTGTAATTAATACTGATCCTGATTAATATGTGGACTTTCATTTTTTGCCTCATTTCAAATCATGGTATTTTGGCTACATATTTGAAACTCTTGCAAATTTTATTGATCAGCTTTTGAAATTGGTTTTGAATTTAATTTTGTTTCCAGTTGCTTTCAGTATTGCAGTAGAGGCTGTGGAGGTCACTGCAGACGGTTCTGGTATCTACCACCAGGTTTCCATGTCTCTGTTGGAGGTGGAGGTATTCTCTGGCAGTAGGTGTCTCCTAGGCCTCTGTGCAGGGCAGGCTGCAAGTGCCTGGGGGTTAATGCATAGGAACCATTCTCAACCTACCAGGGAAAGGAATAGGTGGATAAGTGCCCCAGCTTACTTGCTGTCAGACAATTCTGAGGTGTGTTCTACATTATTTTTAGATCGTCTCCAGGGACCAATTGCCCACAGCACTAACCAGCTTATTAATGTATTGCTGGCTTTTCCGCCTTTTCTGTTTCACTCCCTTCTACCTCCTTAGAATGCTTCCTGGGATCACTTCTCAAATAAACTATTGGTACCCAAATCCTTGACTCAGAGTCTGCTTCTGGAAGATCCCAGACTGACACAATATCATTTTGATTTTTCCTCTAAGGAGCAGAAAACAAAATTCCCCAATCCACCATCAGCACCTTCTCAGTTGCTACTTAAATCAGGCAAACTAACCTGGCCTGCAGACACCTTCTCCTTCTGCTTTGACTACCAACTAAACACCTCCCTGCACACACCAACCTTCCTTTTGACCACTGAGGTTCTAGCTGTTTTTACAAATTTCCTTTTATAACTCTTTTGAAAGTAAATTTGGGTCTATTTGATTATATTAGCCACCGATTTGATTCATAAAGATGGATAAAATTTTTGGTTTGACCAGTGCAATCTGGGGATGCTGTTGCCTAGGTAACGGCCTGGGTGGGTGTGGAATTAAGGATAATAGGCCTAATGCTACATATGAAAAGAGAACAGATTGCCTGGTAGAAGGAGGTGCATTAGATTTCTCAAGTAACTTGAGATGCCATTTAGTTCACTGGAAGAGGCCATTTTCTAGGCAGTTAGAGGAGTAAATGACTCAGTAAGAGATGCTGTTTGACAGTTGGGATTTCTGTAAGGGAATTTTCTGCCATCTTCTTCCAACTTCTTCCAGTTCAACGTAGTCGTAGGGGAAGCAATCGTGTACATACATGCACATATATAGGGAAAATACTGAGAAAGAAAGAAAAACATACCAGTGCCTGCCCATGCAGGTCATTCCTCCATGTCCCATTGGATAGAAAAGATTTCTATACAAAGGCACATAGATGAAACCTTAATTCTGTCTTTCTGCCCAGGAATAGCAGTTGAATCAATATTCTGCACTTCTAGGAGGAAACAAAGAGCATTTATGCTGTGGATTCAGCTAAATGTGTATATATATCAGGATTTGTTGAGCTTCCTGGCCCTGGTGGCACAAAAGAAGCACCATATTACTTAGTGCTTCATGGCTAGCTTGAAACGCGACGAAGATTTGTCCAGCCAGGCTCCACACCCCCAAAAATCTCCTGGCTGTGTTATTTGCTCATTTGCCTTTAAAGGTACTTATATAACAGCAAGTACCTTGCATGGGATTCCATGGCACTGAAACACAGCGGAACCGGATTTTGTAGAATATCGCTGTTTCCCAGAGACTTAAAAGCATCCCTCGAAATCTGAGGGGTTGGTGCTGCAATCTGAAGATATCATAAGCAAACAGGATTGGGGATTACAATATCGAAGATAGCATCTCTTAACATCTGATAAGAATTTTGAGGATCAGAGCTTGGATAATGTTAGCATCACTTCAGGGTTTTTGTATCTAAAACGATAATGTCATTCCAACCATAAATGCTCTTCCCTCTCCTGTCTCATCACTGGTGACCTTCTTCGTCACATTCAGCCTCTCCATTAACCTTGCCTGGAGAGTAAACCCTAAACCCTATTTTTGTATTTTCTCCTAATGTCTTAATTTGCATGCCATTACTTCAAGGTTTTAGTATGGTGCATTTCAAGGATTATTCAGGATGATCACCAACAAACATGCTGGCATTATAAGAAAACGGTTTGGTTCAATTAAAAAAAAATTCCGTTGAGAGAAAAAAGCGTACGCATGTCAGCATTTTAACTACTTGATGGAAATCTTTAATAATGTATTTCCATCTTCTTTTATTCCTTCACCCCAGAATTCTGAATGTGGTCTAAATGTTTTGGATGATTTAGGATCACCATGCATCACGCAACGATGGTTGTGCTAAGTTTTCAGGCCCTACTGATGCAATCAAGGGGCTTTCTCTAAACGGCCTGCCGCTACTGTATCTTGTGAATACGATTATACTTGGGTTTCTCTTTTTAAGTTTCTGTGTCTTTTCTCTCTATTCCCCTAGTCAGTGTGCCTGTTTCTGCCAATTATCTCCACCCCCATGCCACTTCAAACTTACAGCTGTTAATCTTTTTTTAATATGGCAATGAGACAACTAAGTTTGTTGGAGCAGCAGGTAAAGTTAGAACACATACACTCTTAAGGACCCGAGGCCCCTTCCTATGAGTAAAGTGTATTAGCTTTGGGCATGAACTTGACACATTTTGGTTGCCCAGAACTTTGTATTCTTGTAACTTAGTGACCATGTTCTGTGTATGAATTACCTAAATAGGTAATTATACACCAGAGGATTGTGACCGTATTCTTTGTGTGTGCTTTTTTTCCCAGGACATCCGTCATAGATTATTTCCTATGAATTTAGAGACCATGATACCATTTCCTTCCAGTGCTTCAGTAATTGGCTCTCCATTGCATTTCTTTTTCGCTCAAGCATTAATGCTCACCAAGCCCTCCACATCTGGTTCACTAAATGGGAGGCTTCTACGGTTCTGATTGGATGTTTAGAGGGTGGGGCTGACAGAGTATCGTATACCAAGGCAGGCTAATACTTTGCAGATGTTTTGGTTGCATTGGCAGATACACTTGAAAGTGGGAATGTCATGAACTTTCTGGTCAGGTTTTAGAACCTCATTTGCCTTGAGGGCCCAAGACTTTTTTGGGATTTCTTGGGCAAGGATTAGGCTTATTATTTTGTTGAACAAAGAAAAAGCCAAACTCCATACTTGTTCTTATGACTATATTTCTACTTCTAAGTGTCTTTGTTCATTTAAGTCAAGTCTATCTTTAGATCTGCAGAATTTTATATAAAAGGCTTTGGAGTTCTTCTTCCCCAATGAGCATGGTTTGTAGATGATGACACAGGAGTTCTGAGGTTAAATGATCCAATCAAGTCCCATCCCCTAGTTAATTAGTGACAGTGACAAGACAGAACTGGGACCCCTGATTAGTTCTGTTATCTAGTTTATTTTAATTTATTTAGCATTTTAGTCACACTGACCTTTCCTTGTGAATTTTAAATGTTTTGGAGGTAGAAACATACTTGCAAAGTGCATACTGGCTTTATTGTGAGGAGTGTTCTTCATTAGCTATGGAATGGTGAGAGCGCCCACACTCACTACACTGCAAATTCCTGATTGATTTAATCGAGGATTGGGAACTTCACAGAAGAGAGGGGGCTGCAGCTATAGAAAGAAGGGCAGGTGCAGGGGACCACAGCAGAGCAGCCTTTGATACCTCTGATCCTGAGACACGTTTGGTCCTGCTAGCCTTGGAGTGCTTCCTTTTGTGCTGTGCCTGAGTCTTTTATAACTGGCTAATGTGACCATCCAGGAAGAATTTCCACAAACAACGTACATCCTTAACAGGAAACAGTTGACAAGTATCTGAGCCCTTCCTGGATCTTGAATCAAACTCAGGGTCAGCAGGCTGCATCCTCAACGAGAAGAGAAAGCAGATTCAGGGTCCAGGCCATGTAGCATTGTGGTAAAGCACACAGAATTGGAGGCTAGACTCTCTGAGTTTCTCATCTGCCACCCAGACACTGAGAAACCTGGAGAAAGTTATTTTTAACCTTTCAGCACCTCAGTTTCCCCATCTACAAAATGAAGATAATAATAGTATCTACTAAGAAAGTTGTTAGGAGAATTAAATAGGTCAATATTGTAAAGTACTTCAAACAGTACAGAATGATGCTTAGCATAACTAAGGGTGATATAAATGTTAGCTATTATTATCATATTTCCGTCTTGTCCAGCATCTCATTTCCTTACAGGCTCTACTCAGGGAAGATGCTCATATTTGAATAAATAATTAGCTTTGGGCCGGGCGCAGTGGCTCACGCTTGTAATCCCAGCACTTTGGGAGGCCGAGGCGGGCGGATCACGAGGTCAGGAGATCGAGACCACGGTGAAACCCCGTCTCTACTAAAAATACAAATAAAAAATTAGCCGGGCGTGGTGGCGGGCGCCTGTAGTCCCAGCTACTCGGAGAGGCTGAGGCAGGAGAATGGCGTGAACCCGGGAGGCGGAGGTTGCAGTGAGCCGAGATTGCGCCACTGCACTCCAGCCTGGGCGACAGAGCGAGACTCCGTCTCACTCACAAAAAAAAAAAAAAAAAAAAATAATAATAATAATAATAATAATTAGCTTTGGGAATGGATATGTAAATAAAAGTGCAAGTTACGAAGTTGATTAATGTTTTCTTCCATTGTGGATATATCTCCAGTTTTGTTTCCGAACAAATACATAAATCAAGTTCAATAAATCTATTTCTCGATTCCACTTACATGAGGTTTCTAAAATAGTCCAACTCATAGAAGCAGAGAGTAGAATGCTTAATACAGGGATGGGGGAAGGGAAAATGGGGAGTTGCTGTTCAATGTCTATAAAGTCTCAGTAACACAAGATGAGTAAGTTCTGGCGATCTGCTGCACAACATTGTGCCTATAGTTAACGATATGCTATCATGCACTTACAAATGTTGCTAAGAGGCTGTATCTCATGTAAAATGTTCTTAACACACACACATACAAAGAAAGAAATAGCAAAGATGTAGGAGATAGTGTTGGAAAGTCTATCTCCTTGATGGGATTCAGATAAATGAAAAATAAATCTGGGCAGTCCAATGTGGTTGCAAATACATATTTTAGTACACACCATCTAATAATTTGCTCTTTTTCTTTTATCAGAGTATATCTGAATGAGTCAGCCATTGAATATCTACAAAGTGTTATCATTGGTTAACACGCCTTTTAAACTAAAAAGTATCATATGTGAATGAACATTTGGTGGCAATAAGTCGGACTATTTGAAACTGGGACTTCATTTTCTAAAAAAATAAAAAAAGATTATTATACTTATTCCTATGGTGTACCGATCTCTTTTATTTATAATATATAGGAAATAATTTTAGAAGGAGAAAATGGAATTATCTAGTCCAGAATTTCTCAGTGTTGAATCCACAGTGGTTTATATGTATGCTAAAGATATTGGAACAGTCTTAAGAAGGCTTTTAAAAATTGCAGGACTGCTCAGAGTCTTTGTTATGATAACATTTTGCCTAATACATTTGACTACTTGAAAAAAAGGGTTACGGTGATAAATTTCATATTCTACCTAGCTTTTAGAGATTAAAAACAAAACTAATCAAGGTTATAGGATTTATAATTTCCAAAGTACTCTTGCATATAATATTTCATTGTATGCTTACAGCACTTTACTAAGATATTATCATTAGCTCCATTTTACAGGTAAGGATTTTGAGGTTCAGAATGTTGAAATGAATTGTCCTGAAATAAATTGCCAATGAATCTGGACGGAAATCCAGGTTTTCAGTCCCTGAAGCCCATGGAAAGTTCCTCTTCTCCAACCACAGATAAACAATTTTCAAAGAACCCTAATATATTTCCTTCATACCAGAAAACTATCTTTCTATCATAATTCAAAGGATACCTCAGGATATTGAAAACTGTTGTGAGCATTTATTATTGTGGAACATTACTGCAAAACGGTTCTGGCCATTAGAATTTTCTGGTAGTGTACATGCTGGATAAATGGAAACTTTACCAAGGTAAATAATAATTTGTGATTAGAGACTAGAAACAAAGCTGATTTTATTATTTAACCATCCTAGTAAGTTATGAGGGAGAAATGGTTGTGTAATGTATGTGTGCATGTGTGTGTGGAGTTCTGCTTGTAAACTTGATGTTAGAACTGATACAGGAGATGTACAGCAGAATGGGTCCCAGAAGGAAATCATATGTCTGTTTAATGGAAAACTTCAAAGTCAGTAAATCTTGTTTTTGCTTCGGAAATTGTCACCGTGAATCCAGTTGCTGACCTACACTTAGAAATGGTCTGTAAGCTGTGGCTGTGTAGATGCTTTCAAAATTCCTCCTCATAAGATTACCAGATAAACATAATATGATTTTTGTTTCTGTTACAAGGTAATTGGAGTCCTAATGGTCCCCTTTCATCCTCTCCTTCCCTGATTGCAATAACAAAGCTTAATTTTATCTCATTTGAGGCTCTTAAAAATGCTTCCTATACCTGTATCCCTTCATATATTCCAGAGAGAGATAAATTTAATTTTTATTAGCTGAGCCCTATGAGTCATTCTGCTAACTGGCACCACAAACCACCTCCCCACCAGACTGGCCTTTGCTGAGGGCTCTAAATTTAGAAACTGAATGAGATTGCCTCTGGGTTACATAAGGAAGCGAGGAAGTTATTTTTAGCACGCCATTATACCTAGAGAGCCCTGTGCTTCTATCTGATTTGTTAAGCACAGGCTGAAAGAAAACGTGATTACTGATTCTCTCCCTGTTCGGGTGCAGCATCCCTCAGTACCAAATGACATTTCCAGTTTTGTTTACCTGCAGTCCTTCATGTTTATTTTGTCTGTGCTATAAACACACTGAAAATCAATTGTGTTGAAACACAAGGTGATATTTTTTACTACCTCCTTCATTTGGGGAAAATGTCCCCAATATGTACTGTAATTTTATCCTTTCTCTCTCGCTCTCTCTTTCTTTTAGGAGTGGAAGGAAAACATTTTGGCTGCTCCTTTTCTAAGGCTGCTGTCAGAGCTGATGATGGCATATGTCTATCTAGACCAATGAAGCTTTGTTTGTGTTTTCTTTGCCAGGCATTTGTTTTTACTTTCTTTTGCAAGGGGACTGCTGCAGCTGATTGGGAAAAATAAAAGTGGCAAGGCAAACATTAGGAGGCATGCTGTCATCCAGGCAGAAAATTAATGAATGCAGTGGTGGCCAGAGAGAGAATCTGGATAGAGGCAATGTTTTGCTTGTCAGTGCATTACCATTGTTTCCCAGCCCAACATCAAAAGTCCGCATTAGCTCCTTCTGATTCTTCTAGGTTGTATTTTAGCAATCAAGTACATCTACCTTGTTGGAATTTTGATACCCCGATGGTGAATGTCATTTACTTATTTTGATTTATAATTGCTTTTTAAGAGATTGGATGGTCATATGGCTAGTTGCCTAGTAAATCTGTCTACTTAGAGTTACATTTTTTTTTTCTGTAATCAGTGTAGGTAGCTGAGGTTTTTAGCTAGTGTATATGTGCAGAGCAAGGAGAATGTTGTAAGAAGTGAATGGTGCACATGAGCATCAGGGCATTCCTAGCAGAAAAATTAAAAGTGCTCACTGAAATAGTCCACCAAGCTATTGCTAAAACATTAGTATTTTGCAGTGGTTCTGGGATGCAAGGATCTAGATCGTACAACAGTGACCCAGGCAGCTCACTGTGGGTGTCCTGGTTAATGAGCTGGCTGGAGTGGGGCCCCCACTTTCTCCCAGCAGGAGTGACTGGGTACCCAATCTGAACTTGCTAATCAAATCTCTATTCTTGTTCATAACATTATTTTTAGAGACATAAATCTAATCATGTCATCTCATTTGTTAAAAAGCAAATTGGCTATAACAGTCCTTAAATAATGATAACTAAATGGCAACTAAATAAAAAACAACTTATCTGTTTCTCAATAGCACAATTTACATAAATATGGAAATATGTGGTATAATATATAAGTCATTATATTTCTCAGAAATGGTAGGGGGGTGTGGAGAGAGAGAGAGAGAAAGAGAGAGAGAGAAATCTTCAACAGAATATTACGTTACTAAACATAATACTTGATTCAGCCAAGTCAGTGCAGTTTCTCCCAGCGCAAGTATTTCTGTACCTAAGCTTAGCTTCTCATAGACCCCGTGGGCCCCAGATGCGGGTGAGTTGGTGGTCCCAGGCAACTCCTGCAAACAGATGGGACCCAAATCCAGATAGCTTGGTGCCTAGGACTATGTTTGTGGACATTTTCTGTCATATTTGCTGTAAGATTGAGAGTGAACAGGGGAGTTTTTTCTAGATGCAAACCCATGCCTTGGCCCTGGGATGCCTGTGTGTGTGTGTAATGGGAAGGTGAGACATTTATGCCCTTGTTTCTTTTATGACCATGGCCTTGTAAGTTTCTACTGTTTCTATATGGTGTGACATTGTGGGATTTAAGTCCTTTAACAAAGGAGGTGATAACCACAAACTGACCCACCTGGCACATCAGGTGAGGAGAATCCCAATTGTCCAGCCAGCAAGGGTCCAGCAGGCCAACCTGGAAGTAGGAGATATCCCTCCTGAGGGTGAATACAAGGTATCTGGAGAGGTGGTGAGCAGGATCGTTTGGGACGAAGGAAGGCCACTGGATGACCATGGTGATGTCGATCACCACAGCCCCTGAGAGGGCAGGCCAGGCCACTCAGCCCTGGAATGGCCAGTAGTCCAGTGGCTTCATTCTCTATCAAAAGATTACTAGCATACGATCCAGCAATCCCACTGCTGGGTATGTGCCCCAAACAAAGGAAATTAGGATATCAAAGAGATATCTGCACTTCCATGTTTATTGCAGTACTGTTCACAATAGCCAGGATTTGGAAGCAACCCAAGTGTCCGTCGATGGACGAACAGTTAAAGAAAATGTGGTACATCTGCACGATGGAGTATTATTCAGCCATAAAAAAGAATGAGCTCCCGTCATTTGCAACAACATGGATGGAACTGGACATCATTATGTTAAGTGAAATAAGCCAGGCACAGAAAGACAAACTGCATGTTCTCACTTATCTGTGGGTACTAAAATGAAAAACAATTGAACTCATGGAGATAGAGAGTAGAATGATGGTTACCAAAGGCTGGGAAGGGCAGTGTGAAGAGGGGTGGGGAGGAAGTAGGGATGGTTAATGGGTACAAAAAATAGTTATAATGAACAAATAAGATCACGTATTTGATAACACAACAGGGTGACTACAGTCAATAATAATGTAATTGTACATTTAAAAATAACTAAAAGAGTATAATTGCATTGTTTGTAACACAAAGGACAAATACTTGAGCTGATGGATGCCCCATTTACTTTAATGTGATTATTACATATTGTATGCCTGTATCAAAATATCCCATATAACCCATAAATATATACACCTAGCATGTACAAACAAAAATTAAACATTAAAAAAAAAAGACTACTAGGACTTGGGGTAGCTGGTCATTTGGAAGTCCTTGAGTGGTGGCTCACTGTAACAGCAGAATCCTGGGTGCTGAAGGGTGGCAGCAGGTGACTGAAGCAGCCCACCCTCTTCCTCAAGAGTCAGGAATCCCTGAATCCTAAAGACAGAGGATGGAAAGGCCCCATCCCAGGATACTATCTGGGCAGCTAGGGCACCTTGAATGTATCACCTAGCAGCTGTTTGGGAAAAACTTCAGTACAGATAGAAATGGAACATTATCAAGAGAGAGAAGCAGGCTCCCTCCAGGCTAGCACCTCACTCTTGGCCAGAAAAATTCCCAAAAGCTTGATTGCTTGTTTTCATCTGTAAATCTGAATGGTGGTCAGTAGGGAGGGGTTTAACGCAAGACCCTCTACCAAAAAATAAAATGCTAGACTGAGTGTGTTGGATATATCTAATACCTTGCCTCATATCCTCTTGGCCCACCTAACTTTCCGTGGTGGCAGCCAGCCATATGCAGGTGGCAAGTAACACCACCTTACCCTGGCTACACTAGCTATCTGATCCAAGACTTCCTGTAGCCTCTGTGTTCTGAGGGTACGCACAAACCCGAAGGGAGTTAACCCCCATGGGAAAATCCTTGACCACTAGGAGATGGCAGTCAGAAGATAAGTATTGGTCCCTAGGGCAGAGAATTCTGAGGAACATTCTACATGGCGCTCAGGGGGATCTCCAGAAGGATTGAGCTCCAATCGTCTGCAGTATGGACAGCTTACTAACGTGCCCTTTAGACTGGCTTTTCATCCTCCCTGTTTCACTCTTCCTAGTACCCCCTTTTCTGTTCCTTGGGATCACTTTCAAAATTAAACAACCTATATGCATGCCGTGTCATGACAGCCTTGTCTCAGGCTCTGCTTTGGAGGGGAATAAAACCAGAACAAGGCAATATGCCTAGACTACTGTAGAATTGGATACAAGGGAACAGAGCAGAACTTCTGAAATTCTGAACCCAGTTGGAGAGAGACTGCCATGTTGGGAAGTCCCGCTAGTGCAAGATTTCTTAACCTAAGCACCGACATTTTGGATGTGATAATTCTTTGCTGTGGGGGGATGATCTGACCATTGTAGAATGCGTAGTTGCATCTCTAGCCTCTACTGACCAGACGCTAATAGCACTCCACCCCTAAGTAATAATCAAGACCATTTCCAAACACTGCTAAATTCTCTGAGGGGCAATTCACTCCTGGTTGAGAAGCACTGCTTTAAGGGAACACAAACTCGTGCTGCATGTTCAACAGATTGTTCAAATCTCAGCATGTCTTTCTGTGGGATAATGGGAGGATGGGAGTCTTATGGCTTCCTTTTATCCTGACGCTGGCTTGTAAATTTCCCTTTCCCAATAAAGCCTATCCTTCATACCACGGCACATTGTGGAATATATACTGAACTCTGGCACTTGACTGACAGTGGTTCAGACAGTGGTTTCAACAGCTTATACGAAAGTGGTGACCATGAAGGGATGTGTATGTGTACTTTTGCACCAACCTTTATATATATATATATACACACACACACACACGCATGTGCACACACACTTATATGCACATATATATACACATATGCACACACACATACATATATATACATATGCACACATACACACATACGCACACACACACAATTTGCATACAGCCTCAGGAGATGCATAGACTCCCTGAAGACCATGCATGGACCTAGTAGAGTCCACAAATCCCAGGTTAATAATGCACGTGTAGGTAGAGTTTTTTTTTCCCCCTAAGAATAGTTAATAATAGACTTGGATCACAAAAATAGTCTGTTTGTTCCACTTACTCAAATAAGTATAAACATCTGGATTTTGAATCGCTGGAGAGTGTTCCACTCAAGGAGGAGGTGCTAATCTCCTTTGACAGTTTTAATTTTAATGCCGGTTGGGAAAACATCTTTCTCCCAGAAGAAAACACCTGGCCTGCCCTAAATCACCTGTCATCAAAAGCCTGTCTCAGTGTCAAACCATTCTCCTGCCCTTCCTTCCTATTATCACCATAAGCTTCTATTATCACCATTTCTGGCCTTGCTAAGGAAGATAACTGATTTATTCTGAAGTGGCTTAAAGGAATTTACTTTATTAAACTTTTAACAAACTATTGAAAATGAAGTTAAATATTTGAAATTTTGGGTCCAAAGATCGTGATGCGTGGAGGTGTAGGGCCATGGGAGGATGGATACCCAACAACAACCTGACATAGTGTAAGTGTCTTCATGAGATAGTTATTTTTTAGTTTCTGGCTCAAGGGAAAAAAAGTCACAGTTTTAGCCATTGTGGTAATAAGTTATAAAAGCTAACACTTACTGAGCACCATGGTAGATATGCTAGTTGTCCACCAACTATTTGTGCTTTTCCTTCCATAATGTAGTAGTGTTGCTGGATAGCAGCTGCCCAGACAGGTAGTACATTTCTCAGATCTCTTTGCATCTAGAAAGGACCATTGGCCAGTGGAGTGGAAACTGAATTGATTTATGCTACATCTGAGACTAATCCTTAGAAGCCTCTCACCAGATCCTACACTCTCTTTCTTCTTCCATCTGACAGCTAGATGTCAACATCTAAGGTGGCCTTGGAAGCCACTTTTTGAAGAAGGCAGAAGAATATCCTTTATCCTTGAACCTTTAATGACTACATGGAGCAGAGCATCATCCTTTCCCACCTTCAAACTCTGATCAGCCTTCTCATGAATGAGAAATACATTTCTCTTGTGTAAAGCTTCTGAGACTTTGGGACTTTGCTCTATAAGAGCAATTAGTATTATTTCAACTAAATGAAGCACTTAACATATGCTACACACTCAGTTTTTTGTTTTTTTTTTTTCTGGTTCTCTGGCTGAAAACACACAAAGTTTTTTGTATGCTTATCTGTTTTAATTCTTTTAACATCCTTAAGAGGTAAATATATATATTGTTCTCAATTTATAGATAGGACCCAAGACATAGAGAAATGTTGTAGTTTTCCTAATGTCACTCAGTAAATAAATGGCTGAACTTAAATTCAAACCCAAGGGGTAAATCTCTAGAACTTCTGCTTCTTGGCATTCTATACTACTGTCCCAGTAGAAGTCCAACTGCCACTCAGGTTTCTTAACATCATAAGGTGAGTTCCCATGTCATTCTGTTTTATATTCCATATGGTTATAATTTTTCCCCTCTCTGGGATGTTGGAACACTAAGTGAGGATTTTATTTTGAGACAATGAAAAGTCTCAAAGCAGATGATACAAATTACAAAAACCATTTCACAATTCAAATGAATGTGATGAACACTTTAATTTCTGAGTGAAACTTTAAGAGGTGACAAATTTTTAGGAGATGAAATGGATTATATCATCTCTATTGTGACAAGTTAAATATGGTTACACATTATTTGATGTTTTTCCTATTAAGAGGCAAGCTCTATGTTCCCTCTCCGTGAATATGAGCATGCTATGTGACTATTTTGACCAAAAGAATATCATGGAAGTGACACTATGACAGTTTCTGGCCTTAGGCCAGAAGAGAATGGCAAGTTCCACATCCTGTCCCTTGGAATACCCACTCTTAGAGCCCTGAGCTGCCAGTTAAGAAGTCTGGTCACCTGTAGACTTCCATACTGCGAGAAACACAGCCACATAGGAAAACTTGGATAATAATACACTATGTGGAAAGAGAGAAAGGGAGATTGACAAAGAGGCAGAGACCACACAGCTTCAGACATGTGAGTAAAGAAGTTATCTTGGAAGCCCATCCTCCGGCCCTCCTCTCCTGATAATACATGGGTCAGAGATGAACTGCTCTGCTGAGCCTTTCTGGAATTCCTGACCTATAAAATTGTGAGGAAAATAAAATCTTTGTTTTGAGCTGCTATGTTTTGGGGAAGAGTGTTATGTAGCAATTGATAACTGAAACATCCATTATGATGGCTATAATTTATTTAAGACCGAACTAAGCTTAGGAGTTGATCAGCAAAAGGTAGAAGAGCTTTATCTGTACAAGATTTAACCCCAGAGAAACTGAAAAGCAAGAAATTTGATCTTACGAAAGTGAGAGATTGAATAGTCATTAATCCAATGCCAGATGGTATCCTGGGAGAGAATAGAAACAAGAGAAAACATAGCCCCCAAAAACCTGTGGAAACAGAAGCTATATTCCTAGAATTCTAACACAAAAAGGGGCTGGACTATGTTTTGCCCAGTTTAGTTTGCTCTCCAGGAAAAGACTTAATATACGGAAAAATAAGGACGGGATGTCATTGTTACACGTTTTATGGGTACTTCGTTAATATAGGTCCACTCTACTTCTGTTTTGTAGTGATGGTTCCCCCAGAGGAGTTTCCTACTCCAAAATTCACATTTTCTGCCAAGAGGACTTTGGGATTCTTGATTTTTTTTTTTTAAATTTGAGATTCCCGACATCTCAGAAATTGTCTTCAGACACCATAAAACTCATCCTGTAATTACCACATTTTCACTTTGAATCTTTATTATCCCATTTATAATAAATGTGGTGATAAACCATTTATCTGTAAGAAATGTAAGAAATATAAAACTTGAATCATTCACACAATAATACAGTCTTACTGGCAGTTTAAAAGGCCACAATAACAATCATAAAAGGGAATATTACGCTGCTATTAAGAATATAAGTTCTCTATGACGTGAAATGGAAAGATCTCTATACTTTTCTTTTTGAAAGCTTCACGATATATCCCGAATGGGCATAGTATGCTATCTTTTGTGTTAAAATGAGAAAATTATGGTGCCATATTTCTATCTACACAAAAATATTCTGGAATTATATTCAAGAAACTAATAAAAGTAATTACCTATGGATCTGGGGGGATGAGGAAGCAGACTGACTTGGGACAGGGTGGGAGTGAGACCTTTTACTTTACATGTATATGTAAATACATATTACATATAGGCATATGTAAATGTTCAATCGTAGGAATGCATTATCTTTTTAAAAATAATCTGAAGTCCATAGTTTACATTAGGATTCACTCTAAGTGTTGTGCATTTTATGGTTTTGAACAAATATATAATAACATGTATCTATCATCAGAGTATCATATAGAATATTTTCACTGCTGTAAAAATCCTCTGTGCTCTGCCAGTTTATCTCTTCTCACCCCACCCCAACTCTGGCAACCAATGATTTTTTTTTTTTACTGTCTCCACAGTTTTGCCATTTCCAGAATGTCATATAGTTGGAATCATACAGTATGTAGCATTTTCAGATTGATTTCACTTATTAATATGCATTTAAAGTTCCTCCATGTATTTTCTTGGCTTGCTAGCTCTTTTTTCAGTGATGAATAATATTGCATTGTCTGGATGCACCAGTTTGTGTATCTACCTACTGAAGGACTTCTTGGTTGCTTTCAAGTTTTGACAATTATGAATAAAGCTGTTATAAATATCTGTGGGCAGGTGTTTGTGTGAACATAAGTTTTCAGCTCCTTTGGGTAAATACCAAGGAGTGCAATTGCTGGATTGTATGGTAAGAGTATATCTAGTTTTGGAAGAAACTGCCAAGCTGTCTTACAAAGTGGCTGTACCATTTGGCATTCCCACTAGCAATGAATGAGAATTTCTGTTGCTTCATATCCTTATCAGTATATGATGTCAGTTTTCTGGATTTTGTCCATTCTAATGGGTAAGTAGTAGTATCTCACTGTTGTTGTGCTTTTTTCCCTGATGATATGTGATGTGGAACGTCTTTTCATATGCTTACTTGCCACTTGTATGTCTTTGGTGAGGTGTCTGCTGACATCTTTGGCCCATTTTTTCAGGTTGTTTTCTTATTGTTGAGTTTTAAGAGGTTCTTTGTATATTTTGGATAACAGTCCTTTATCAAGTATGTCTTTTGCAAATATTTTTCCTAATCTGTGGTTTTTCTTCTAATTCTCCTGATGTTGTCTTTTACAGGACGTAAGTTTTTAATTTTAATGAAGTCCAGTGTATCGATTCTTTCATGGATTGTGCCTTTGGTGTTGTATCTAAAAAATCACTATCATACCCAAGGTCACCTAGATTTTATCCTATATTATCTTCTAGGATTTGTATAGTTTTGCATTTTACATTCAGATGTATGATTCGTTTTGATTTAATTTTTGTGAAAGCCATATGGTCTATATCTAGATTCAGTTTTTTGCATGTGGATATCCAGTTGTTACAGCACCGTTTGTTGAAAAAGATGATCTTTGCTCCATTGTATTGACTTTGCTTCTTTGTCAAAGATTAGTTGACTACATTTACGTGCCTCTATTCTGTTCCATTGATCTATTTGTCTATTCTTTCACCAATACTACACTGTCTTAATTACTATAGCTCTGTAGTAAGTTTTGAAGTTAGGTAGTATCAATCCTCCACTTTGTTCTTCTTCAATACTGAGTTGGCTATTCTGAGCCCTTTGCCTCTCCATATAAACTTTAGAGTCAGATTGTTGGTATTCACAAAATAACTTGCTGGAATTTCCATTGGAATTGCATTATATATTGACAAAATTGGGTCTTTCTACTCATGAACATGGACTATCCATTTAGTTCTTTGATTTCTTTTATCAGAGTTTGATAGTTTTTCTCATATAGATCTTGTACATATTCTGCTAGATTTATACCTAAGTATTTTATTTTGGGGTGCTAATGTAAGTGGTATTATGTTTTAATTTCAAATTCCACTTGTTCATTGCTGTTATACAGGGAAGTGATTGACTTTTGTGTATTAACCTTATGTCCTGCAACCTTGCTTTAAATGCTTATTAGTTCCAGGATTTTTTTTTTTTTTTTTTTGGTGTGGATTCTTTTGGATTTTTTACAAAGACTTTCATGTCATTTACAAACAAAGATCATTTTGTTTCTTCCTTCCCAATCTGTATAATTTTATTTCCTTTTCTTGTCTTATTGTGTTAACTAGGACTTTCAGTATAATGTTAAAAAGAGTGGTCAGAGGGGACATCTTTGCCATATTCCTGATCTTAGCAAGAAAGCTTCTAGTTTCTCACCATTGAATACGATGTTAGCTGTAGGTTTTTTTGTAGTTTTTTTTTTTTAATCAAATTGAGGAAGTTCTCCTTTATTCCTACTTTACCAAGAGGTTTTTTTTTTTTTTAAATGATGAATGAGTATTGAATTTTGTTAAATTCTTTTTCTGCATCACTTATATGATCATGCATTTTTTTTTCTTTTTTAGCCTATTGATGTAACGGATTACATTAATTGCTCACTTTTCCTCCCTTCATGGATTCATATGGATGAAAAAAGGCATGACACCAAGGGGTAACATAAGGGCTTTTTTGGATCCCCTCCTAATTTTCACTGGCCATCTCCCATTGTTGACATGGAAGACAGCTGACATTTCTCAATTAAGTGTTACACAAATAGAAATTTAAACTCTCCGTAGCTCAGCACCCTCCTCTCCTGTGTTTATTATCTTCCTAAAGCTCTTTTTATGCAGAAGTTCTAGAGTCTGGAGCTACCATTGAAGAAAATACTGTCATAGGCAGGGGGATATTTTCTCCCTCATAGAACGTTTCTTTTCAGTTGGCACTAGTTTAGAGGACCATGAGTCACAAAACCTATAAGACCAGCTATGTGAGACTCAGATAATGAATTTATCTGGGTGATTACTTTTCAACACATTCAACCCAATGTTCCCCTTCAGACTACGTAGGGTGTATTAATCAGCTGTTTCCTCAGTAAGCTATTGCCACAATAATGCTGCATAAGAAACAACCCCTAACCTCAGTGGCTTACAATAACAAGCATCTATCCCGCTCACAGGTCTGTATGCTGATTGTGGTTCAGCTGGATACAGCTGAGTGACTGTTCTTCAAGCTGTTGGTTGGCTAGATCTGGCTTCAGGTTGTGGTTTGGGTTCATGTGTGCTCCACATTTCTCATCATGGGGACCAGGCCGAGGTGGCAGTGGCTACTGGGGCATGGTCTTCTCATGGATGAATTTTGGAATGAAAGAGCCAAGCCCAATTACATAACCACATTTAAGACTTTGCTTGCTTCATGTCTTCTAACATGCCATTGTTCAAAACAAGTCACACGCTGAAGCCCAACATCAAAGGGGCAAGGAAATATAGTGTGCCCACAGTGAGGGGGGAAAGAGAATAAGTATTTGCTGAACAATAATCCAAACTATCACATCAACTTTCCCTCTGGACTTCAGATGGAATAAACAACTTTCTCTACCCTTCTTTGTACATTTTCTGTGTGAACTGAGAACTAGGTGTTTAAAGGAACCATCTTCTATTGCTTGATCCCAGGAGGCCCACTTTTGCTCTCTGGAATAGAGGTTTTAGTTCTTTACATGCTGGTAAGTCCCTGCTCAATCTATTCTTATAATGTTTGTGTACTCATTAAGTTTTTTTAAATTCCTAGCTTGTCCGAATATTTTTTCCTTCACTATTCCACCCATTACCTCCCCTTTAAGTAAGAAATAAACCATAAACCAACTAGAGTTGTTTATCAAGAATCTGATACATGCTTAGCCATATTCGGTATATTAGATACAGAAAAGTGTTCCTATGAGTTCTTATCCTTAGGAACTCATAACTGAGTTTCTAAATTGGATTACATATTGAACTCTGTGATATGGACTTAGTGTGACAGTTCACAGGTAAGAGCAATTTTTCAAGGTAGAGATAGTTAAGACAAAGGTGGACCTTGATGAATGGGTAGAATTTTGCATAGAGGGAAAGGAAGAGGAGAAGGAAGGGTGTTACTGGAGGGTGAAGCAGCATAATCAAAGACCTGGAGGCAGAAGTAGGCCTGGAGTGGGCTAAGACTGTTCTATTATAGAATCCATGTTGTTTAAGGTTTCAGATTTCATACTTCCAAATCCCCAATCCAGAAGGAAGACAAATGGAAGAAGGCAAAGGCATGGCTTAGATAATGAACGGGCTCTAGTATATATGACTTTATTGTCCACTTCTTAACTGCCAGGGTGCTGACCACCAGGCAGTGAAGCCTGCACCAGGGCAGCTCTCAGTCACATGTGCCTCTGGAGACAACATTAAAGTCACTTGATAATAACAGTACTCATTCCCATAGGTTCCCAGTGCCACTGCAGTGTTTCACAGTCCAGAAGCCCTTTCACTGTCTAGGACCCAGAAATCATCTTTGACTCGTAGATCCCTGATCCATGCTGTCTCTTGGGGGCTACTGATCACTACAGGACTGGGCAACCTCTTTCCAAAGTCCCCTTCTAGGTGAAAAATATTAATATATACTTTAGAAAATAAGTGATGTCTTGTCGGGTAGAACTTTACTGAGGAGACACTTTAGGGTTATAAGCTGAAGACAAGAGTACTCTATTGGGGTTGGAGTTGAATCTTAGACATACAAGATAGCCATATGACCTTGAGGAGGTTAATTTAGCTTCCTTGGGTTCACTATCCTCATATGTAAAACGAGGGAGTTGTGATATATCTGTGGTTTTTATGCCTGGCTGCTCATCAGGATCACTGGGCAAGCTTGAAAAAGATCTCAATGCCCAAGCCCCACCCACATCAATTCAATCACAATGTCTGGGGGTGGGACTTGGAGAATCAGTACTCAAAACAGAACAAAACAAAATAATAACAGGGGATTCAAATAGGGAGCCATTGTTTTTAGTGCTCTTTAAAACTTCTGCTACCCTTAAGCTTCGACAATTCCATAGGACAGCTATAATTATAATAATATATAGCTGTTATTATTATTGGTGGACATTCAGTGAGTATTATATGCTACCTTACTAAACATTTTACATGAATTATCCCATTTCTCACAACCACCCCGTGACAAAAGTACCAGTCTTATTCCATTTTTCAGGGGCAGAAACTGAGTCACAGAGAGGTTGAAGTTATTTCTTCAAAGACTACATTGCCAGAAATGGAAGGTTTTAGGTTCAAACTTGGGAAGTCATCTATCTGACTCAAGATCTTTGACAGTTTGACAAACTATATATAAAAATTATAAAAATAACCCCATAGGAGATAAAGATGAGGCCAGATATTTTGTAGTGGTGGGGGCATGTGTAGTGAGGGAAGTGCTAAGTCAAGTTGGAAGGGTATGGTAAGACCAACCTCACTTGTTCCCCTGATTCATATCCAATATTTTGAGTACTTTTATATTGAGCCATTAAATTATGCCTGAGGACATGTCTGTGTGGTAAGTTCCTGCTTTGCTAGATATTCTAACTTAAAAGAACTGGTAAAAGACTCAACATGGAATGTGACACAGATGGTCTCTACTAAGGGATATTTCTACCAATGAAACAGGCTTGCCAGTTAGTTTCCAAGGGTCTGATTTGCTGATAATTCACACTCTGCCCTTTTGGCTTGGTTCCCTAGCCCATCTCTCAGTGCCTGCATATTTAAAGCCGTCCCTGTCAGAAGGGAAATTGTAGGTAGAAGAACTCCACTTCCTGGTAATCTGATGGTCATTAAAACATGGTCATTGACCAAAACCCTTAAGGCACAGAGCTCTTCAGTTGGCTTATGAACACATTTTTGAGAGGATTAACTGCAAAGCGTGTTTAATGGAGGGCAAATCACTTGGTCACAAGCAACACAAATGGATGCAAGTTTTACATTCTGGAAAGCTTTCTTGGGAGGAAATGCTTGTCATACTTTGCAACAGAGGTTGTTCATTGTCATTCAACATGGGAAATGCCACAATGCCTACATTTGGGCATTTAGTTCTTGTTTAGCAGATTTCTGAAGACACAAAGTGGTGAGAAGAAAACACTGTAAATTAAGCTGTCAAGTCCATGTGCTTAGCTTAACGTAAATATGCATATACTCTGTCATTAAAAGCTCAGTGATGCTCTTGGCCACCGGAGGAGGAGGAGGCATTTTTCTGTGAGTTTCTAACTTAGGTTTTGTCTTTTCCAGAGTTTGCTTTTTCAATCGTAACATACTTTTCCCGCAATTTTAAGGATTCTGTAGCCAGCTTACTTGCATGCATCCATTCATTCATGCCTGCGTGCATGCATCCATTCATTTACGTATTGGTTCTTTCAGCAAGTATTTGTTGTAATGCCAACTAAGTGCCAAATCTCTTAGTCATGTTTCCGTGTGGCTGGGCCAACAGTTTTCCTGAAGCTTGGATAGTATTTTCCACCTGAATTTTCTTCCAAAGATGAATAACTGTATATTTGTTAAATGATAATTATCAAATGTGTGTCTCTTTATTAAGCTTGTGTTATACAACAGACACAACATTTAAAAAGGCTATTTAATTGCAACTTGTAAGGTAAACCAGCCTAAGTTAAAAGGCTCCCTTTGTTCCCCATTTGATAACTATGGTAATGCCTGGTCTTCCTCTCTCTTAACTTTTCCATCTTTAGAGAAGGAAACCTTTGGCTCCTTTTTCTCATCTGCTTGCCTTGGTGCTGAACGCCCTGAGTTCATCCTGGCTTTACTGTTTTGTGACTTTGCTTTGATTTAAAGTGCTCATAGCTTCTTCATTCACAACAAGTCTGCAGCTTCTCTCTCAGTTTCTGCCTCCATCAGCTGCCAGAGGAGGAGTCCTGTGCGGGATGGGGAGGGGAGAGAATGACACAGCATCTCCTCCTCATTTCCTTTCCTTGCATCCACTTCTGCCTCTCCCTCTCCTCCCACCTCTCTTCCCTCTTCTTTCTCCCTCCCTCTCACACCTTTCCTCCCCCTCCTTCTTCCTCCTCTGTCTTTCTTCTTTCTTGCTTATTTTTCTACTAGGCAGAAAAATAAGAAGAGGAGGAAAAGTGTCTCACACAAGGTGTTTCAGATGGATAGAGTAATTTTCTCATTCCTTCCCACACCCTTCTCTCTTTCTTTTCTAAAAGAATAAATGACTTTATTTCTTTTAGCTCACCCACCTCAATCCCTTTCATCTTGACTTACTTGTTGGGATGGAAGAAGCAGAGCTGGATATAGCTTCACTAACAGGTAATACTTTTCTTGGTAGTTCTAGCAAGAGGTTACCAACACAAAAATTTATAACCTCAATAATAGAGTTATTCAGAAGCAGTTTTTTTACAGACCCTGTATGATTCACAGAGCAAAAACACTTCACTGACATTTAAACGATATTTTAAAGCAAGATTTAAACTGTTTTCCTTACACTCATTATCAATGTTAGGATATTTTCTCAGTACTATTGCAGAATTTGTGCTGATCTATCCACACAGCTGCAACTGCGTTCCCCTTGAGACCAAGGATACATTCTGACAAGGTGGTAAAGATGGAAGCTAAGAGGACCACTTAAAAATCACTTAAAACGTGTATATTTTTAATTGATTCAGTCAAACAGCTATATTGATACTATTTGGTCATTTGCTTATCATGAAAATATCCCTGACAATTTGGATTTATAATGCATGATTTAATACGTCAGCACTCAAAAGAAAATAATCCAGGGTTGTAAACAATATTTTGACTGTCAACTAAATTTAAATATATCAATTACTGGAATCTTATTCAACGGTTTTAAACACAGATATATATTTTAATTTAAAGTAGTACATTTTAAAATATGAAATTTCCTTTATGGTCAAATTTTTAAACCCTTGTAAAATTTAAAATATTACCATTGAATTTGAATAATCATCTTAAACCTTTGGGTCTTTTGATTTTCCCTGAGAGAATTAAAAACGTGTTTTAAAGAAATAGGTAGAAATGCTATGATGAAGGTACTACATTCATTTGGGTCACAATTCTTGGTACAGAGTGGTTGTTTATTAACATTCTTTTTATTTAAAAAAACTCAGTAAAATTATTGATTTGTTTTGGGGAAAAGTATTTCTAAGAAATCTTTAGCTTTTTGTTCAACTTGATAACTCTGTCCATGAAAACGGTGTGTGTTGTGGGGGAGAGTCTTTCAACACCAGAAGCCACAAATTCCCCAGAATTTGCAGTGTTCTAGCACAAAGGAGGGAGTAAAAAAGGAGCACTTGAAACTGTCAAAATGTAAATGACACATTTAAGGTACATTCATCTGGCACAGTAACACTTGACAATTCTTTTTTATCACACCTCACATATTTAGTTTCCATCATTTTCAAAACGTGACATTTTAATATAGGATTTTATGACTTTGAGATTTTGCCCATTTATAGACACCTATGTGGACACTGTACAATAAACTTCTGTCTTGTTTTCCTGGACTAGATTTGAAGCCTAGGTTAAGTTTGTGTTAAGGTTGCCCCTTCCCTGGCTGCCAAGATGACCAAAGAGAGGCCCTTGGGATTCTCTTCTTGGCGAGCACACTAGAGGTGCTCCATTCACCTTCCATCTTGCCCTCCTCACCTCCACAACGCACCAAAGAGGCCAGTCCAAAGAAGAAAGCTGTGAATAAAACTGCTCTTCCATTTCCTCCTCAGGACCAAACCCATGATATCTGACATCCTTAACTTACCAACAAATAGTTAATCTGCCGAGGTCCCCCTTACTGCTTTTTACCCATAAAGCGTTTGTTTGTCTCCTATGTTGACTCAGCTCCCGAAAACTTCTTTATTCTGCAAGCCCTTTCACTCCGCCCACTGGAAAAAAACCTCCTCCTATGAACAGCTCCTTTACCTTCCTGATCTATCTTAGGATTTACTCAACCTTGGCACTGCTGACATTCTGGGTCGGATCATTTGTTGTGGGCTGACCTGTGTGTTGTGGGATATTTAGCAGCATCCCTGGTCTCTACCTACTAGAAACCACTATAGCACCTGCAGACTCCCACCAGCTGTGACAGCCTAAACTGCTTCCAGACATTGCCAAGTGTCTTCTGACCCAGGGGGAAGGGGATATCACCCCCATCTGAGAACCACTGATTTAACCCATCTTACTTCTGGACCTGTTGGGATTGTGTCCTTCTTGCTCTGCCCCCTCCCCCTCAAAAAACTAAAGATCCTTTAAACATAGGCCACCATCCTACTAACCTTTTGTTCTACTAGTGACCTTTTGTTATATCTACTGAGCTCCTGGTCACCTCTTTTCTCTTGATGGAGATTTTAGCCCATGGCTCTGTCTCTCTGTCCCTCCCTCTCAAATATTACTCTGGTGATTGCTGTCCTGTAACTTTCATATCCAAAAGGATCTTCTACTAAAACCTCTGGCCTCTAAGTTACTTGATCCTCCTGATCCAAGTTAAACCCAAATATCTGCCCATTTTACATATGAGGAGCAGAATGTCATTGGAAAAAAAAAACAAAACAAAACATGCAACCCTTCTATTGGCCTCACCTCAAATTCACGACTGGAAATTTCACCTTACTTGACTATCCTATAATATTCCTGGAGTCAGTTTGCTCTCCCCGTCTCTCTGAGACTACTTCGTACCTCTTTTTTTCTCAAAAACTCTGGTACTGCCTCTTCTCTTGCTCTTCTTAACGACTTTGTTTCTTAATTCATTGAGAAAAATAGAAGTACTCAGAAAAGGGCTATTGTATTCTAGTACCACTAACTTGACTAACTTACTTGTAGGCATCCGTAACATTATATTTTTCCCTTCCTTCCTGTCACAATGATTCTGTTACCACTTCTCTCTAGGGTCACCCTGTCCCCTTGCATATCTCCCTTCATCTGTTTTCAATGACCCAAGGACCTTGTTCCTTTACTTTTCCCCTTTTCTTGCGCACCATTCATGCACCCCTCTCTACCATCAACATATACACATGCTGTACTATCTTCCATCGAAATAACCACAACCTGATCTCTACATATTGGCATGACTCAATCCTATGCTTTTTTTTCCCTTCTCTCCTCTCCTCTTCTCCCCTCCCCTCTTGTCCTCTTTTTGCCTTGTCTATCAATATTTACTCTCTAAATGGTCTAAATGAGTTCTGCAACCTTTAATAAAATTTATATGCTAATGATTGCAATTTATACCTCTACCTTTTATTTTTAGCTCCAAGTTTATATATCCAGCTGCCATTTAATTGGATGCCTCACCAGCACTTTCAACTTCACATGTCCAAATGTGAACTTCTGATTACCCCCTAAAACCTTTACTTTTCTAGTGTTAACACTTACTGTAACTTTAAAAAGATGCTCTGGCTAAAAATTCAGAAGTCATGTTGATTGTGTCTTCTTTTCTTCCCACCCTATATCCCTCATCAAGTCTTGTCAGCTCTACCTTCAAAACAGGTCACAAATTTGAACTCCATCCATTATTATTTCCTAGTCTAAGCCACCATTATCTCCCGGGCTGCCACAATAAGTCTCCTAACTGGTTTCTCTGCTTCCACTTTTACTCCCCTAGAGAATCTTCTTCACACATCTGACACAGTACTCTTTTAAAACTTGTAAATCAGATTTTCTCACTTCTCTGCTCAAAATTGTTCACCAGAGTTCTATCACATTTGGTATAAAAGTCCATGTCCTACTGTGTCCTGGGCAGATCTGGACTCTACCTGTGATGGTTAATTTTATGTGTCAACTCAGCTGATACACACACACACACACACACACACAAGAATCATGTGTCATTTAATAAGAAGGTTATATTCTGAGAAATGTATTGTTAGATAATTTCATCATTGTCCATACATCTTAGGGTGTACTTATGCTAACCTAGATGGTACAGCCTACTATACAACTAGGCTATATGGTCTAGCCTGTTGCTCCTAGGCTACAAATCTGTACAGCATGTGACTGTACTGAACACTATCTTAGCACACTGGCAAGTCTTTGCATACCTAAACCTATCTAAACACAGAAACGTATTTAACATACCTGCACAGTGGAAATACAGTATTGTAATCTTATGGGACCACTTTCATATATTCATTGCGTCAATGACTGAAACGTTGTTATGCAGCACGTGACTCTGTCTATCTATATATCTATCTGTCTACCTACCTACCTACCTATCCATCCATCTATCTATCTCCCATTGGTTCTGTTTCTGTGCAAACCCTGACTAATTCACTACCAAGCCTCATTTTTTCTTATTGCTCTCCTCCCCCCTCACTTTGCCCTAGCCACACTGGCCTTCTTGCTGTTTATCAAGCACACACGGCTCCTTTCAGCTCCTTGGTCTTTGTTCTTGCTGATACCCCATCACCTGTGATTTGGACATGTATGGCCCCCTCACCAGGCAGTGTGCACGTGACACGAATGGAAGCAAGCACGGCATCAATTATCATGCCAGTCAAAGAAATGTTTGTGTTCATTGAACTTGCTTTACTGATAATTACATCATGAGGGCACCTTGAAAAATACAAGTTATAAGTCACCAGCCATTGCTAGAGATTTTATAATTCAAGTGGCTGCTACAGGACCCTGCACTTGACAGAATCTCAATGCAAGACCTCTTGGGACATTTTGAGAACTCTGCCTGTGCTTTTGTGGAACAAATCAAACAATGACTCATCTTAAAAGAGACTTTGTAATCCCCTCTGTCACCAATTAAATAATGCCTTTCAGAATCCTGCCTCATTTGACAACACTTCTTTTTCGACTCCATCTGGGTCTTCTGCTTGGGAGGACTTGGGGAGACTCACTGAATTCACTTTGGCATGACACGATTTTCCTTTGTCTGGTGAGCAATACATTCAGCTTTGGTTTTTCAGCTCTGCTGCTCTGGTTATTTCAATATGACAGTGCCTTCATGATTTCATTTTCTTCCCCTTTACTGTTTTAGGCCTTCGAAAAATTTTTTTAGGAGTTTCAGTATTTACTGTTGGTCTCTTTGTTTTCCTGAGTCCCTTTGCGGAAATATGGTAAATTCTCTTCTGAGAAAGGGAGGATTTTACTGACCTGGATTTAGGGACAATCCCCCAACTGTTTTAGGTAGTTTGCTCTGAAATATTATATAAAATTTCATTCCTGAAACCCCATCAAATCTGAACCCTTTTCGGGCATTCCTGAACTCTCCCCTCCCCCACCAAAAAACCCCCAATCCCCTAAACTTTAATTACTATAGCTATTTATTTTGGTCCCTCTCCGTGGGTGAGATTTACATTAATTAGAGTATAATGAAGCCTGCCCTTTCAAACAAATGGATTCCTTTGTTTGCGCTCATTTGGGCAAACCAACTGCACTGTGTGTGATTTCACAAAAGGAAGGCACTGAAAACAGCTCATACAAAACCAGACCCCCATCCTTCCCAAGACACCTGCAGCATTACACACTTGAGATTTCTGAACAGAGACCTGTATATATGTATTTTTTGTCTTGTTGTTTTCCTACCTGCAGAAGAGACACATTTTCTCAGAAAACATTTCCTTCTCTGCGGCTTTCTGGTTAGTATTCAGGCCACCACCTCTGTTATCAGACGGTGGCAACAAAGCTTTTCCGCCTGAATCTTCTGCGAGGTGGCGGGGGAATGGATTGCACAGTAATGAGCTGTTTTTGCAGGCTTCCTTCGGGAGCCTTTTCTTATATCCCTTGGCAAGAGGAGCTAATTCAAAACAGCAACCCAACCCTCGGGCATCTAAAATTCACAGAAATTCAGCTGACTTGACAGGAAGAGGGTCTCCCTGAAAATCGGGAGCTTTGTTCTCTGAGGGAAGGGGTGGCTAGAGGTTTTCTGGCACCTCTTATATAACACTTTTATCCCTATTGCTGTTTTAAAGCCAGCTGAAGATGGTAGGGAGCGTGCTGGGAGCTGCTTTTCTTTCCTGATTATGCTGTTTCATCCTCTAAGCAACATGAACTGAGAGTCTCAAAGTGTTTCTTCCTGGAGAGGCAATCGCAGACTGTTTTACTTTTCATGAACTTGACCAGATAGACTTAATCTTCTTGAGGGCAGGGCCAGCAATTTTTACTTTTATATCTCCAGTAGCTAACACAGAGCCTGGCACTTAGTAGACCCTCAGTGTATACTCAGCGGACGTCGGATGGCTGGTGGGGCTAGCAGTGGCTATGCTGATTCTGTTTACGTAGCAAGCATTGCTGCTGCCTTGCTGATGTTCGTGCTCAGGTGTTACCTCTGCATGTGCTCCCATTTCTTTTGGCTCCAGCCTGCAATTCCTTTTCTCTCCTGTCTCCAGTTGTTAGTTCTCCTTCTTTCCATCAAAATATGATGACTTCCCATCCTTATAGACTTCTCTGTCTCCAACCTATGTAATCTGCCACACACACACACACACACACACACACACACAGTCTCCTTATTCTTTAGTAGGTTACTTTTTTGTAAATTCTAATTTCCTTCTCCTCCACCCTCACATCACATCTTCCCCTTCACCCTCAAGGGTTTCCCCATTCTTTCAACCCAAAATGATCCTCATTCATCCCAGGTTCTTCTTTGATTTCCACCTTTTCTTAGTCCCCATCCTATGCTTTTGATGGGTTTTACCCCTTCATCCTCTGGCAACTTCCTTTTATTTACATATTTCTTAGCTTGCTGAAGGTTGGAATCGAAAAGGGGTGGTCTTTACCTTTTAGATTTATATTGCTAACCAGTGAAATACGCCAACAATGGTGGTTTAATGGGTACAATGTTAGAAATTGCATATATTCCCTTTGAATGTGTGGGATAATTATTAAGAGGGCTAGCTGAAAAACATCATAGTGTTTTGTTTGATTTAAACTACTGGTCTCAACTAGGGACAATTTTGCTGCCAAGGGGACATTTGGCAATGTGTAGAGACATTTCTAGTTGTCACAACTGGGGGCTAGGAGCAGGGATACAGAAGGATGCTACTGGCATCTAGTGGGTAGAGGCCAGGGATGCTACTAAACATCCTAAGGTACACAGGACAGCCTCCACTACAAAGGCTTATTGGGGCCAGTATGTCAATAGTGTCCGGGTTGATAAACCTTGGCTTATACCTTCTCTTCCTTTCTTGGGAACTTTCTGCCCTGTCTCTTGATGCCCTGGGTCCTCACAACCTAATCGCGTCACTGTGTCTCATGGCCCTAATTGCTGTGTTTGCCCACTGCCTAGAGAGCACCCCATGCCTGGTTTTAATCTCCACAGTGAAAGCTAACCATGAACATTCTTCAGTTCGTGGAATCCTGGCTAGTGGGAGCAGGAAGGGCCTTTACAAGCTTTTATAATCTGCCTTCTGACTCTTCAGAGTAAAGAGAAGTGACTTTGCTAAGATCACACAACTACCCACAGGCTGGTCTGGGGGCTATGGCCCTGGTGGCCCTATTCCCAGCCCTCTTCTGTTTATACTCACTGCTTTTGGTCAAAAAGGGAAGTACAAGCTAACTTCTTGGACAAGGGCAAGAATCAGCTTGATTGGTCTCATCCAAACAGGGATGTAACTGTGCACTTCTCAATTTGCTGGGTTGCTAGGAAAACACGTTTTTCAGAATTTCATCCTTTGGGGCTTTCTCAAGGGTCACTGCTGGCTGCAAGTTACGGCTGATGTACCTTACTGTCCTCTTAGAGGGGATGCAGTGACTTGATCAGGTAAAACACAATTCTGAGCAGGTCATTAGAAATGAAAATTTGGGGGAGGCAGAACTGCCACTTCTCTTTATCTCGGGCCATGTAGTCAGCTGTGCACTAGGTCAAGAAGTACCTGAATCTGGGGTGGAAAGGAGCGTAAACCCAAATCTTCTGCAATGAAGAGCCACAATTTGAGACAATTACAAGACAAACTGGGGCAACTTCCATATATTCTCTCCTTCACCTCTCCCCAAACAACCACATTTTATCAGTGAGCCAAAGTATTTTTGGAGGAGAGGGAGAAGGGCTGGACTAATGTTTTTCCAAGTAAGGTCCTTTGACCTAGAGGCCTCAGAATGGCTTGGGATAGGTGTAAAAATGCATATTCCCAACCCTTCCTAGATCGACATTTACTAGCTCTGGGCGGGGGGAGGCAAACACTGAAAGTATTATTAAGCTGCCAGGGCATCCTTCTGTAGTCGTAAGTTTAAGAACCACTGACCCAGACTCTTGAATAATAAAGCTTTTTCTCCCTGAAACAATTCCAGAAAGTCAGAAGCTTTCGGACAATGCGTGAATCTCAGAGAGAAAACCTGCTACTAAAAAAGAAAAACAAAAAAAGCTGGCTCTTTTGGTCAGATATTATGGTCATAAGGTGGCTGAGTTGCCTTGGAGCTTTGAAGATGTAAAGGCCACAAAGCATCAGGCTTTGCTCCGTTTAAAGTTTTGAAAGAGTTGGAACTGACCTTCTTTTGCTCTCCTGGCACCTCTGGCTACCCTTTGAGGAGACCTGGGAGTAACGAGAGCGTTTTCCTTGCGGGCTGCTTATTACCTACCTCTCCAAGGGCCCTGAAGGTGCCTGCTCACTGATCTACCTTGAATAGATATCTACATGTTTTAATTAAGAATACTCACAGGCATTGAGCACGTTCCTCATTTCAACAGTAATGCTCATTGGTTTTTTACTTTCCCCTAAGCATGAATCACTTTCCAGGGGCGATGACTCTTCATCTATGCAGCTAGCCACATTTCCTGGGTTGGCGCTCCTGTTCATTTACTTGTATTTTGTTGGACCAAGTTTTAAACGCAGGCCTCCTTTTCCTCTTTCCAAAACCCTTAGTCATTTGCAGAATGGAAGCTGTCATGCTCTTTTGTTACCCCACTATCCAATAAGCACAATATTTCCCTAAGCATAGACCATGTTCTCTTTTCCTTTCAGAAAGAGATGCAGAACACAAATTCTTCTGTTTTGTGCATATAAACTGTGTAATCATCTGACCTTAGGTGATCACTGCTTTATTTTTTAAATTTTGGAGTGGAGAGAAAAGTGAAGAGTGACAGTACCCAACTGAGTCCTACAAACTCCTCTAAAACAAATTTCCAAATTTTGAGATCAATCAAATCCACTAGCTAGTCCCTTATTCTCTGCTGCTTTTCTGCTTCCTTACCCCAGGACCTTTGCACTTGCTGTTCCCAGCTTCCTATGCTCTTCATCAGATATTCACTTGGCTAGCCCTGTTCATTTGCTTCCTGCGGCTCTCTGCCCAAATGTTCCTTCTTCATGGAGGCCTTCTCTAACCATCCATCCCATGGTGCTCCCTCTTCTCCTTTCCCTGCTTTAGTTCTCCCCACACACGACAAATTCCGTACAGTTCTGTGTGTGCATTTCCCCCACCAAAAGGCAAATTCCCTGTAGTCTCAGCACCGACACCAGTGCCTGGCATATAGTAGACACTCAAGCAGTACTGGATGTGTGAATGAATGAATAAACGGATGTAGAAATAAGGCCCAAATGACTGTCTTCTTTGTATATAAATTCTTCCCAGAACGAACATGCATGTAAGGAGAGAAGTCATGAGCTACAGGAGTCTGATAAAGATGGGCCTTCCACCTACCTCTAAGTCTGTGCTGATGGTTTCTCTTCACTAGCAACTGCTGTGCCCAGAAACCATGGGAGGCTTCAAACAAATAATAACAGAGAAAAATCCTTTCACTTTCATTGGTGGAAAACTTCATATCAAGCAGGCATAGCAGACGCTGTCTGTTTCTGCCCACTGAATCAATATTTGAATCTCAGTATTCACTATCAAACAAGGAAGATTGGGCAAGATGTAAAACTAAACACATGTATTCTTGGCCTCCATTATTAACATTATTTCCCACAGAATATGCCACAGTCAAATGCATGCATCTTTTTGATAATGCCACTTTTCCACACACGGCAACTAAAGAACAGGATTACATGTGCGTGGATTTATAATATATGAAAATATATATACAGTACAGGGACAAATTATTCCTTATTGTGGGTGTTATTGTACATTTGGAATGTTTAGCAGCATCCCTGGCATCTACCCACTAGAAGCCACTAATATCTTCCTCCTAGTTATGACAACCCAAACTGTCTCCAGACACTGCCAAATATCCTTCAGGGGAGGGGGTCAAAATCACTCCCAGCTGAAAATCACTGAGTTAAATGAAGAAGACAGACTCTCAGGACTTCTGAGTCAGTAGGCCTGGGATGGGGCCTGGGAATATGTGCCTTAAAACAGTTCCCCCAGTTAAATGTGATAATCTGCCGGAGTTGAGAACTACTGCCCAATTTATTCTCCTTGGTGATGACAGCATATTCCTCATTCTAAGGTCCTGGCAAGGATCCAGTTTTCAACTAACTGAAAGTGGAATGTCAGAAAAATATACATCTAAGGAAAAATAAAGGAAAGTAAGGTATTGCTATTTCCCTTCCACTTTTCCCTCTCCGTGAAGTGAGAGACACTGACTCTGACACAAACTAAATTGTCAAGTGACAAAATCGGAAGCAGTGTTGTCTCACACATGAAACGAAGAAATAAATAGAAATGGAAGTGTGTGCTTTTATCAGTCCATGGACACCCGGGCACTCTGACTGATACCATGAGGAGACCCAGGACTTTTGCTCAGTGTCATAGTGACGGAGTTCAGAGCAGTCCCTGAGAAAGCAGATAATCAACAGTCCATGGAGTTAAGAATCTAAAAGGAAAATGGCAACTCAGAAGATGTGGCTGTAACATTTGACCTCTTAGCCATTAACTTTGATGTGGCTGTTTTTAAGGCCTTCTTTCCATTCCTGCAGCTCTCTAAATCGTGACCCGGCATGCAGTGCCACTTATTTTTTGTCTCCAAAGTGGATAATCAGAGATAGCATTATGGAGATGTAGAGACCACATACATCTAGAGCATCCTTGTGTATAATGCGTCTCTTTTTTTTTCTCTCTGTCTTTTCTTTTCTTGTACAAATGTGGATACTATTTACATTTAGGTTGAACCATAGGAAATTGCCATTTTTGTACATGTAAAAAATGATAGAATATTGACATTTTATGCAGATAATCTTGATTTTTCCTGTGTCTGCTTCTTCCCCTAACCCCCTTGCTCTCTCTGTCTCTCTGTGTCTCTTCATGGTGCTATCGTCTATTTTCCTGCCTTTGAAAGCACATGTGTACTACCAAGAATACCAGCTGTGAAGGTCAATAGATGTTACTGGGAAAAATTAAGAAAAAGAAGAGGTTTCCAAATTTCAATAACTGTTCATTTGAAAACCCACTGATGCACTTCATATATCTGCAGGGGAGGTCCTGTGGTCCAGCATAGCCAATGACGTGTGAAATTCTTGATCCTACCAAATGGAACGGTCCCGAGGAGAATGTTAATTTGTTTGTGTCACCATTCCTGCCTTTGCATAGTATTGCTTTTTTCTTTTTTATTGAGCTCTCAGATTCAAAGGAATTTTTCCAGGTGTGGGGATGTAGTATTAGAGGAATTAAGACTCTGTGGGGCAAAAATCTCTAAATATGTACTGACCAATAAACAAAGCCAGACAAACAAGCTATGTTGTACTGCCTGGTATACAGTTTCCTGTCAGAGCTTACTCTCCGGGTTAGAGCTCAGGCTTTTGCAGCATCTTTGTGAGCTTCTATAAGTGGACCTTGTTGACTGTCCTCACTCTGCTTGCCAACCCCACTTCTGTCTCCTGGATCACAAACGGGATCTGTCCCCTTCTCAAGGATGTTACACTTCAAGTCACAATTCCTTTGTTCCTCTGTGCATAACATGCTTACTTTCTCTTCATTTCTTCATCCCTTATATACATGCATGTGTGCATTCACACATGGTTCATATAGCCACATTCTTAGTAATTTACATGTCAAATATTATGTTTTCCTGTTGTGATTTGGACAATACAGGAAAGCATAGAGAAGAAAATAATAATTGCTCCTACTCCAAAATAAACACTGTTGACATTTTAGTTCATGTTCTCATAATGTTTCAATGCATATATGTTACATTCGGGTCATACTGTATGCAATATTACAACATGTATTCACTTAACCTTCAGAGCATTTTCTCATTTACTATTATTTCAAAGGATGCTTTTTAATATATGCATAGTATTACTTTCATATGGTATATCTGTTCTTGTGTTATTAATCATTTATTTTTAATAGTTTGTAATTTATTAATATGATGCATTAGTGGACTTTGTTGTAGATACCATTTATTATACCCTTCACTATTTTATTAAAATAAATTTATGGAAATTGTATTACTGGGTTAGAAGTTATGACCTTTGTCAAAGCTCTTGATATATATTTCCAACTTACATCCTAAAAAGTTTCTATCAATTTACATTTTCACCATCAGCATAAAGAGGCCCTTGTTTCTCTGTGTTTTTCCCACTTTGATTGGGAGAATATATGTTATTTAAATTTGCACATTGTTGATTTCTACAACTGGGCTCTCATATTACTTGCCCTTTGTATTTCTTTGTGAATTGTCCATGTCTGGGCTTTATCTTAAAGGCAAAGGGAAGACACTAAACATTTTTAACTCGGGGAGTAACAAGATTAGATTAGTATTTTCAAAAGCTCATTTTGATAATAGTAAAGAGAATCGATCAGATTACAAACAGGGAAATGAGTCAGGAGACTGGTAGTGATCTTGGGAAGAGATGACGGCGACCTGCCCTAGAGTGATAGCAATGAGACTGGAGGAAACTGAATGGTTCAAAAGATATCCAGGAGGTAGAATATATGGGATTTTTTAGACAGGTCATCAGGGGGAGGTACTGGACCACAGTTTCTCAACCCTGGCACTATTGACATTTGAGGCTGGATCATTCTTTGTTGTGAGGGAACGTCCTGTGCAGTGTAGGATGTTTAGCAACATCCCTGGCTTCCACCCGCTAGATGCAAATATCACCTCTTTCCCCAGGGTGACAACCAAAACTTTCTCTAGACATCAACAAATGTTTCTGAGTGCCGAAATGGGCTCTGGCTGAGAACCACTGGACCAGTCAATGATGATTTCTAGGATGTGGGCTTGGGTAACCCAGAAAGGGAACATGGAGAGAGGAGCAGATTTCAGTGGTGAGGAAAGCGGTGATTCACATACAGTTCTGGACATGTTGATTTTGAATTAATTGTAGGAAAGATAGTAGTAGGCAATTATAATAGTACGGGCTCTGAAGATCTGGCCCAGTGATAGCTTCTGAGCCTTTGGCATACAGATGATGATCAGTGGGAATGAGCAAAGCGAGAAGGGAACTGGGCTTAGGGTAGAAAGAACATGGAAGGTTCTCAACATTTAAGAAAGAAGAAAAATGTATCAAGGGAACTCATAAGGGGTTATCAGAGAGGCAGGTGGAAAACTAGAAGAGTGAGGTGTCGTGGAGAGCAAGGTAAGAGACTTAGAAGTAGCAGAAGCCTCTTATTGTGTCACATGCTGCGAGAAGTCAATTACAATAAGGAATGGGGAGTATTCACTGGAGCTAGTGGGCAGGAAACTCTTAATCAATTGATATTGGGGTAGGAACCAGATGAATTGGTCAAGTGCTCTGGAGGTCAAAAAAAGCAGAGAGTGAATTTTTTAGAAGTTTGTGACAAAATTTTCTTTCCAGTAGAGAATAAGTGGGGTGAGGAGTTAATTTTTTTTTTTTTTTTTTTTTTGAGCCCAGGCTGGAGTGCAGTGGTGCGATCTTGGCTCACTGCAAGCTCCACCTCCCAGGTTCATGCCATTCTCCTGCCTCAGCCTCCCTAGTAGCTGGGACTACAGGCACCCACCACCACGCCCGGCTAATTTTTTATATTTTTAGTAGAGACGGGGTTTCACCGTGTTAGCCAGGATGGTGTTAATTTTTAAAATTAAACTTGTAATTTTGACATAATGGTGGTAGAGTCACATGTAGTTTTAAGAAATAATACTGGGAGATCCATGTACCCTGTACTCAATTTCTCCCAATGATAACAGCTTTCAAAACTATAGTATAAATATCACAACCAGGATATTGACATTGATATAATCCACCAATCTTATTCAAAATTTCCCAAATTAACTTGTACTTGTGTGTGTGTCTGTGTGTGTGTGTATACTCTATTTAGTTCTATGTAGTTTTAGCATGTGTAGAGTTCTGTACCCACCACCAGTCAAGACACAAAGGCCAGGCGCGGTGGCTCAAGCCTGTAATCCCAGCACTTTGGGAGGCTGAGGTGGGCGGATCACAAGATCAAGAGATTGAGACCATCCTGGACAACATGGTGAAACCCCGTCTCTACTAAAAATACAAAAATTAGCTGGGTGTGGTGGCACATGCCTGTAGTCCCAGCTACTCGGGAGGCTGAGGCAGGAGAATCGCTTGAACTCGGGAGGCGGAGGTTGCAGTGAGCCAAGATCGTGCCACTGCACTCCAGCCAGGGCGACAGAGTGAGACTCTGTCTCAAAAAACAACAAACAACAACAAAAAACAAAACATTTACCTCATATTGCCCCTTATAACCACATCTGCCTCCCTCCCACACTCCCACTCCAACCTTAACCCCTAGCAAACCAGTGTTTGTTCTCTATAATTCCAACATTTAAAATGTTATATAAATGGAATCATATAATACATAGCCTTATGGAATGGGCTTTTTACACTCAGCAAAGTTCCCTGGAGATTCATCCAAGTTATTGTGTGTATCAATAGTTCATTCCTTTTTATTACGGAATAGTAGTCCATGGTATAGATGTATTATAGTTTGTTAAAACATTCACCCCATTGAAGAACATCCAGGTTGTTTCCAGTTGCTATAAACGCTAGCTCACAGGGTTTTGTGTTTGCGCACGTTTTCCTTTATCTGGGGTAAATGCCCAAGAGTGCAATTGCTAGGCCGTATAGTATTTGCACTTTCAGTTTTATGAGAAACTGCCAAAATGTTTTCTAGAGTGGCTGTACCATTTTACATTCTCACTAGCAGTGTAGGAGTGATTCAGTTTCTCTGCATCTTCATCAGGATTTGATGTAGTCTCTTTTTTTTTTTAGTCATTCTGAGAGATATGTAGTAATATTACATTGTGGTATTTATTTGCATTTTTCTAACGACTAATGATGTTGAACATCTTTCCTATGATTATCTGCCATGTTCAGTGAAGTATTTGTGTATGTCTTTCGCCCATTTTTTTTTTCTGTTGACTTTTGAGAGTTCTGTATTCTATATACTTGCCCTCGAGAGTTCTGTATTCTATAAACTTGCTGGATATGTTATTTGCAAATATTTTACCTCAGCAGTCTATAGCTTTTCTTTTCACAGGTTCTTCGACAGAGTGAAAGTTTTAATTTCAATGAGGTTCAGGTTATCACTTTTTTTCTTTTATGACTCATCGTTTTGTTTTTGTTATCATTGTGTTTTTCAGACAGAGACTTGCTCTGCCTCCAGTCTGGAGTGCAGTGGCATGATCAGAGCTCACCGCACTCCAGCCAAAATGCACTCAAATTCCAAAATCCTGGGCTTCAGTGATCCTCCTGCCTCAGCCTCCTGAGTAGCTAGTTCCACAGGTGTGTGCCATCACACCTGGCTAATTTTTCGTTTCTTATTTTTTTTGTGTGTAGAGACAGGGTCTATGTTGCCCAGGCTGTTCTTGAACTACTGGGCTCAAGTGATCCTCACGCCTTGGCCTCCCAAAGTGCTAGGATTATAGGCATGAGCCACCGTGCCCAGCCTGGATCATGCTTTTGGCATCAATTATAATAATTCTTCACTCTAGCCCTAGGTCTATTTTATCCTATATATTTTGTAAGAGTTTTTATAGTTTTATGTTTTATACTTAACTCCATGAGCCATTTAGTTAATTTTTGTATAATATATTAAGTTTAGGTAAACGCTTTTTAGAAAAACCTATAAATGTCCAATTGCTTCAGTACAGTTTATTAAAAAGTATCTTTAATTTTTAAGATGTAAAAGATTTGAGGATATATAAAGGCTGATGGAAAGTAGCTATTGGAAAAGTGCAAGGTCAAGGGCACACAAATCCAGGAGTAATAGTGGCACAGGTCCTTGAGAAGGTGAGCAGGAATGAGGTCCAGTTTCAACATTTTAGGTATAATGTGTGACAAGCGCAAAGAAGAGGAAGAATTTCATTGTCATATTTTCGTCTTGTCAGAATCATTTGGGATTATGGGGATTATAGTCAGAATTGCAATTCTGAGAAACTCACAATATATTTGATTCATCTTTCCTTCTCGAGTCTCATACCATGGAATCATGTCAATCTTTTACTCAGATCTCATAGGGGTCAATAAATTCAATCCCATGGTTATTAAATTAGTATATACTTCATGTTCAATATGCAGTAAGTGACATGGGGAGTTGCCACATAATACATGATTCTGCTTTTGAGGTGTTTATAATCAAGTTGAGAAAGCTGAAAGCAGTTAAAGAAACCAAAGAAAATGTATAAATATGTTGAAGTGCTAAAAACAGGTCCCCAGTTCCTTATCCAAAACATTTAGAGCCGGATGACCTTCAGGATTGAGAATTTTTTCCGTTTTAGAAAGGTAATACGGTTTGAAAACTCTGTAATATGAATCAATGCCAGTGGGACAAGGCCACAGCTCCCAATAATCAAACTTTACATATATTAAAATACATATAAAATAAAATCTAAATATAATAAATGAAGACTATAAATACAAAAGGTTTGCTGCCAAATTAATTTGAACTGAACTTAAGAGAAAAACCAAAAGTTCTGTTTTTACGAAATGTTTGGGTTTCAGAATTGTGGGAAGGCGTCGTGGACTTTTTTCATGGGTATTAACTGATACAGGGAAAGGAAATGAGTATTTATGGTACAGGTAGAAACTTCCCATTTGTTTTCAGCCATAGAATCTGAGACTCAAAACAAGTAGTAACTCAGCATCATCTGGAAACTCGTAGGAAATGCAAATATCAGGGCCTACCCCAGACCTACGAAAGTGAAAAATCTATGGGTCGGGTTCCAGTAACCTGTGTTTTAACAGGGAATTCTGACGCACACTAAACAATTTTTTATTGTGTATATATAAGGTATACACTATGACGCTTTGTCATATATATGCATAGTGAGATAGTGACTATAGTAAAGCTGAGAACCACTTATATAACAAGCAGGGGACCGAGAACCAGGATTCAAACTCAGTTATTTCTGACTCAAAACTGAATGGGTTTTTGATGCTGTTTCCCCTGCTCTCAAAGTAGAATGAAGCAAGAGATTGATGTAAGCTCAGATGATAATGATAATGGTGACTTTAAAGAAGGTATGTTGAAATATACTTCACTTTAATCTAATACATAAGAACAAAGTAATTTTGTAACATACACTCCTAGAAAATTAGTCTGTCTCTTAATTACATATACTTCACTTTAATCTAATAGATAAGAACAAAAGAATTTTTATAATACACACCCCTAGAAAATTAGTCTGTCTTAATTATAGCAGGAAAAAAATATGCATTGAAAAGCCCCTGTTTTATTTCCTCCATGTTAACATCTAGAAGATGGTACAATTTACTTTGCTATTTCTATAAGATGAAGGCAGTAATTTAGCTTAATTGTGAAAATTAAGAGTTAGAAGCTGTGGAAGGAAAAGAGGGTCTCAAATATTCCTAAGATGGTTATTGATCTATTATTTGGTATCTTTGATTTGTATCAAAGATATGTATTTTCCTGATAACTTCACGTGCCTTGCTTTCTACTTTAGCATAATTCTTAGTGTACACGTTGACAAATTTAAGAAAAAATCCAACTGAAAGCCATTACAATATCCTTTTGCCAGTAAACAATGGTTATTTGTGCGGTTCCAGCTCTACTGGGAAGACAAGAATCCATCAATTAGGAGACTACAGGTTTGAACTTAAAAGGTAAGTAAAGACCCAGAGGAAAGGGGGAAATTGAGGACACTGATCATTTTGCTCCTTATTCACCGTCAAACAGGATGACTTAGTTCTGAAAGTGAGCAGGTAGACATCAATATGGATGTGCTTAGAATGAGACCTAGCAAAATACAAACCTAATAGTCCCTTAGGGTATGTCCCAATAACTCAGCCTCATATTGATCTCCTTCGAAAAGGAATACTGTGTAGGAAAATAAACCACTGTAGAAACAAAATGGCAAGAGATGGTACAAGACTCACACTGCCTTTGAATTTTCTTTTTACCATGGTGAGTAAAACTTTGTTCTAAGGGATGAAATGAATATAATCCAGTATCTTCTAATAGCAATTAATCATATCAGTTTAGGGCAGCTGTTGCAGTTATCTTTTGCTGCATAACTAATCACCTCAACACTTAGTGCCTTAAAACAATAACAACAATAATTATGCTCACAAATCTGCAATTTGGGCAGGGCTCAGTGGGACAGCATGTCTTTACTCAGTGACTGTTGAGACTGAAGGCTGTGAGCTAGAATTATCTGAAGGCGTGAGCACTCACAGGCCTGGCTGTTGCGTCAGATTTTTTTTTTTTTTTTTTGACACGGTGTGAGTCACCGCGCCCCGGTGGTGTTGCGATCACAGCTCGCTGCAATCTCTGCCTCCCAGGCTCAAGCAATCCTGCAGTCTCAGCCTCCTGAGTAGCTGGGACCACAGGTGTGTGCCACCACGCCTGGCTAATTTTCTGTATTTTTTGTAGAGACAGGGTTTCGTCATGTTGCCCAGGCTGGTCTCGAACTCCTGAGCTCATGTGATCCACCCGCCTCGGCCTCCCAAAGTGCTGGGATTACAGGTATGAGCTACCACACCCAGCTTGGGTCAGATATTAGTTGGCGTTTATCAGCTGAAACATGTACATGTGATTTCTTCCTGTGACCTGTGATTCACAAAATCACGACTGGGTTCTAAGGGTAAGTATCCACAGAGAGGGAGAGAGAGCCAGGTAGAGAAGCTGCATCACCTTTTATAACCTAGATCTGGAAGTCATGCCGTGTCTGATCTATACATTGAAGTTGTCATAAAGTCTTGCCCAGGTTTAAAGGGAGATGAAATAGAGCACACTTCTTGATAGGGCAGTGACAAGGTTCTGAGAAGAGCAAATGCGGCTATTGTTGGAAAATGCAGTCAGCCACAGGAGCTTAAGAATTATACCTCTGATTTTTTAATTGTTTTTAACTTTTTATTTTGATGTATTTCAAAATATTTGGAATTTAATTCAAAATTCTTATTTTGAAATAATTTTACAGTTGAGTTGCAAAAATTGTATAGTTTCCATATATCTTCTATCCAGTTTTCCCTTATGTTATGTCACACATAACAACAGTATGACAGTTATAAAAACTGAACAATTAACTTTGGTACAGTACTATTAACAAAGTTACAGAATTTATGTAGATTTCACCAATTTTCCCCTAATATTCTTATTCTGTTTCAAGACTGAATCCAGGATCGCATATTACATTTAGTCATGTCACCTCAGTCTCCTCCAATCTGTGACACTTCCTCGGTGTTTCCTTGCCTTTCACGTTCTTGACACTTCTGAAGACTACTGGTCAGTTGTTTTGTAGAATGTCCTTCTATTTGGTTGTCTGATGTTTTTTCCATGATTGGATAGGGGTTATGCATTTTTGGGAAGGATACCACAGAGCTGAGGTGTCCTTTCAGTCCATCGTATCAAGGGGTCCATGATGTTGATATGTATTGTTGATGATGTTCATCTCGATCATTTGGTTAATCTGCCAAGTTGTGTCTACCATATTGACTATGACTTTACTATTTTTCTCCTTGTAATTGCTGAATAATTTGGAGTGATACTTTTGAGACTACACAAATATCTCAAAAAGCTTCATTTAAACTTTTGCAAACAAATTTTAGCATCCATTGGTGGATCTTGCTTGCAGCAATTACTACTGTGGGGTTCTGGTGATCCTCTATTTTCCTCATTCCTTCTATATTAGTTATTTAGAGATTTTCTCTAAGGGAGAGCTGTCCCTCCTCCCCTGTTTGTTTATTCAGTTATTCATTTATATCAGCATAGACTCTTAAATATTTATTTATTCTTAGGTTTATAATCCAATACTATCATTTAAAAAATTTTTGTTGCTCAAGTTATTTCAACTTTGACCATTGGAAGCTCTTCCAGACTGGTTCATATGCCCTTTAAACAGGCCCCATTCTTTGTTCAAAAATTTTTTTTTTGACCACTTCTTTACTTTCTGGCACCAAAACATGCTTTGGGTTCATCTTGTATTTTACTTGGTTCCTTTTATTGAAAAATGGTACTTAGAAACCAAGATTTGAGTGCTTATATGTAAACATTGTTACTAAGATATCACATATAAACACACATCTATATTTCTACCTATATCTATTTACCTGCATATACATGGATTTTAAAAATTGTGTGTCACTGTTGAGACCTCTGACTCTAATGCAGCACCAAAGGATTTATTCTAGCTTTCTCACTTTCTGTATTTGTAACTTCCTTCTCTGAAGGTGAGAACCCAGCTCTCATTATCTACAATAAATTTACTTACTTTGCTCCTGGAACACAAATAATTTTAGAATTGTTAACCCACAACCCTGTGAGAAACAAATTTACCACTGTGCTTTTTTCTTTTAGCCTTAATAGTACCCAGTCAAAACATTGCTTTCCAAAGTGATTTAGGTCAGTTCTTTTTTTTTCCCTCACCACCTTCAGGGTGGTTATATGATTCATTTATAATATGGTTAGATTTGTCCCAGGCTGCATTCCTTCTTTTCTCCCACATCCTTGCTGATTTAAAAAAATTACATACATTAAAATTCACTCTTCATGGCATACAGTTCTACTGATTTAGACGAATTCATAGAGTCGTGTATCCACCACCAAAATCCCTCACAAAATAGTCTCATCATTAGAGAAATTCCCTTTTGCTGCTCCTTCATAGTCACCCCTACCCCACGCCTCAATCCTTGGTAACCACTGCTCCTGTTTTCCATCCCTATAGTTTTTGTCTTCTCCAGAGTATCAGACAGATGGAATCATGTAAAATGTAGCCTTTTGGGTCCGGCTTCTGTTACTCGGCAAAATGCACTTAAAAGTCACCCATGTTTTTACACAAATCAATAGTTCATTCATTTTTATTGCTGAGCAGTATTCCATTGTATGGATGTACCACGGTTCGTTTACCCATTCAACAGCTGGAAGACATTTGTGCTGTTTCCGGTTTTGGCCGTTATGCATAAATCTGCTATAAACATTCATGTACAGATTTCTGTGTGAACATCAGTTTTTTGTTTCTCTCAAGTAGATATCAAGGAGTGTGATTACTGGTACATATGGTAGGTATGTGTTAACTTCATTGGAAACTGTCAAACTCGTTTCCAAAGTGGCTGCACCAGTTTCCATTCCCACTAGCAATATATGAGAGTTTTGGTCTCTCTGTGTCGTTGCCACTGTCATTTGGTTACTCTGCAATTTCAGCTCTACAGGGGGTTCAGGAAAAGTCATAAATTTGAAGTCACTTTGGTTAATCTTTCATCCTAAGAATGGGAGGAATGCTCTTTTAAACTGTACATCACAACTAGAAGCCAGAGTGGAAAAACTTTGATTTTAAGTTTAAGGAGGTAACTACAAGTTTAACTGGGAAATTAAGGTCAAAAGGATATACTTACATTATTCTGGAATAAACAGAGCTGCATTGCATAGAGACACAATGTACAGGGAGATTAACGGAGATAAACACATCACTTTGAGTAGTCTCCTTTAATTTTTTTCATGCCGAGTGACTAGCTCTCTTCCAGATGTTCCCAGAGAACTTTGTTTATAATTTACTGTGCTGATATTACACTACTTTATCATTATTAATCACAGGTTGTATATTTGAATTCTTATGAGATCATAGAGATTATGTAAATAGATCTTGCCAAACATAACACAATGGGAGGAGTGGAGTCAGTGCATGCTATGCCCTACTTTAAGGTAGTTAAAACTCATATGCGTGTGTGAAATGGAGCTTATGGTCCCCGATTCAATCTGTGTGGTGTTTGGCTGTAGATTCTGTAAGCAGTGGTCAGCATAGTGCCAGCAGCAACACCTACTAGGTGTTTGTTTGACATTTATTGAGTGAATGACTGAACGTCACAGAATCTGGCAGGAGATCCAAAGCAATAACAATTAGATTAAAGCAGACTGTTTTCTTTTCTTAGAATCTTTGGGAACCCCAATGGCTTTTTTTTAATATCTTATGGAACTTCTTGTCCCATCACAGGTTTTGACAGTTTCTACATCTACATGTCATGAGGAACTAAAATTGAAATAAAATTAAAATAATTGAAATAATAAAGGACGAGGCTCAGTTTCCTAAAGTAGCACATGGACTATATTTACATCAGTTGTTGAGTCAAATGATGACATAGGAAGATTTACTTTTTTATTTTTATTTTTATTTTTTGAGACGGAGTCTCACTCTGTCGCCCAGGCTGGAGTGCAGTGGTGCCATCTCGGCTCCCTGCAAGCTCCGCCTCCCGGGTTCACGCCATTCTCCTGCCTCAGCCTCCCAAGTAGCTGGGACTACAGGCGCCCGCCACCACGCCCGGCTAATTTTTTTTGTATTTTTAGTAGAGATGGGGTTTCACCGCGTTAGTCAGGATGGTCTCGATCTCCTGACCTCATGATCCGCCCACCTCAGCCTTCCAAAGTGCTGGGATTCCAAGCATGAGCCACCATGCCTGGCCGAATATTTACTTTTTTGCCATGTAATATACCTAGTTTGGTTTGGTGAATGGCAGAGAGACATTTCCTTAAGATTAAAAATTACCTAAGCACCACTCATGTTCATCTGCATTATCTCACAAATTCTTGTAGGCTATGGGACTATTTAAAGGGAGATATTTCAGAGAATTGAAAGAGGTAGAATGGCTGTTTTAAGCTGCCATTCATTCCTAAAGGGTGATATGGAATTTTAGATTAAGATCAATACTTGGAGGTACATGCAGAGGTGACAAAGTAGAATCTAAGAATTGCCCTGGAGTCTAAACTGGGTGAGTGTTTTTAAGAAAAACTGAAGGAACAGCAAGAGATTTTTTTTTATACTTCTCAGTTGTCATTTTATCTCTAAAGGACTGAGTAACTTTTCTTGAGGTAGAGGGGGAGCAAAAGGAAAATTACAGGTTAGGAGATAAAAAGCCTTTTGGGCAGAGGAAAGACTGTGGTAATGGAGCCAGCAGATCTCAAGGTGGGAAGGATACATTTATACAGAAGGAAAAACTCAGCTCTAACAAAGAATTCCCCAGGGCAGGTAAGACAGAAGAATAAATTAGGTACAAAGCACAAGAATCCCTGAAAAATTGTAATGTGAAGGTAACCACCTGTTTTCTCTGAGCTAGACATTCCATATCCACTTAACTCATGATCACCCACAATCACCAAGACACTGGCCAAGTTTACATTAGTCAGTCAACACTGTGTATTTTCTATCTCTGTTACTGATACTTAAAAAAAAAAAATAATAAAGGCTTCTTGTTCATGCTTCTGTTTACCCTACTGTCTGTACTTCTTTTCTCTGGTTTACTTCTTAATATCCAAAAAAACCCAAAACAAAACAAAACAAAACTGGTCTGCAGTAAAATTTATCTGAGTCAGTTTCAACCCAGTGTTTCAAATACCACACATCCACACCACCAAAGCATTCCTTATTTCTTGATGTAATTAATATATCTTTATGCCACCTTAATTTGAAATCTTGCTTCAATTTTCCCTTCATGTGATTAGGCACTTTAGAATTAGGTCTCACAGGCCGATTTACATAAATAATGAAGAACTTGATTTACCCCTTCCATGTTGGCTTTCCCCTCTATTGTGTCAATAAATGTTGTAATATACATGCAGCCTTCATTGCAAGGCCTTTACCTTTTCTAGCACTTACAAATATTAATACTGAAATACTAAGGAGTTCTGGCTTTCATGGGTACATTGCTGCCACATCTTATCAGTTCACAAAGGAAGAAATATGAATTTCATGTGAAAAGGCAGGGTTTGGGAGGATGCTATTTATAAATGACAATGGCTGAAAAGCTAATGTGTTGATCAGACTTCTACAGCTTTGAAAAATAATGGAGGCACTCTCCCGCTGCATGGTTGTCACTGTCTAGTCCAGGACATAAATCCACAGCATTTAAGATGACAAGACCTTGTATTTACATAGAGACTTTCTCCAAGGAATTCACATCACTTCTTAGGAATGGCTCCATTAATTCTTATAGCTCAGGGAACTAGAGTGGAAAGATATATCTTTATGGGCAGTTGTCATAAATGAAGAAACCATGCCTGAGGTAGATTTGTAACTTTCTCAAGGTCACTAGCCAAACTGAATTACCAGAAGCGTGGAAATCCAGAGTAGTATCAATTTCCCATGTTGGGGGAGGAATGCGTGTGTCACATGGGGTTGGCGAGGAACATGGCTTTTCAGAAACCGTCTTCTATCATTTTTACTCCCCTACGTCATCTGTGACTGAGAGACATTATCTTTGGTTAGCTTTTCTCAAACCACGATCCTCTGAACACTGGGCTATGAAAGACACCAACAGACCTTCATAAAGAAGAAAAGGCTCCCATGGCCAAATACGTTTGACAACTGCTTCATGCTGTAACCACTCCTTGGTGATTCATAACTCCCATTAGCGCAGTTAAAGCTCAGAGAAGCCCTGCAGTGAAGATTACCTAAGTTTGCTTAGTGCACAGTCCCCCAGACTTATTCGACCATGGAAGTAAAGCTTTTTTTATACAGCATCTTTTAATGATTTATAGAACTGCTTTCCAATGGATCACATTCTGGGGAAATATATTTCTTCGACAAAAGCTCTGGGGAGGAAATGCTGCTCTAAATTACTTTTTGTTCTTTGATATTGCCGGGCCCACCCTCTGTATTGAGGCCTCATTCACAGATGACTTGGGTGGTGTTTGAGCCTTTGAGATGCAGCAGATACTCTCAGTGTTGAAAGCTAAGGTTCTATGGGAGGAATGAAATGGTGTTGAAAAACGACCCAGGAGCAATGCCATAGCCTTAGGCTCCAATCTCCTTCCCATACCTGCCTACTTCTAGTTTATTATACACTCTGATATAGGGACATTTACTTGGAATGATGGCACAGTGTGCTGTGTGCTGGGCACTGAGGGAATGAACAATCATAGATCAAATAGCAAATCTGGTACAGACCAAGCACCAATGAGGAGCCAAGAACCAACGGGACAAGAACAGGAGTTTAGCACTGTGGTACAGAATAGAGCATGGCTCTGGAAATTCAGGGGACTACAGAAAATGGGGAGACAAGAAATATGTCATTCAGACAGAGCAGTAAGAATTTTATATAGACCAAACATGAATAGACTGTCGTGGGGCATCCCAGGTAAGGTTTCAGGGCAAGGGCACGGTTCAAGATGAAATCCCACCAAGAGATTTCATTCAGGTTGCTCTTTCACATTGGTTAGGCAAGTCAGCAATAGCATGTTTCAGTCATTGTCCTACAGGCTGTGATAAAAATGCTGCTTTGAAAGTTGCTAACTGAAAACTATTTGGAAAACAGGTGTCTGAGATAGAGACCAATAGCCAGCAGAAACTTATTTTTATAGGAAAGAACACTATGTTGAAACGATCAGCTGTCTTAATAAAAAAGATAGGGTGAGAATGCATAGATGCTGGGTCATGTTCAGATGCTAATTCTGCTTCCCTCCTTCCTCCTAGCCAATCAATGATGTCCTCTCTCTCCAAACATATAGATTATCTCTACCTTCCTCAAGCGAGGCAGGATCTCTTATTCTCCAAATGCTATTTTAATTATTTTGGAATTAGATAAGAAGGGAGGCACCTGGAGGATAGTATCGGAAAGTGACAGGAGGCCGAGTGGGGGGTACTAAGAAGGTAAATTGGGGCCAGTTATGAGGTAGGTTTGTAAGTTTCTCAAGGTCACTGTGGCCAAATTGAATTACCAGAAGTGTGGAATCCTAGAGTAATATCAATTTCCCATGTGGGGAAGAACTAAGAGGAGGACTTTGGCTCTCATTAGAGAGTTATATATCGTGTCGTGAGTTTTTGTTGTCTGGAATTTTGTTTGGATGTTGTCTGTGGGGTTTCTGTTTGTTTGGATTTTGTTGTCTGGAAATGAGGGGCCGGCAAAGTCTTGAAGTTGGATTGTGGCATTATTGAATGTCACCAACCTGCTCAGGTATTTAACCACTCTTGCATTGCCCTCACCCTATCATTCCCACCAAATGAAGGACCCTCTTCTCTGGGAAATAGCCTGGGCCATACAGAGAATGAAGTAAATAAGACAGGTAATCATATTTAGTGAGTCTTAGGTCACGTTTAAACATGGTAAGTAAATGAGATTACTATATGTATTTTCTTTGATTATAGTAATAACCAACAGGTAGGTTATTATTGTTACAATCAATTACGATGCACAATAAGCAAATGCAGAAAATTTAATATTAGGCCAGCCAGAAATTTTGTTGGGTTTCCTTAAGAGTAGGTTTTCTCATAAAAACCCTAGAAGAAAACCTAGGCAATACCATTCAGGACATAGGCATGGGCAAGGACTTCATGTCTAAAACACCAAAAGCAATGGCAACAAAAGCCAAAATTGACAAATGGGATCTCATTAAACTAAAGAGCTTCTGCACAGCAAAAGAAACGACCATCAGAGTGAACAGGCAACCTATAAAATGAGAGAAAATTTTCACAACCTACTCATCTGACAAAGGGCTAATATCCAGAATCTACAATGAACTCAAACAAATTTACAAGAAAAAAACAAACAACCCCATCAAAAAGTGGGCAAAGGACATGAACAGACGCTTCTCAAAAGAAGACATTTACGCAGCCAAAAAACACATGAAAAAATGCTCATCATCACTGGCCACCAGAGAAATGCAAATCAAAACCACAATGAGATACCATCTCACACCAGTTAGAATGGCCATCATTAAAAAGTCAGGAAACAACAGGTGCTGGAGAGGATGTGGAGAAATAGGAACACTTTTACACTGTTGGTGGGACTGTAAACTAGTTCAACCATTGTGGAAGTCAGTGTGGTGATTCCTCAGGGATCTAGAACTAGAAATGCCATTTGACCCAGCCATCCCATGACTGGGTATATACCCAAAGGACTATAAATCATGCTGCTATAAAGACACATGCACACGTATGTTTATAGCTGCACTATTCACAATAGCAAAGACTTGGAACCAACCCAAATGTCCAACAACAATAGTCTGGATTAAGAAAATGTGGCACATATACACCATGGAATACGATGAAGCCATAAAAAATGATGAGTTCATGTCCTTTGTAGGGACATGGATGAAACTGGAAACCATCATTCTCAGTAAACTATCACAAGGACAAAAAACCAAACACCGCATGTTCTCACTCATAGGTGGGAATTGAACAATGAGAACACATGGACACAGGAAGGGGAACATCACACTCCGGGGACTGTTGTGGGGTGCGGGGAGGGGGGAGGGACGGCATTAGGAGATATACCTAATGCTAAATGACGAGTTAATGGGTGCAGCACACCAACATGGCACATGGATACATATGTAACAAACCTACACATTGTGCACATGTACCCTAAAACTTAAAGTATAATAATAATAATAATAATAAAACATAGATCTATAATTATTTGTTACTTTTGTTAAAATTTATACCATATTTAAAAGTGATTTACACACTTATATTACAATACTACACAATAAACCTTTATCAGAAGGTTTAAAAAAAAAGAGTAGGTTTTCTTAAGAGCAGAGAGACCATTCTCTTCTGGGCTGGTGACCCTAAAGATAAATTGGGCTGTCTGATGGCCTTTAATTCCACACATATACTATGCATGGGTGTGTAAGTCCAATCCTCTAAGAAGCAGACGTCAAGACAGGATTAAATGTACATGGCTTTTGGAGCTGAGAAAGGCTGAGAGAGCCATTATGCCACAATGCAAGTGTGACCTGAGCAAAGGGGGAGGACAAGAGATTTGGTGAAAAAATTTTAGACTGGTGTGCAGTCAAACATAAAAAGGTTTGACAAGGTTGTCAGGATGTCCCCCAGCCAATCTTGGCCATCAGAAGTATTCCATGTGTCTTAGGAATGGGACTGCCTTACTTAGTACCCACACTGGGCTCAGTCATTGGTGAGGAGCAGCCTGTGGGAGGTATGCCCTGCACAAACACAGTAATGAATTTCAAAGTCCAGCAGCTAGGGCCCAGGTCCCCAGTAGCTGGAAGTCTGAAAGGTGCATTCTATTGGCTGCAACAATGTATATGATTCAAGCATCCCCTGAGACTGTACTTCTACTTACTGCATTCAGAGGGAGCGTTTCACAAAGAAGGAGAGACTTGTGATTAGAAATGGGAGGATGAGGGCAATTCAGAGATGGTCATGTCGGTAACATATGAACATGCCACTTGACTGCTTAAGTAGACTGGGCTGATTTGCAGCTCATTTTAATATATTCTGAAAACTCCATGGCATCTAATGTCTTCCTGCTTAAAAAGAGAAGTGATTTTACAGAGAGGGAAAAGGTAAAATGTTATTTTCAATTTCTAGGAAAAGTTGTCAGATTCAGGAAGTTTTTGACACTTCATTATAGGTAGAAGCACTTTGTGTAGTCTCTTTACATTTTATACTCAAGATAACTTTTGGACTGATACAATTGTTCTAAAATAATGCTGCTGTCAAATAAGAGGCAAAAACAATTAGACAGAAGACACTTTTGTTTGAAATCAGTATGACTGCATAAAATATATTAATAAAACACAGTGAATAATCTTGATCTCCTGATAAATTGCCCGCTCTGCAGAGCATGGGCAGCTCTTGTAGCATCTATTGAGAAAACAAAGAAATCCTGTCAAGATGACATCTGCTTCTTCTGTGGAACATGTTAGGAGTCATGAGGTTTTGAATATGATGCAGTTAGCAGCATCATGTACTTAATCAGCTGGCAAGGATGAATGCTTGTCTTCCTTTTGGGGCCTCCACGGATTCTAGAATGCCGCTCGCATTTGGATTTACCTGAAAATCAGCATGGCACTTAGCTTAAAGAAGCCGATTGAAAGTGCTATCCCCAACCTGGCATGTCTGAGGGCGCTGCTGGCTATGTGCCAATTAACTGGTAAGAGGGGGCTGGGGCGGTGGATCAGTTAACTATGGCCACAATAATGTGTGTAACAAACAACCACAGCATCAAACAACAAAACGGCAAACAACATATCAGCAAACGACAAAAAGTGAATATTTGGCTCACAAATCTGGGGGTTGCCTGGGGTCAGCTGATCTGGGCTGGGTTCAGCTGGGGCAATTTGGTTTTGTTCCACGTGTTTTTCATCTTCCTCCTGGGATCAGTGGGACAGTCTAGGTGTGTTCCTCTCATTTGCCATCTTGTGATAGCAAAGACACGAGAGAAAGCAGAAACACAAGTTCTTTTAAGGCCAAGGCTTGGAAATGACATACTGTCACTTCTGCCTCATTTTATTGGCCAAAGCAAGTCACATGGCCAAAATGACAGTCAAGAGTCAGAGGAGGCCGGGGCGCGGTGGCTCACGCTTGTAATCCCAGCACTTTGGGAGGCCGAGGCGGGCGGATCACGAGGTCAGGAGATCGAGACCGCGGTGAAACCCCGTCTCTACTAAAAGTACAAAAAATTAGCCGGGCGTGGTGGCGGGCACCTGTAGTCCCAGCTACTCGGAGAGGCTGAGGCAGGAGAATGGCGTGAACCCGGGAGGCGGAGCTTGCAGTGAGCCGAGATCGCGCCACTGCACTCCAGCCTGGGCGACAGAGCGAGACTCCGTCTCAAAAAACAGAGTCAGAGGAGTATATTCTGCCCATAAAGAGGCCATGGCAAGGGTGTGGATGCAGACAGTTGTGATGAATTGAAGCGAAATAGGCAGTTTACCAGACGGACAAATTAGACCTGTCCACTTTGATCTTTTGTTTAATCCAAGTTACCTAGGAAAACTCTGGGTGACTCAGCCCCAAGCAGGGTACAAGTTCTTGACTCTCCTCCTGTGATAGAAGCTGTTAGCCATTCACTAAAATTCATAGCCACTTCTTGGGAACACAGCTTTGCTGCCTTTCATGTGAGGTCATGTGACTGAGTTATAGCCAATGAAATTTGAGTGAAAATTTCACGTCTGGCCCAATAAACTTTCCTATTCATGTGTCTCTATGAGCTTTTTCTCTTCCAGCTGACAAAGATGATGATACCTCAGGTTATCTCAGAGCCACATGTTGAAGGTGGCACAGATGTTGTCAACCTAGTTTCCCAAATGATTGTCTGGAAATAGATCAACTCCACCTCACTCTGCCCTAAGCCTGTACTTACTTCGGACTGTTATATGGTGAGAGAAATGAACTTTCATTGTGTTGAACCATTATAGTTTTGGATCATTTAACAGCTTGCTTAGACTGCCCTAACTAATACATCTGTCATATCTCCATCTTGCTCCTTACCTCCTGTACCCGTTTACTCCTGACCTCTGTCTCACTTATTCTCAGCTTTAGATTTGACTTTTCAACATGATAATAAAATAATGTCTTCCTTTCAGACTCTTACTCCTTCTTCCTGGACACTTTTTTTTTTTTTTTTTTTTTTTTTTAAGAGCCTGTGGCTCTAGTTGCTCTGGGATGCTCTTAAAAACTACTATTCCATCCAGAAACATGCCAGCTCCCGTGATTCTCTCTCTGAATTATCTAGGATAGTTTATCCCTGCTGCCTGTCCTTCACAACAGGGGATCAGACATTTTGTCCCCAAACTAAACATCTGTCATCAGGACCATCCTGGTGTGGAAAGAACATACAGGATTTAAGGTAGAACATGCCTGAGTTTGAATCACGGCCCTGGTACTTACCAGTGGTGTGATTTTGAGCTCAATGTTTAGCTTCTCTGGGCCTCCATATCTTCTTTTGGAAATAGAGGTAATAATACCTACCTTATAAAGTTGGTCTTAAGGATCAAATGAGATAATGAATTTATTATTTTTAGCACACGGTACCCAATAAACAACATTAATTTTAGTACCATCTTTATAATTATTATTACTATATGTGATAGACTGATTGTCCAGAATTTTCAGTCCTTTTTTTTTTTGAGATGGAGTCTTGCTCTGTTACCCAGACTGGAGTATAGTGGCATGAGCTCGGCTTACTCCAATCTCTGCCTCCTCCCAGGTTCGAGGGATTCTCCAGCCTCAGCCTCCCGAGTAGCTGGGATAACAGGTGTGTGCCACCATGCCTGGCTAATTTTTGTATTTTTAGTAGAGATGGTATTTTGCCATGTTGCCTAGGCTGGTCTTGAACTCCTGACCTCGAGTGATCCACCTGCCTCAGCCTCCCGAAGTGCTGGGATTACAGGCGTGAGCCACTGCACCTGGCCACTTCTTTTTGTAACTATGCTCTTTGCCATGTAACTTTAAAGTCCTTCTCTGATTACCTCATTTTGAGTGAAGTATTTTCTCTTGGCCCTTGACTTGGGCTTGGCCATGTAACTTCCTTTGGCCAAGCTGTGATGCATGTAGGGATTTTGAATCACTTCACGTGTATTAAAAAAATTATAACACCACTTTGTACCCCATAAATATATACAACTGTAATTTGTCAATAATAAATAAATAAATACAACGTGCTAAGTAGGGTCTATTCTTTTATACCTCTGCTATTTCCATTAGAAACACAGATTACGGCTAGCCTTCCAATCCCATGAGGAGGATGAGAGACATGTGGAACACAGCAGCTTCAGCCAATGCAGCCTGAAGCAGAGCCATCTCTTATAGCTCATAGATTTGTCAACATTTTCTGGAAGCTCCTAAGGCTTGGAGTGATTTTTTTTATATAGTGTTATTGTGATCATATCTAACTGTTACATTTGGAATAGTTAGAAGCCCATGTTAGAAATTCTGATAACCCTGAAAGAACCCAAGGTAACCTCATTTGTCTTGTCTTGGGCCTCCAGAGATACCTGGGATTGTATCTGAGCTCTGTGGCACAACTCCACAAGCAGAGTGCATATGCAGAAGATGGGTAACTGTGAAAACTGGAAATCATCCTGACATCCTCCCACTGTGCTAAGCAAACCACTGCAGTGTTTTGTAGGTACTTGATAAACGACCAATTGCTTTAAGTTGGTTATGTTTCAACCACAACCATTCTTTTTTATGTATACCAGCAATTCTCAAACATTATTACTAATTAGAATTACCACAAGAGTTTCTAAAAAATGTTGCTGCTTGGGTTCCACTCCTGACCTACTAAATGAGAATTTTAGGGGGTAGGTAGCACATATGATGTGTTTAAAAAAATTCTCCAAGTAAAAGTAATGTACAGACAAGGTTGAGAAAAACTGGGTTTTTTTTCAGAGCACAAATTTCTTTTTCAATTTAGGTGAAATTCAAAAACATATAATTAACCATGTTTAAAGTAAACAATTAAGTGTATTTAGTAGATTCATAATGTTGTGCAAATATCACCTTTATTCAGTCCCCAAACATTTTCACCACCCACAAAGGAGACCCTGTATCCAGTAAGCAGCCGTCCTCCAATTCTCCCTATCCCCCTGTATCTGTTCCCTCCTGACCTCTGGCTCACCTATTCTCAGGTTTAGATTTGACTTTTCAACGTGATAATAAAGTAGTGTCTTCCTTTTGGACTCTTATTGCTTTTTCCTGAACAATTTTTATTTAGAGCCTGTGGCTCTACTTGCTCTGAGATGCTCTTACAAACTACCATTCCACCCAGAAGGATACCAGCTCTCAAGATTCTATCTCTGAATTATCTAGTATAGGTTACCCCTGGGAACCATTAATTTGATTTCTGTCTCTATGGATTAGCCTATTCTGGATATTTCATATAAATGGAATCATACAAAATGTGAACTTTCGTGCCTGGCTTCTCTCATTAAACATAACGTTTTCCACGTTCATCTACATTATAGCATGGGTCAATGCTTCATTTCTTTTTATGGATGAATAATATTCCATTTTATGGATATACAACATTTTGTTTATCCATTCATTCAATGATGGACATAGGTTGTTTCTACCTTTTGGCTAGCTGCTATGAATATTTGTGTATAAGTACTTGTTTGAACACCTGTTTTCAATTCTTCTGGGTATGTTCCTAGGGGTGGAATTGCTGGGTCATATGATAATTCTATGTTAAATTTTTTAAGGAATCACCAAACTATTTTTCACAGCAGATATACCATTTTACATTTTCACTAGCAAAGTATAAGGGTTCTAATTTCTCCACATCCTGGCCAACACTTGTTTCTTTAAAAAAAATTCTTATAGCCATATCATAATTGTGAGAGTAAAAAAAAAATACTCTGGATACTAGACCCTTATCAGCTAAGTTTTCCCACCATTTTGTGGGTTGTCTTTTCACTTTCTTGATGGTATCCTTTGATTCACAAAAGTTTTTAATTTTGATGAGGTCAAATTTATCTATTTTTCATTGTTGTTGCTTGTGTTTTTGGTCATATCTAAGAACCCACTGTCAAATTCAAGACCATGAATATTTACCCCTATGTTTTCTTCTAAGAGTTTTTATAGCTTTAGGTTTTATATTTAGGTCTTTGATCCATTTTGAGTTGATTTTTGCAGATGGTATAAGATAAGGGTCCAACTTCATTCTTTTGCATATGGATATCCAGTTGGCCTAGCATCATTTGTTGAAGAGACTATTCTTTGAGAATCACTGATTTTGACAAGAAATTCTCACAGTTGTCACTCAGAGAGACTCGAGTGTAAGACTTTGAGTGTAAGACTCTTTGTACTGAGTCCTTCATTGGAAGGAGGAGAGGTTCTGTTACAAAAAGAGAGAGCAAAAACAGGGACAAGTGGGGAGAACTGAAGTAAAATTGACGTGGAAGTTGGCCTCTTGGAGAGATCATAGCAGTCTAGGAACATTGCCAAAGGAATGTGATAATTTCTAACTTCTAGAATTTTTGTTATCAATGAATTCATAGGCATGTATAGATCCATTAGGAATCCAGATGGCTGCTGAAAACTTGGCAAACAGTTAGCTATTATCCAGTTAATTAGATAGCTACCATATGCAGCAGAACCGTACTTAATTGGCTAAGGGTTTGAAAATAGGCCTAGGCAAGGCAAGGTATGGTAGATTGATGATTAAAATGGCTACACTTCTTCACCCCTTCATGTATATAGGCCTTTTGCAATGTGACTTCTGCAATGTGAGCTCCTTCTATCAAGAGGTAAAGCTAATTTCTCACACTTTGAATCTGGGCTGGCCTCATGATTCTCTTTGGCCAGTAGAATGCAGCAGAAATGACTTTGTGCTATCTCCAAGCCTAGGCATCAAGATGCTTTGTTCACTTCTGCTTTCTTTGTCTTACAACCTTGACTATCTTCCATGAGAACAAGCCCTTGTTGGAGGCTAGGAGACTTTGTGGAGGTGATCTGAGGCACCCCAGTCAACAACCAGTCAACCTCTGCAAGCAGAGCCAATTAGTCCACCCACAGCTAACCAAGATTCCATGAGACAGCCCAGCTGAGACCAGAACAATTGTCCATCTGAGCCCAGCCCAAGTTGCCAATCCTCAGAATTATGATATAAATAGTTGTTATTTTAAGCCACTAGTTTTGGAGGTGATTTGTTAAACAGCAACAACTAACAACAATACACAGGGTATCAATCTCCTGCTAAATGGGCTGTGGATAAGGATGGAATTTCTCAAGTCCAAGGCTAGGGTAAGGTAAGGGGGTGCCCAGGGAACATTTAAGGTGGCACTCACTCTCAGGGTCATGCAAGAGCAGGTTGGCACTTTTGTGCACCTGACAGTGAGTGCCTCTTTAAGAGTGAGGTGCTCAGGCACAAAAGTTAAAGAATCACCACTTTCAGGTGCTGATGCAATACTTTGTCCCGCCTTTTTCTTCTGTTCTAGGTGGGCAGTGTTTTGAGAGTGAGAGCTGAGGAAGGCAAGTAAGGCAGACTGGACCACAGAGAATAAGAGTGATGGCAGGGAAGCTATGCATCAGGTTATAGGTGTTCTCAGTTATTGTCTTGAGTTGGGGTTGTTGGGGAAGATACAAGATTTCAGATAAGGCTGGTGGTAAAGGAAATCCCAGTTGCAACACAGGAACCCAGCTATTGTGTTTGGAACAATATATTCCAAACTTGTGCATATGTCAGGAACTAGAACAGGCCTCAACCTGGGCTGCTAATTGACTCAGTTGAGCTATGGAGAGCAAGTAAGGACATGGGAAGGGAGCCAGGCTGTCATCAGCTCCGTATACACCCACTCCTTGGCCTACTGCTCCTTTGACTTGTTAGTCAGAGAACTTGTTTGACTTGTTAGTTAGAACAAATGGTTAGAATTCAAGAAATAATGGGCCACTTTTAGAAAAGAGCTGCCTGGCAGAAGACGCTTCAGAACAAACAATTTTTCATGATCACCAGCAATAGATTCTTTGCTCCAATTACAGCTGCCACAATTTAGTCATTGCATTGAGTAGTGACAAGCAATTTCAGAAGTGACAAGGACAGACCATAGCCATGCTTGCAAAACCTGGGTCAGACTTAACAATGATAATTTCTAGACTCTCACATCATCACCATGTTTATCGTAACAAATAACAACGATGATGGCTTTTTAGAGTTGGGGATGGGAGTTGCCCAAACAGTGAAGTGGAAAAATAATAGGAGTATGTATTCCTTGGGCCAAGATGTGAACAGTTTTGAAGATACAGTTTACATTGTAAACACTGAAGCTTCTTGGATAACAAAGGCGTATTTGAGACAAGCTTTCAATTCTTAGCTTGTCAGTCTTTCTGGAATATCCTCACCTCTCTATAAATTGGAAAACACAAGACTTTCCAGACCGGGGTAGTTAACGAGACCAGAGGAAAGGCCATTTGGTAGCCTCATGGTTCCATCTCCAGAAACCCTGCTTCTCACTAAGCAAAGGTGCACTCCCTACTCCTCCATCCTCTTTCGTATTATCTTTATCCAGTCTGAGACTGTCTCGGCCCTCAGTTACCATTCCCTTGCTAGTTTACCTTTTAACATTTCCCAGACTTCCTTCTTGGACACAGTTTCATTGTAAATGAATGCTTTTAATATACTTACACAATTGCCCCCTCTCCTCCCCTCCTTGAAACTACAACCACATGGATGCTGTTCATTACAACCACTCCTCGGAGACCTGGGACCTAGGGATGACTTGGCATTCTCCCAGAGAAGCCAGGCCATTGCTATTTTGCTCTTATTAGGAAACCACTCTTTCTATAGGGCTCACATAAACCAATCATTCCTGAGACCTCTTTCTTTGCACTGTCATCTACAGTTTCTTGGAGACTCATTGAGGACCTCGCCCTTGGCTCTTTCTCACCTTTTTCCATTCTATCCAAATGTGATTATTCTACCAGATAATTTGAATGATAGGTGGGATGGGAGAGCCTATTTCCAAGTCATCTGTCTTAGCCTGTGGGTCGTTGCTGAAGTCTGGTATTTTTTTGTCTAATATTTCAAATCTCCACAAATTTTAACTGGATATAATTTGACTCATAGAACTTAGGGAATCTTGGGTGGCCATCTTCTTTATAATTAAGTCCCTACCTATGAAAATACTTTCAGAACTCTGGAGAGAGGAATTTCACGCTTCCCCTCAATGTATTGCTACTGTATTTAAGTTAGTTTCTTTGATGGTAGTCTTCTGAAGTCACAGACCATGTCTTATCACTCTCTATCCTCCATTGTGCCTCACCTTCTGCCCGGTACAGCGTAAATTGCTGTTGGTGTGTTGGTGCAATTTTTAAACTTTGATGCAATGGGAGATGGACAGGTAGTCAAACTATCTTTTCTTTTAAAAAAATAAAAATAAAAACTCCGAATGCCCAGGCTACTGTCATTGGCTTGGCGTACATTCTCCGTATAGGAGTATACAAAATATGGAAAGTAGACTTGAATTTTTTCTTAGCCAATTTTGAGCTCAAAAGAATCTGATGACTGCTAAGAAAGAAAAACCAATGGGAAACTGATGTATAATTTATTTGCTACCCGGTACCCACAGGAAACATCTGTTGTGATTTTATAAGCCTGTACAAATTCAAAACAAGATAAGTAAAGAAAATGTGTCTATTTAAAAGACAGCATAGCAGTCTTCTCTAAGCACATTAAGGAGAGAGATGTCTGCAGCTTTATTTGGCAATTGTATATAATCTCACAGGCAACACAGCTATTTTATTCATTTAATTAAAAATGGAAACTGTATTATAATGAAAAAAGGAAGCTGTGGAAAATGATGAACCACACTCCCTGAGTTCCCAACCTATTTCTTTCATTTTGTGTGCTTAAGTTTTCCTGGCAATTAAGATGTTTAAAACAATGGAACCAAAGTACAGAGTTATGGGATGGCTGGTTAACTTCCTCATAAAGTTATTTCTTTTAAATCCCTTGCCAGTTACTCGGTAAGCAAAACAACTTAAACATCAATGTTAATTACCTTTATTAGTGCTGACAACTGTAGTTTCCTGTAATGATCAGGTTTGCTCTCTGATCCATTTGGTAAGTTGTAAATTATTATTGGGTATGAGTGCTACTTTACCACAGATGGAAATTTTTTTTTTTTTTTTTTCTTTTTTGAGACAGAGTCTCGCTATGTCTCCCAGGCTGGAGTGCAGTGGCGCAATCTTGGCTCACTGCAACCTCCACCTCCTGGGTTCAAGTGATTCTCCTGCCTCAGCCTTCCAAGTAGCTGGGACTACAGGCGTGCACTACCATGCCTGGCTAATTTTTGTACTTTTAGTAAAGAGGCTGTTTCGCCATGTTGGCCAGGCTGATCTTGAACTCCTGACCTCGGGTGATCCATCCGTCTCGGCCTCCTAAAGTGCTGGGATTACAGGAATGAGCCACCGCACCCAGCCAGATGGAAATACTTTGCAAATTCTGTTTTTCACAAGATTTGTCAACAAAATCCTCAATGTTCATACCAGCTTCTTATACCCATCTGTAAATACTATGTAAGAAATCCATCTGTCTACCTATTTACTAATCATTGTGCCCATCATCAGTGTGTTTCAGCTAAAAACAGTATGATTCTGAATATGATGCTGCATTGAGACTGTGACAGAGTTCCTGCTTGGTGATGAGTCATTGTGAAACACTGGGCAAGTCACTTTATGTCTTTGGATTATATTTGGCCCATGTGTCAAATAAGAGAGTTGAATTAGATGCCTCTCACCTTGAAATGTGGGTATAATACGAGGCCAGCTAGGTCCAGCCCTTATATAAAAAACTCCCCTGGTCTAGTCAGGTGGGTATCAGGCCGACATAATAAGACTCACCTCCGGTTTGATACTGTAAAGATCATAAAACAGTCATTAGTTTTATGTTTCCATCCAACCCCCCAACTCCAAGCAGTACCAGAGTGAGGGTCAGATAAATTACTAATTACTACTCTTGGATTGGCTGTAATAAGACTTAGCCCTTGAATCACTGAGGGAGAGAATCACATGTCCGAACAGCAGCCTGGGTCTGGATATAATAATAACCAACCATTATATTTGTATAGTGCTTTAAGCTTTTCTAAGTATTTCACATATGTTTTCTCATTTTACCCAGAATAGAATGGGGGTGATGATGAAGATGGTCTGGAAGCACATTTTCAAGGAACACGAGTTGAGGTTTTCAATCTTAGGCAAAATGAAGGGCTGCATTTTTCCTCAGGGATGAGATTGTACTTATGTTGTTCTTCCTGAATTTCATTAGCATCTCACTCCCAACTTGAAAGAAGACTGTTCAAGTTGAAAGGCAATAAAGGCACTGAGAATGTGGCGGCAAATGCTGAATGTAAAGTTGAAAAAAAATGGAAGGCTTTCCTTGGAATTGAAAAAAAATAATGGTCTTGGCACACTAATCATTGGGTTTGGGTATTGAAACAGCCTGCAGATTGTCAAAACCAGTGAAATTGCATGAATCTGAAACTTAAGGCCAGAACTGCTTGAAAAAAAAATAGATTCAAGGATGTGGCCAGGTTGCTAAGATGGATTGTACAAATTTAGCAGTGGTAACTTAATTCTTTTTTTCCTACTGTTCTTCAATAACGCAACCTCCAAAACACTAAAAGACTATCAGGGCTCAAAACAGATGGGAAAAGCAGATGCACCTTGAGTCTTCCTTCAGGCAGAGTTCCTGAACACCCTGGGAGATGGGTGAAGAGGGATTTATTTTGGGGATCACTGTGGATTCGAGATTTGTCCATCTCAAAAACAGGGATCTGGCTTGCCTAACCAATGGCAAGATGACTGATTGCACTTAAAAAACCTGGTTACATGATTGCTGTTATAATCATTACAAACAGAAAGTGTATATGTACATACTTATGAATGTGTATATATACACATATATATGTATATGTATATATTTTTATCCCCCTTAAAGTGGTGGTGATTTAGGTTTTGGATTTGCTTTGTCTTATTTTAATCTGTTTCTGTCAGGGTTGTTGGAACTTTGAAAAGGCTTATGGATTTCCTTTGGCTACAATAATATTTTAAAGGTCTTGAAAGCGAGCTCTGAGGCTCAGACTGTCTGGGGGGGTCTTAAAAAGCACCGACCCTATTTAAAAGTAGGCCTAAAATAAAGTAGAAGGAAGGAACCATTTCTTAATTGATTTGGTGTGTGTGCGCGGGGCGGGGTGCACCCAAGAATGGAAACATCATCAAGCTGCTTGGTTTTTGTTTTTGTGTGTTTTAAATCCTAAAGCCTCCCTTTTTGAGAACCAAACGGGCTAACATACACACATTTGCGTATTTGGTTTTCACAATTTGTTTGGGGGCAGGGGGCAGGGGGCGGGGTGAGGGCAGAGTGATTACTATCACTTGGGAATTTTTGTTAAAAATGCAAATTCTCAACCGCATCACAGACCTGCTGAATCAGAGGCTCTGAGAGTAGAGCCCAGCAAGCTGTTTCATCAAGCGCTCCAGGTGAGTCCGATGCATGGTCCCAGTTTAGGCACTGTGGATGTTTGCTAACAGTTGTCTGAACAGGATAATCATCTGGAGATGTTAAAAAATCCTCATGTCTGATTCCCACCCTCGGGGATTCTAATTTGATTGGTTTGAGGTAAGAGCTGATCACTGAGAGTTTCACAACCTCTGTATGTGATTCTAATATTCATACAAGTTTGGGACCCACTAACTTCAACCTACTCTCTTATTAAGGAGAAATTTTCAAAAAAAGAAAAACAGCAGACAGCATTGTCAGAAAATCAAAGCAAAATAGGAGTTTGGGGGAAAGAGAGAAAGTGAGTTATACATACAAAATGTTTTCTGCTCTATCTGGAGGAATCTGAGTCAGTCTCCAGAACCTTTTCAAATGATGATTAATTTGCCAGGTAAGAATATTCTTCTCTGTGTGAGGAATAGTCTTGCTTTTGTGGTTGTCACACTTCAAAGTTTATGTCAGAAAGAGTTTCCCATGGGATTTTGAAGGCAAATAATAAAAAAAAATAGCATAAAAATTTGAAAAACGTTACTTTGGAACACAAGAATACCGGTCAAAAACCATCTGCGTTGCCCTTATCTTTGAGGCCTTAAAATGGCAAAGCTACATTTTAAGTTTGCATCTGTTTTATTTTATTGAATCTTGTAGTTAGAAGGGACATTGGAGGCCACAGACACCACAGGAATACCCTCTTCTGTTTCTGTGGGTTGGCGGCCTCTACTGAAATTTGCTGGGAAACTTACTGCATTACACTTGCACCAACCAATTGTTAGAAAGTTCTTAGATATTAAAAAGTTCAAAGTGAAATATTTCTGCTTATAAGTTCCAGGCATTCATCTCAGTTCTGCCTTGGAGAAGCATTCCTAAGAAGCAGTTTGTTTAACCTGCACATCCTGCACATGTATCCTGGAACTTAAAATAAAATAAAATACAAATGAAAAAAAAGAAGCAGGTTCTTTAAAATCCTTTTCAGACCGAGGAAAGATGTGTAACTCAAAAGTCTGATGTAGGTTTTGAGGACTGTAATCATGTGGATAATTATTCATACCATTTTCCCCTTTGGTTTTGAGCCAACTGGAAATACCCATAGAGCTTAGATATCATGGCAAGATCAATGTTACTGTGGATAAAGCTGGGGCTTCCACCTGAAACCATCATCTGACTTCAACCACTTCCTTCTGAACTGGACTCTGTTACAGGGCAGAGCCATCATCTCTATGAGTTTATCTATCATGTCCTATCATGGTAGACAGAACTCCTTACAAGCTCTAAAAGAAAGAGCCAGCAAAGTCAGGTCTATACGAGCCCAAGTCTCTTCATCCTCATCTCTTCTACTGCAGGGGATGCAGCATTGGAGGAAGGCAGTAGGTATGGATGTTGAAGAGAGAAACCCAAAGAGTTCCTTCCATACTAGAAGAAGAGAGGAACCTGGAAGTGTGTGGTTATAAATTCTCATTCCCCCAAACACTTTAAGCCTTCTGAACTTTTTTGTATTTCAAATATTTGAAGGCAATTATCATGTGCCCTGTAAATCATCTTTTTCATCTTTAAAAAAATTTTAAATCCCGGCCGGGCTCAGTGGCTCACGCCTATAATCCCAGCACTTTTGGAGGCCGAGGCAGGTGGATCACGAGGTCAGGAGTTTGAGACCAGCCTGGCGAAGATGGTAAAACCCCCTATCTAGTAAAAAAAAAATACAAAAAATTAGCCGGGCGTGGCAGCAGGTGCCTGTAATCCCAGCTACTCAGGAGGCCGAGGCAGGAGAATCACTTGAAGTTGGAGGGCAGAGGTTGCAGTGAGCCGAGATCACCCCACTACAATCCAGCCTGGGCGACAGAGTGAGACTCCGACTCAAAAAAAAAAAAAAGTAAAACCCCAAGATATCCAGACCCTTCACCATGCTGGTTATCCTTATCTGGTCATGAATCACATTATCATTCCTCTTAAGGTATGATGCTCAGAAGGGGTGTGGGAAGAGGCATTTACTTTATTTTCTTTATATTTTTATTTTCAGACAACTTTGGTAACTTTTGATCTTGTTTAACGAGTCTTTTCTTACCCAAATGACCTAAAGATAATCTCTCATATTTAAAAAAATATTTTAAGGTATTACCTCTCATATTTAAAAACATATTTTAAGGTATTACCTCTCATATTTAAATCCTACATTATGTGGAGTTGATTTTTACATCAAGGAAGGAATCCAATTTTATTTTCTTCTGTATGGATAACCAGTTGTTTCAGCATATTTGCTGAAAGCCTCCAACCTTTCTCCTAATTTCTAGTGACCCTTTGGTCACGTTGCAAGTTTCCAGTTAGTTGTGAGTCTGTTTTTAGGCTCTCTGTTCTGTTACTAGGGTCAACTGGCCTATCCCTATGCCAAAACTATAATATTTTCATTGCTAAAATTTGTAAAGAGTTTTGATATCTCATATGAGTTCCTGTATCTTGTTTTTCTTCAGAAGTGTCTTGACTACTCTTGGACTATTCTTTGATATAAACGTTAGAATCAGCTTGTTAATATCTTAAAAATTTGTTAGTTTTTTTACTAAAATTGCATTGAATCTACAGATGAATTTGGTGAGGAAAGACAGCCTCAGGAAGTCACATTCTTCTTATCCATGAATATATTTCTCCATTTTTTTAGCTCTTTGTTAATGTCTTCAAATAGTTTTATTTTATAATTTTCTCTATTAGGATCTAATGCAACTTGATATGTTTGGGCTGTGTCCCCACCCAAATCTCATCTTGAATTGTAACTCCCACAATTACCACGTGTTGTGGGAGGAACCTGATGGGAGGAAATTGAATTATGGGGGTGGGCCTTTCCCGTGCTGTTCTCATGATAGTGAGTGAGTCTCATGAGATCTGATCTGATGGTTTTAAAAACGGGAGATTCCCTGCACAAGCTCTCGTCTGCTGCCATGTGAGACATGACTTTCACCTTCTGCCATGATCATGAGGCCTCCCCAGCCATGTGGAACTGTAAGTCCATTAAACCTCTTTCTTTAGTAAGTTGCACAGTCTCGGGTATGTCTTTATCAGCAGTGTGAAAACAGACTAATGCGTAACTTTTGTTTGATTTATTCCTATGTTCCTCATATTCTTTTGTTGCTATTTTAAATGGTGTCTTGAAAATCTATATGTGTTGTTCATTACTAGTATATTGTAGTGTGGCTATAATCTTGCCAAAATCTCTTATTAAGGCAAATTACTCGCTTGTAGATGATTTCAGTTTTTCTGTACAGACAATCAAATTATCTATCAGGTTTATTTCTTCCTTTTGAGTTATGATATCTTTTATTTTTCTTGTCTAATTGTCTGACTAGGACATCCAGGACAATATTAAATTCAAATGGTGACAGTGAGCATTCTTGTTCCCACTCTCAAAGGGTATTCTTTTAACTTTCACAGTGTGGTGTTTGCTGTCAGGTTTCTTTGTCTTTCGTGCCACTTAGGAGCCCAGCACTTTCTGCCAGCTTCTTGTAGCTGGAATCTCTAGGTGGCCATTTCCATGACAGGTTGCTTTAACAGGCATGAGAAACTCACAAATCTTCTGTGTCTTCCAGTTACAGGAAGTCTATTTAAGTGCTCTGGGTGAAACCATGGAAGTTCCTCTGATTACACTTAAAGTAGGAAGGTAGCACCACCTCATCATCCAACAGCTTTTTCATATGAAATATCTTCACTGAATCTGGTCGCATTTCTCCATTTTGACTTCTCTTTATATCCTTGATCTGGCTGGGGCTAGATGAGTCATGGGAATGGTTCTTAAAAATTCACTCAGAGACTCAATCTTGTACTCACTTTGTTATCTGATATCCCTTTATTTGTATCTCAATTAAAAATAAGATGGGAAGAGTCCAACTGTACACTGGTTACAGGTCTGTATTTAGCTTTATGAAGCCTAAAGTTCAGCAACAGTCACCTTGTTCCTGAAGAATATGAGTACTTTATTTTATTTATTTTTATTTTATTTTTTTTTTTTTTGAGATAGTCTTCCTCTGTTGCCCAGGCTGGAGTGCAGTGGCGTGATCTCCTCAGCTCACTGCAACCTCCGCCTCCTGGGTTCAAGCAATTCTTGTGCCTCAGCCTCCCAAGAAGCTGGATAGGCGAGCACCACCATGCCCGGCTAATCTTTGTATTTTTGTTAGAGAAGGAGTTTCACCACGTTGGCCAGGCTGGTCTCGAACTCCTGACCTCAAGTGATCCACTCACCTCGGCCTCCCAAAGTGCTGAGATTACAGGCATGAGCCACTGCGCCCAGCCAATATGAGTACTTTAGAAAGCTTTAACTTTCCTTACCCAATCCTATCCTATTGTTACCCACTATTTTAATGACATCCTGTTTTCTAACGTCACAAATTAGAAACCAGTTTGGGTTTATATAGTGTTTGTCTACATTTACCCATAGTTTACCTAGTCTTGACTCGCCATTCTTTCTTGCATCTCAGACGTGCCTTCTGTAATCATCTTCCTTCTTCATGAAGTGTGTCCTTTAGAATTTCTTTACTGAAGGTCCGTTGCTTGCATACTCTCAGTGTTTGTCCTGAGGGACTGTTTCCCATGAACCAAATTAACTGCCTCTCAAGAATGCCATTGGTGGGAATAAAGGAGACCGATTTATCACCTGGTTTCCGCTTCCCATTGGTCTCAGTTTAACCCGCAAGGTGTTCTCTCTCTCACACGACTAGGTTGTGTCCAGTGGGGTCACTGAGTGACGTTAGCAGGGAAGCTCAGGAGGGAGACAAGAGGTGTAATGCTCGGGTATGAAGTAAGGTGCCGTCAAGTTGCTCCTACTGTCAGGAGCATAGACTTCAAATTTCTTGAAATCTATGCAGAGCTGGTCACCATAGTAGTAGCTTGTACAAGAATCAGGTAAAGCTGAGAAGATATGAAGTGGTGCAAATTAAGTGGCCTATTCATTGTGTGTTTTGTGATTTTCTCCCTTCTCTTTCTTTTTTGGTGAGTAATATTTGCAGAAAATGTGTCTGTGAGAATCCTTTGAAACCTGGATTTAATATGCTTTCCTCCAGAAAGCAATTGTGTTTACTTCTGTGAGATTTCTAGACCTCTTAAAGTTAATCTCTGTGATTTTTTTTCAGTTCTCAGAAGTTTTGTGATTTCTAGATCTAATTTTGCACGACTACAAGCTTGCAGCTAGACATTTTCAGGAGAGACCCTGCCACTTCTACAAACAAAGACGAAAGGCTAAGAAAGCCAAATGTCCTTATCATAACTCTCTGTGAGTTGAGGTTTTCCCCCCTTTTTACAGTGAGTACAGCTTCTAAAAGACTAGGCACTATAAAGAAATCTCCTTGATATACCTAATGTAAATGACGAGTTAACGGGTGCAGCACACCAACACGGCGCACGTATACATATGTAAAAACCTGCACGTTGTGCACATGTATCCTAGAACTTAAAATAAAAAAAAAAAGAAAAAAAGAAATCTCTCCACCTTTTCTCTTTGCTTAGGCCCAATCACTGTCCCTTTAAAACCCAAAACAAAACTCTAGGGCAGCCAAAGATCTGCAGATAACCTCAGGGCAGCTGCTGGCAGTAGCATTTTGTTATCTCCCTGGACTTACGCTTTTGTTTCTTTTTGGCCACTGAGGACTTCTTCCATTTTCTTGGTAACTCATCTATCTGTCCATCTTTCTGTCTATTGCATTTTTATGTACATTCCAACCTTTTTAGGTATTCTGCACTGGGAGTATTTTTCCACAATATTATCTGTTCTGTTAAACCAATAACATAGTGCTACTGAATTCAAAGCTAACCATTAAGGAGTTACTTATTTCTAGTTTATGTTATCTGAAAATTGCTAAGGATGTTATTTGTATCTATCGCTAAGGTCTTAGCATTTCTAGTGTTAAGCTTTCTTGGAAGCCTCCACCGCAATTCTATTTCTTAGAGTTCTTTTTCCCTTAAGGGCGAGGATCGTACTGCCTCATTCCCTACATTCTGTCCTGTTTCTAAAAACAAGTAGATAGGCCTTTGTTATTTTAAAAGGAAACAGATAGGGGATATATCCCGGTTATCTTTGCCATATAAAAAATCAATCCAAAACTTTATGGCTTCAAACAACAACAATCGTTTTATGATTACATTTTATTTTATATTATTTATTGTTATCTTTTGTGGTTCTAAGGGGTTGGCTGAGTTGAGCTGGGCAGTTCTCATTTGGGGTTTCTCACACAGTTGTAGTGACTGGGGTTGGAGTAATCTCAAAGGTTTCTTCACTCACATGCTTCAGGTTGACGCTGGATGTCTGTTGGAACCTCAGCTGGGCTACGGTTAGAACACATGCCTGGAACAAGTGGTCTCTCTATTTAGCCTGGGCTTCCTTCTCAGCGTTGTGGCTGGGTTCCAAGAGAGAGCATCCCAAGGAAGAGAGTGAGTTAGAAGCTGTATTGCCTTTTATGTTCTAGCCTTGGAAATTGTCACTTCTGCTGCATTTTATTTGTTCGAAGAGAATTACCAAGACTGGTAAAATGTGTAGGGAGGGGAATTAGGCTCCGTCTTTTTAAAGGAGGATCAAAGAACTCAGGGACAACCACCACAGATTTAAATGGCCGAACATAGGAAAGTATGACGTGTTTACAAATTCTAACAAAAATTTTTATTTCCATGGTCATTGCTCTTCAATTCCTGATCCTTGTTGGTGGAAATATAAATACGTATTTGCCTTTGCTTATATGACTCACAAGGCTTTGCTCCCTAAATATTTTTTTCGGAATCTTTATGTACATTCAAAATGTGAAGATACATTCAACCTACAATAATCTTTAACATTTCTTTAAAGGACCATTTGAATAATCTTTACCTGATCTCTCGGCCTCTGGTTTGATCCTCCTCCTCTACACTGACATACTTCCAAGCAGTACATCTGATCATGTCGCTCCCATGACTAAAAATCATGGGTGGCACTTCACTTCCAGCTCCTCAACATGGCACAAAAGGTCTTCCATGACTGGCTCCTTCCCCTCTTTTATGCCTCATCTCTCATGTTTCACTTGCCCTTTACACTCTAGCAGGGCTAAATACCATGCCTTTTCACATCTCTGTGCCTTTAAATATGTTGATCCCCTCCCTAGAATACTTGTCCCTAACTTATCTTGCCTGGAAATCGCATGCATTCTTAAGGTGCGTCCATAGCGATACAGGTGTTCATGTATCGGTAGCACCCATTTTTTGATGTACTTGCTAGACCTAAAAATCTTTTTTTTGAAAACCTGAGTTGAAATCTACTCATATTCTCTACTACTTCTTCTTCTTGGCAGGATACAATAAATATTTAAACCTTTTCCTTCTGACATTAGAAGCAGCACTTATCAAAGTCCTGGGTAAGAGCTCAGCAATTTTTGAGACCCACCAAATCTTCAAAGGATACTGGTCAATTTCCTTCAAGGATGGTCTCACATCATTTTGACTTGGTGACAGTACCCACAGTCATAATCCATGGGGTCTCCAACTGTGAGAATATAGCTTTACAGATTTATCTAAAGTATCAACCAGAACCAAAACTTCTCTATAAAAACACGACTTAAAAGAAACAAGTAACTCAGCAATATAAAAGAAATGCAGCATTGTAAAAAAGTAAATAGCATTATAGAAGTAACCTAGCATATAAATTTTTTAAAGCATAAAAACTAGAGAGAAGAAAATTATTAAAATGGCAACTGTTGATATACCGTAATTTCAATTTTCCTATTGTTGGACATATAAATATTTCCTATTTTTCTTTATAAACAACATAGAAAAAAACCTTCATGGCTTTTAATTATTTTCACTGAACTAGCTCTATATCTACTTATGGGGAAGATACCACACAGGGTGTGCTAATAAAATAAATATTTGGCTTTGTTACTACTTCTTTTGAGGCTTTTGGGAAATACTCAGACTCTGGTCCCAGAAATTAAGTGAACATGCTCACTGAGGCACTTTTCATATTATCCCCTATCCCCAGACTTGCAAACATTAATTTTTTAGGTCTCTTGGGAAGTAGTTCATTTAGAAGAAATCTTAGCCACCAATCTCAGCCAGCTGTTTCTTTTCCTAACATGTTTTCCTTTCTTAATTCAGTATAATAGCTTGATTTGAATTAGACAAATTCCTTGGTTTGAGGTATTCATGTCATGTCATCTGCTTTACTGTCTCCTAGGCAGATAGCAGTTTTGCTCCTTCTGTTGGTCATTAAACCACTTTACTAAAGAAGATGCTACGACATTAGAAGGATCAGGATTTATAGACCAGGGGAGTGATTTTATAAATTGTATCTGTCCATCTGCTATACAGAATGTTCATATCCTTACAAAACATGTTTTCCTGTACCCAGGTCTTTATTTACTGTTATTTTCTGCCCGCCTACTAATGTATGCATTTTGAATTTCTATCGTAGCTAAATATACATGTCTTTTTCTCTTCAGTACGGAACAACTTGTTCAAATACAGAGGCAAACAGCTTCCACATAGTGTTAGAAAAAGAGTTTGCCCAACCGAAGAGCTATAAGCTATCTATTTATTTATTTGAGATGGAGTCTCACTGTCACCTGGCTGGAATGCAGTGGCACGATCTCGGCTCACTGCAACCTCTGCCTCCTGGGTTCAAGTGATTCTCCTGCCTCAGCCTCCCGAGTAGCTGGGATTACAGGCGCAGGCAAACACACCCAGCTAATTTTTATATTTTCAGTAGAGACAGGGTTTCACCATGTTGGCCAGGATGGTCTCTATCTCTTGACCTCATGATCCACCTACCTCAGCCTCCGAAAGTGCTAGAATTACAGGCGTGAGCCACCGTGCTCGGCCTATAAGCTATTTATTGTGCTATGGCAAACTAGTTTAACTATTCTGGGTCTCAATGTTCTCAACACTAAGATAGAAGTTTGGAATAGATAATCTTAATGTTCAGTCCTGGTAGGGCATGCAGTTCACCCTTATCAACGAGACAACTGATGACCAACCTCCCACAGACCTAGGACATGAAGTAGATATGTTTCAGAAGTATCCTGTACATAGAACCATCAGAACTTGGTCAGAGTATGGAAGGCATTGAGGATGACTTCTAGTTTTCTAGCTTGAAAAATTTGGTAGCTAGAAGTAGCATTTCTTGAAATGAGAACGAGAGGAGGAGCAGATTTGAGAAAAGACCAGGGCTTGAGTTTGAACATGATGCATTTGGGATGCCTAGGAGAAGACAGCCAAGTGGAAATATCAAGTTATCAATTAGATGCATCAGGTTGGAGGTTAGAAAGGAGATTCAGGTTAGAGATGTAAATTTGGGCACTGTCTGCAAATAAACATTTTTAAAATAGCTATAGGCAAGTGCTTGGAAAAGAGAAGCAGAACCTAGGCCTTAAGAATTCAACATTTAGAGTTTTGGTAGAGAACAAAGGCCCAGCAAAGGAGGTAGAATAACTATGTCCAATAAATGAGGGGGCAAAGTCAGAAAAGCAAGGCATCCTGGAAGCAATTAAGACTATTTCAGGAAGGAGGAGAAGCGGTTAACAGTGTAGAATTCTCCAGAGGGGAATACATGATAATAATCTGTGTTAAGATTATATGTATTAGATTGAATCCTGTTAAACTGCTTTTTTTTGTATTAAAAAATGGTCAAATATTGGCAACTTTGTATGGGTCAATATAATACACAGTTTGCTTGAAAAGTATATATTTCAGGGGACCATCTCTTCCATTAAGTGAGGAACATTACAATTGTGTAACCACAATTGTAATGTCTTCTCTCCAACATCTCTTTGTCTATTTTGTTTTTGCCTAACTTCTTTTGGTAAATGTTTATTTACTTGGCTTTTATTCTAAAGACTGGGGAAGCCATCAAAACATTTTAAGCAGAGAGTGACAAAATCTGAATAGGTTTTGTTTCACTTGACTGTAAACTAGTGATCCCATTTCTGTTTTCACCCATAGCTCTTTGCCTAGTGTGTAGTCCATAGCAGGAATTTGATATTTTTTATATGCCAAAGAGGTTCTTTCCTCAATGTGCAGCACAAGCCCAGTCTGAAAGTATTTTCTCTAATATTTTAAAATATTATCGACATTTAACCTTCACCATATAAATTATATGACATCTTCAGCTTACCTATCATTGCTCTTATTATCTCAACCATGACATTTGCCATTTGAGTATAGAAGTGTCCTGAGTTATAGAGTCAAGGCTGGTTTCCCTATGATGTCAACACAGACATTGGACGAGGAGTTCAGAATCCTGGCATCTGTTTGCTGCATCATGAGCAAGTTCACATAACCTCTGGAAGCTTCAGTTTCTTTACTTTCTTGGTTTTCATTCTTTTAAAAATAACTAGATTGAACTGATTTATTTTGGTTTTCTTTTAGCTCTAACATTTTATGCTTCTATTAACGATTTAACATTTAGATAGAATATGAGCTTCTTTGTTTTGGAGTATTTTCCTCAGCCTAAAGAAGGCCCAGTGGCTAGTCAGTGTTCCTGGGCTGGCTTCATTCTCCCTAGACACCCCCCTAGTGGCTTGGTTCCCCTGAAAGGCTCCTTGGTTGCCTTCTCAGAGTGTCCAGCCAAGATAGAGTATGACGCATCCCATTTATGTTTTGTCTTGTAGAAGTTCTAAACTAGCTACCTTCTGACCAGGACCTGAGGCCAATGTCAACATGCTTTGTTTATCCCATCAAGCACTTTTTAATGTGAACCAATGCTATAAAATTGGGAGATTTCACATGAAAATTTAGATTTTTTAGTTTCTTTAAAAACTCAAGATCTTTGGCCACATGGGGTTGGCATTCTTTTAGAGCAACAACTGGCTGGGTCTGAGTAGCAGTGGCCCCCCTTTTGGACTGGAAGTTCACTCTCTGGTTCATGACTCACCATTCTGTGCTGATTTTTGTGCCCTGCACTTCTCCCACATTTATTAACTTTCCCAGTCATTGTAGATATTTGGATTTGATCCACACAGGATGACCCAAGTTGGAAAGGCACCTCAATGATGAAACTTCAGTGCAATATGAACCCTGTCCAGGTATGTAGCTCAGTTTCTCATCTCTTTTTGCTGAGACCTCCAAGAGTCATGTACCATTGGTCTAAGTATTATCTAAAAATAGTAAGCAAATTAAGGGAGCAGGACTTTGCTGTGTTTAGTCATGGTTTTCACAAATGCCTCAGATCAGTGTTTCTCAGCCCTGGCTATGTGCTGGAGTCATGTGAGGAAGTTTAAAAAAAAAAATACTCATGTTTGGCCGGGCACGGTGGCTCACGCCTGTAATCCCAGCACCTTGGGAGGCCGAGGCGGGCAGATCACGAGGTCAAGAGATCGAGACCATCCTGGCCAACATGGTGAAACCCCGTCTCTACTAAAAATACAAAAAAATTAGCCAGGCGTTATGGCGGGTGCCTGTAGTCCCAGCTACTTGGGAGGCTGAGGCAAGAGAATGGCGTGAACCAGAGAGGCAGAGCTTGCAGTGAGCTGAGATTGTGCCACTGCACTCTAGCCTGGCAATAGAGTGAGACTCCATTAAAAAAAAAAAAATAAATAAATAAATAAAATAAATATATATATTTTTTTTTTTTTTTTTTTTTTTTTTTTTTTTTTTTTTTTTTTTTTTGTGTGTGTATATATATATATCTCCATATTTAAGTTTTACCCCAGAACAACTAGAGCAGAATCTCTGGGGGAGAGGCCCATGCATGAGTATTTTTTTGTTTTCAAATCAGATGTTCTAATGTGCAGCCAGGGTTGAGAAACACCACTATAGAAGCTGCAGATCCACGAGTACTGACATCATCAGCCTAGAGAAATCCTCAAAAAGTCTGGGGAGTTATTTGTGGCTGGTTTTGCAGCCTTTATGGTGTCAGTAGAAACTGCACCTAAGAATAGCCTCCTCCTCACAAACTGGAATGCCCATCTGGCTGGGGTTTCCATCACACCTGGCAGTGCTGGAGAGATGCACTTCCAGCATGGGCCATTTAACCAGCACTACCTCCTTTCATTTATGTGAAAAATGTAGGGTGGAGTAGGGGTGGGAAAAGGGCCTAAATCTAGTGTTGACAGGTGAAAAAGAGAAGGGGGGGATGGAGGGCTGGTGACTTACAATCCAAATGGCATTTCATCTATTATGAAAAAAAAATGGTTTCAAGATCTTAGCTTTTAAGATGATTGAGTAAAGAGTGAAAAATAAACTGGTGGTAAGACAGACAAAAATATAAGAAGTTGCTTCTATATGAAGTGTTTGTTTTCTTTCAAGTGTCCCCATTTGGGTTACTTTGATCTAGAACATCTGAAAAATGACTTCCCTCTTGGAGTGTTGTTAAAAATTTAAAAGACCAGGGAAAAATCCAAAGTAATGCCAAACTAATCATTGTTTCCAAAGTTTCCATAGATAAATTATTTTTCCAAATGACCCAGAATAATGGGGTGAGAAGAAATGCTTTAAACAAGAGTGATTCAATGACGTTTTCCTTGTGTGCCTTCCCTATAACATCAGAACAATAGGCTTTGAATCCAAGCCTAATATGGAATTGAAAAATTGCAGACTTGGGGTTTATGATGAATACAACCCAGCTGGAGCATTCAATGAACAATAGCAGGAGGGTTTGGTGAAGCCAATCTGGCCCGCTGTGGTTCTGCCACAAGGGAACGATGGGTTTTAAAGGACACAACCTAATTTCTCTCTGCAGCTGGGTGTCATTGACTAATGAAAATATATTGGCACGCTGCTCATGGGTTATTGTTCCATGTAACTGCACCTCTTAGCTGGGGATTTGTAAGCAGGCCATGATTGAAAGCAATATGACTGTGCTTGGTTATTAAAATATTCCAAATACAGCCTGCCTTATTTATTGGAAACAAAGTTTGACAAGATTATGTTGATATGAGGAGCAGATGAAACATCTCCGTGCATAGGCACTGCCAATGTCAACTGGGTAGAATTACAGTCCTTAAATATTTATATAGGAAAATGAAATACAACTATTAATACTTCCAGGAAGTGATACAGTGTGAGAGGAGAAATAGACATGAGGAATAGGATCCTGGGCTACTCCTAACAGGCCAATTTATCATTTTTATAAAATGGCTGCATGTCTCATTTGTGGAAACTCTTCAAAGAATGAGAAAAAGCATAAACACCTCTAAAACCTCTAAAAATGAGGCATGTTTAAACAAATATGTTAAAAAACCTGATGACTAAATTAATGTGTTAGAAAGGCTTCATTTTTTTAAGGGCAACTTCTTGTAGGATAATTTAAGCTCTAGCCTATTTATTTATTTAGTAATTTGAAAGCACACTTTATTAACTTGGATAATGTAATTTTGTTTTCTTTTGCTTTGTATTGTCTTTGGGAGAAATGTCTAAAAACCAACAAAGGTAAATGTCCAGACAGGCAATATTCACCTTAAAAAGCACATAAAACAATAGAAAAGGCATTAGTCTAAGAATCAGAGGATCTGAGTTTTAATCCGGTGTTTGCCTCTAGCCTGAATTGTAGAAAAGTTGCTATCACATTTCATGCCTAATTTCCACACTTACTTGTCATATTTATTGTCTGTATTTTGGCATTTGACAATATCTTTATTTTTCTGTAAGTATTTTAGGAATGCATGTCTTATATTCAGCAAATTTATGCATTTTCATTATCTGATTTCTTATGGTTTCCATCCATTTACACACGGAGGGTTATGAACAGCCAAAACTTTCCTGGTTCTGGGGCCTTTGGGTCCCCCGCCCTTCAGTTTTCCCTTTCTCTGACTTTTGCTCTTTCCTCACTCTGTCACTCATTCTAAAGTGACATGCTTTCTGCCCCTCATCCTTTCTTGATCCCCTTCTTTTGCCCCTTAGTCTCCTCACTCTTTGACCTTTAGCAGCCCCCTATCTGAGGTGGGCAGCCCAGGGGTGCTTTTTGCAGGCTTGAGGTCACTCTCCTGCCCTTGATGGAGCAAAGTCAATTATATTTTGCTTAAAATGCTGTTTTAAAGGCAAAATGAAAACCACTCAACTAAAATTTAAAAGTCTTCAAAAGGCTGTTAAAAGCATCACATTCAATATAAAATGGCCTGAACTATACAGTCCTCTTAGAAAGACATTTTTAAATAAACCAATAAGTTTAGCTAATTGGCAAACTGCTCATTTGCTGAATTTTAAATGAATTGCACTAGAGCCAAAACTGGTCTTATGTTTGTTCTTCTCTTTCCTTCTTTCCGTCCTCCAACCACCTCCTCTTTTTTTTCCCCCACCATCTTCAGTCAATGTTTAATTTGCTGATGACGACTTCGGTATTGAACTGAATAAAGCAGTTGGCAGGAATGTGTAGAAGACAGAAAAAAGGAACATGGCTTGATTGCAGCCGTTTCCAGACTATGTCCCAAGTAGCATTTTCCAAAGCCTCTTCCAGAGTTTGATTCAAGAGCAGAATTTGATTCAGGAGCATTCTGGGGTTGCAAGGAGAGGTCTTAAAATATGTTACCACTTGGAATTACCTCTCTGAGTGAATAAGGATTTTCTCAATACTGTGTAATAAAAAATGAAGAAAAATTGGATGTTGAAACTGATGTGTTGACATCCATAGCCACCGATTTCAAAAATTTCCAGAAATAATGCAGCTTTTATTAGTTATATACATTGAGGTTACATAAGATTGGATTCAGGGGAAAATGGTTTCATTGTTAATAAATGCTTAAGAACCACTGATAATATAAAGAAGAGAACTCTGGACTTGGAAAATGAAGACTGTTTCACATCCATAAACTACTAGTAACTAGCTAGGTGACCTTGAGTAAATCATTTAAAAGTTTTGGGCTTCAGTTTAAATGTATGACACAAGAGAGAATTGTGTTAGCATCCTTTTTAGAAAACAAATAAAAATAACCTATATGAGTAATATGGTTTGGATTTGTGTCCCTGCCCAAATCTCCTCATGTCAAATTGTAATCCCCAATGTTGGAGGATGGGCCTGGTGAGAGGTGATTGGATCATGGGGGCAGATTTCCCCCTTGCTGTTCCGGTGACAGTGAGTTCTCATGAGACCTGGTTGTTTAAAAGTGTGTAGCACTTCCCACTTCGCTCTCTTCCTTCTTCAGCCACGTAAAACATGCCTGCTTCTCCTTCACTTTCCACCATGTTTGTAAGTTTCCTGATGCCTCCTCAGCCATGCTTCCTGTACAGCGTGCAGAACTGTGAGCCAATTAAAACTCTTTTCTTTATAAATTACCCAGACTCAGGTATTTCTTTAGAGCCATAGAGCCATGTGAGAACAGACTAATACAACGAGGATTGAGAATCCCAGGAGATATATGAATGTTTAAAAAGAAGCTGGTTGATGCAAAGAAATGTCTAGTAGGTGACAAATGTGGAGGCATGATCTTTGTCTCACATTAATCTCATCTCATTTGTCTAATCTCATCTCAGCTATGTAACACTCACTTGCTCTTTCTTTACCTTAGCCAGTGGCCCTACTTACCATGTTGCTCAGAAAAATATAAAGGCCAATATGAGCCAGTATAGAGAATTCATGAATACCCAAGGGTACCACTGTAAGGACTATTCTATTCCTACTTATGAGGACCTTGAAGTTGACTTTCACTAGATGTTGAACATACATGATGAGATTGTCTCATATCCCACATTTGTCAATACCACTCTTCTATAGCATGCACTTTCTTTAGTAAAATTCAGATTCCTCAAAAGAGTTATTGCCTGAGCAATCCTGAAAAGAAAATAATAGCCTTGTAAGTGTTCAGGTACTTCCTCAGCCTGCCTTCCTTGCTCGCTAGGCAGCCTTGATTCAAATTCCTGCCTTATACAAATTACAAGTTGCTAAGTACCCTGGATCTGCAGAAGCATTCTAGCAGTGTCAGAGCCTTAGATATTAAATCCTAGGTGGCTGAAAGTCTTTTGGGCAGTATTAAAGGCTCAGACTCTAAATTTAAATACCTGAATCTGAAAGGTGACTCTGCACTTACTACCTAGGTACCCTTGGGCAAGCCAGTAAACTTCAAGTTCATCCACTATAAAGTGGGAATAAGAAAAAACTTCCAGGTTCAATATCATATTCCAGTTAAATCACTAAAATCAATTGGCTGAACAGCTGATTTGTTGAATAACAGCATTTTTCAAGTGACCTATTAGCCTCATTTATGAAATTCATCAATTTGTCAAAAACTTGCTTCCTCATTATTATATCTAAAACACACTGCATTTAATATTGAATGGGATGGTTCTAACAGCTTTAGAAGATTTCTGTGAAGTTTTACTTGACTAGTTTTCATTCTGTCTTTATAGCAGCGTTTTTAAGGAATATTCAATTTCTTACAACTAAGATTGGTAGGGTGGTTTAATATTTGTACAAACACATTTAGTCATCAGAAAATGTATTTTTCTATTATACAACATTTTAGAAGTTCATGTGGGTTTTTTTTTAGTTTATGTTGAATTCCTTTGGATCTTCTGGAGTGTCATTTTCTGTTTTACTCTGCTTTCACCATTTTTAGGATTTTTTCATCACAGTTTCAAGTAGGAAATCAACTTCTATTTGGCCATTTGGAGAGCCAGATACTTGGCAAATCTATTTTCAACACATTGTGCTGCTTCTATTAAGTTCAACACATATTTCTTGAGTGCCTATAATATGCCATCTTTGGCTCTGATCATACTAAGAGGACTAGACAGACAGGGCCCTGTTTGTTCATTTCCCATTCCAGCGGAAGAGATCAGCAATAAATAAAAGGTGATAACCCCATGAAGAAAATAGAACTGGGTGTCAGAATAGACAGTGCTATAGTACTGGGGCAGCGGACTGCTATCTTAGATAAGGTGGTTAGACAAAGCTTCTGGAGGTGAAGACACTGAGCTCAGGAGATGGCCTTTGTTGGGATGGGTAGTTCTAAGCCATGGGGCAGAAAAATATTGGTGGGGTGAGACAAAAACCAAAAGCAGTGGCCAAAGACAATATTCATTAGCTTTGCTATTGTGGTTGAGGGTTGCCCAGCCTAAATGTGTTTCTTTTCATTGTGGTATGTTTAGTTTACATGTGATCACTCATATAAAGACTGGATGTTTATGTGCTATTTTTCCCTCTTCTGCTATATAAATATTAAGTATTGGCTATATTCAGAAACACAGCAGCACCATGGGAACAAAAGATATATATATATATATATACAAAACAATCAATCAAGTTGGACATTTTTGGCAAAAGGTTTCCAGAGTACACTTTCATTGATATAGTTTTTAAATGCCATAGCAGCATTTTAGTGCCTGATTAATGGGTTTATTTACTCCAAAGCCTGCTTGAAACTATAATGTCTTTGAAAAAAATGTTGAAAAGATACTTCAAAAAAGCTCATCAGCATTACTTCATTTACCAAACTTTCTTGTGCTAATCTTCACTCTAACAAAAATGTCAATGGATACTAATTCTATAGTGGTTTATGTAGGTAAAAGCCTTTTATTTCAGTACAAAATATATATGCATTGCCTACAGAGTAAAATGAAAAATAAGATATGAAAAACACATCGTAGAGCCATTTTGAAAATATAAGTGGGGGATAACTGGGAATCATGTCTGCTCCTTACAGAGTGTGTAACTTGGCATCCAAGTAAATCACAAGAAGGCTGAAGAGCCACTTGGGAATTTATCAGACAAAGCAATGTATGATACAGAGGGTCAGTGAAGTATTGGTGCTGTTTGAGAGTCTATGAGGGCTTTGAACAGCACCACCCTGTAAGCTTTATTTCAGGGGACTGGAGACCTGCCTGTGCATCTGTGTTACCTGGGAAGATTTCTGGGCCTTATCTCAGACCTGTAAGTAACAATCTTGAGAGTAGGGCCAATAAAAATAAACAAACAAATACTTTCCAGGTGATTCTGATGCATGCACAGGGAGCAGGTTTATTTTCAGAAACCATCTTTGTATGTTAAGAGACAAAACCAAATCCATAAAAGAGAATTCTTGAATAGCCTGCAAATTGTGTTTCCATAGAAGGATGATGGGGTCACCTGAGTTGGCAATGGAGATGGCAGTGGTAAGAGGGAGGCCAAACAGACAGGGCTTTGAAGCCCTGGCCCTACTTCACAAAGCAAATTCATTTTCATCTGTTTTAATGTTTTTATTTCATGTTGAAATATTCTGGTCTTGTACTTAGTAGCATTAAAGTAATATGCACCCAGACATGTTGTGTGGAGGACAGATGGTAGCAGAGAAGCGGTAGGATATTGTAAAGCAGGGCCTGACATAGGGAGAGATCTCAGGCTGGATTTGTTTTAATTCTGTGCAAACAAAAGGTTTGTGGGCCCTCATTTCCACATCAACATTTTCCTCCTTGTTGTCCAAAGCTCTGATCTCTGCTGGAAGGGCCTGATAATTAAACTAAGCTCTTGACAGGAGAGTTGTCCATGGTTGGGTCCAAAAAAGTTATTGGGATATAGGCACCATGCCATTCTTGCTAGGCATCCATGAGTGATGTAGAGGCTGCTGTTAACAGGAGGTCCTTGCTGCTTGGTGACAAGCAGGCTAATTATTATAGCTCCTTGCTGCAGGGATGAAGTGTGGGACTCACCAGCACCTGGTTGGATAGTTTTGGGAACTGGCTTAGCTTCCTTATGGCTCCCTGGTTCTGGCAATTGCTGGCTCTCACTTGAGCAAAGACCATGGTGTTTCTTGAGTGCTGACTCAGCTCCTCTCTTTGTGGTTACTTCATTTAGTCCTCTCATCTCTTCTCCCAACAGCCTCTCTTCTGGGTAATGTTTCCCTTTATTTTTCCCCCCTCTGCTTGGGAAGCCCTCGTCTGGACCTGTGATGAATGGTCTGGTCTTTCCTCCAATCACCTTTGATTAAGGCATAAACCTTACGTCTTGTTCCTTCAAGGTTTGGCCTTTTGGATTCCAAAATTCCTAACTCTTGTTTATCAAACATCTTGGACTTCAAGTGGCCATGGTATATTTTCATTGGGGGTGAGTGAGGAATGGTAATTATGTGAACAAGAAAGGAGTTTCTAAATAACATATTGGTTAATTTCTCAAAATATTACCCTATTGTTACGATAGGGGCCCAATATTTAAGACAGAAGAAATGTTTTGAAAATGCAGTAAATAACATTTCTTAAATCCAGTAATAAAATTACAGAAACAAAAGAGTGGGCCCTGTTGTGGAGGAATTTGAAATGAAGAGTCATTTCATGAACAAAACTTTGGATGGGTTGAAGGGTAAGGCCAGAGTCATCATGGCAGGTTTGGGTGTCAAACTAATAAGGAAGGCCACATACGAAAAAGACAGTTCCATGTTTACTCAAGAACTGGAAAGAACTATTACTAATGTATCAACTATGTGTATATATACAAATGTATTCATAATATGTATACACAATAGGTAGACAATATAATGGCTTTTCACAGACATTAGCTAGTGGCTACAGTAGGAGGAAAGAGAAACAAATCTATTTTATTGTCTTGTCTCTTTGTGGATAAATTTCCTTCCACAGGATATTTGTTAGTTAAGTTAAGCCCTGCAATGAACAGAGCTATTAACCTAAGAAATGTTGTGAGTAATTTGCCAAGGACTAAACTTATGAGTCTATGCCAGGCAATTCTTGTCAATACCTGGTCTGAGACAAACAGTATCTGCAGAAGCATTATCTGAAGGACATGGAATCCATTCATTTCTCTCAGAACTTCTCAATGAAGCTGTGATGGTCGTTTGGGATATTAGACATCTTTATTGTGTAAGGTGTAAGGAAGGGGTCCAGTTTCAGTTTTCTGCATATGGGCACAGGGAAGGGAACGTCACACACCAGGGCCTGTCAGGGGGTTGGGGGCAAGGGGAGGGACAACATTAGGAGAAATACCTAATGTAGATGATGGGTTGATGGGCACAGCAAACCACCATGGCACATGTATACCTATGCAACAAACCTACACATTCTGCACATGTATCCCAGAACTTAAAGTATAATAAAAAAAAAAAAAGTACATGAAAAAACAAACAAACAAACAAACAAAACAACAAAAAAAGAAATCTTTATTGTGTGGGACTATCCTATGCATTTTTAGTATCTTTAAAATTCCTAGAACTTTCCCACTAAAAACCAGTGATGCTCACCTCGCATCACTGTGACAAGTAACAATTTCCCTCCTACAGTTCCAAAGCCAAAGCACCCCTGCTTAGGTACCACTGCTAGACAACATAAAATATATTAACTGATAAACCAGAGAATTGAGCACTTGAATCAATTATATAGGCAACCCAATAGACTCCTAGCTGGTATTATACTTTCTGAGTCACAACTCAGCCAGGCGTGGTGGCTCATGCTGGTAATCCCACCACTTTGGGAGGCCGAGGTGGTGGATCATGAGGTCAAGAGATCGAGACCATCTTGCCCAACATGGTGAAACCCCGTCCCTCCTAAAAATACAAAAATTAGCCAGGCATGGTGGCACGCGCCTGTGGTCCCAGCTACTCGGGAGGCTGAGGCAGGAGAATCGCTTGAATCCTGGAGGCAGAGGTTGCAGTGAGCCAAGATTGTGCCACTGCACTCCAGCTTGGTGAAAAAGCAAGACTCCATCTCAAAATATTAATAATAATAATAAATGTACCAAACTATAGATAGTGATACATGGTCTTGGTAGTCTTGCTTGTGCCCTTGCTCTCTTTGATGATCACCTTGGCCTTCTTCAGTTCATGAAACTTTTTATCGGCATTTAAATAATTTAAATTACCAATTTTGAACTTTTCTATAATTGAGGAATGAATGGCTTACCCTCCTTAAGAGAGTTTCCAACCTAAGTAAATAGTGTGGGGATGCGACTGGGAAAGAGAGTTATATTTAAGAGCAGAAGGCGTGTGTGTGTGTGTGTGTGTGTGTGTGTGTGTGGAAGTTGTAGTGAGGAAGATGGTGTGATTTTTGCTTTGTGTGATCTGTATATTTTTGGTAGAGACAGAGTTTCACTATGTTTGCCAGGCTGGTCGCAAGCTCCTGACCTCAGGTGATCCACCTGCCTTGGCCTCCCAAAGTGTTGAGATTACAGGCATGAGACACCGTGCCCGGCCTTTTATTTTTTTTTTTGAGATGGAGTCTCACTTTGTCACCCAGACTGGAGTGCAGTGGTGCGATCTCAGCTCACTGCAACCTTCGCCTCCTGGGTTCAAGTGATTCTCCTGCCTCAGCCTCCTGAGTAACTGAGATTACAGGCACGTGCCACCACACTTGGCTAATTTTTTGTATTTTTAGTAAAGACGGCCTTTTGCCATGTTGGTTAGCCTGGTCTTGAATTCCTTACCTCAAGTGGTCCACCCTCCTCGGCCTCCCAAAGTGCTGGGATTACAGGTATGAGCCACCGCGCCCAGCCCAGAAGGCCTTTTCAACATCCCTGAAATATAACCTGAGCACTGCTGTCCGCTCAGGGCCTGAAGTTGGAAGTGGTTACCTTTATCCCTTGTTTATCTGGATGTCATTATGATTTTTTTTCAAGTACAGCGAAGAATTAAAGATCTTGTCCACCAAACAAATAATAAATAAATAAATAAACTTTCTCAGTTATAACTCTAAGAAACTTTTCACTATGTTTACCATAAAGATACTTTTGTCAGCACAATTAAACTGACCTTTCTGAGACAGAATTGGGAGATACTTTGTACCCCGGTCTCAGTAGCAGTGGTGCTTTTCCTGAGTAACTAGTTTACTTTTTCCCGTATAGATTTTGCATAGTTTGAAAGTGTCAGTTTTCCTATGGGCATTTGGAAACGTGAGAGCCTAAAGTATTGATCTACCTCTGGCAAGAACACTATTGTGTTCCAACCTTACTTCTGGTTCCCTATTAGTTTACTGACATTATTTGTCCTTTGACTCATATTTTTCATATTTTAATGGGCTTTTATTTTGCTATGTTACAGGGATTTTGTAAATGGCTTGAAGTTCTTTATGAATCAAGGTAAGATAAAAATGTGTGCACATATTCACATATATTCATAGAGTTCTTGGAGTGTGAAATTTGGGGGATGTAAATGTAAGCGTACTTGTGGTAGCCAAGTAATTTTACTTTCTCTACAGTAACGACAGTTGGAAATGAAAGTAAAACTTTATAGAAGAACAGCTAAATTAGAGAATTTAATTATTATAACAGCACCATTGTTTAATTTGCTAATTGTAGTTTCTTGGTACATAATCCTCATACATTAAAGAGTATAACTCGATGCTTAGCAGGGAGCTTACCAATTATTTTGCCTCCTCTAATTATCTAAATTTTAGCAGACTCACAGACTTAAGGGGATAAATCAGATAATTTATATTATGGTATGTGTGTGCTGATAATATTAGTTTATTGTTTTTACAAATTATTATTTGTCTGTAGAATGAAGTATTGAACTAATTATTTTCAGACACTTATAGTCCTAAAATTCTCAACGGCTGAAAAGATAGACTAAATTTCCCCTGGAGGTGTTTGCAAAGAGCATTTCTATCTAAAAGGTTAGTACATTTGTGGGAAGAAGTAACTGGGTGGAGAGATGGAAAAAAATATTCCTCATATTCAAAGACCCTCTGACCACACGGAGTTTTACTAATGTCATCACTGCTGGCATGGACCATGGAACAGATGAATAAAGTTCAAAATGTAAAGACTCAGGCAATAATACAAGATGCCTGTGTACTTAAATTACATGTTCTTGAAGGTCAGAATACTTTTATTTACAAATATCTCCATATCTTAAGTAGGAAAATGTTTAATATTGATCTGAAAATATAATGGCTGGGACACTTACTATTTAGGTCACTGAAAAATAAAAATAACTCAAACCCCAAACTTCCTTTACCGTTCAGGAAACTAGATGCTCAAAAACAGAGGAAAGAGAAACAGAAAATATTTGAGCTAAAATTCAGATAAATCCCTGACTTGAAGCTGTTTGAGCGTGCGTGCGTGTGCATGTGTATGTGTGTACACACGTGCATGCACACATGTGTGCCTCAATATGTTTTCTCTTATTGTCTCTCCTACTGACATTGAAACAGTGCCTTTGATTTGGACAGAAAGAACATGGTTGAAAAATACAGCTTTGAAAATCCAAATTACAAGGTACGGGTTGTTATCAGGATGTTAGATTAGACAGTGGCAGCGGGACAAGGCAAACAGGTCACAATGAAATTCAGAAATAAAAAGATATGCTGCCAAGAGACAACTCATTGAGCTGCTAGCCTTGTTTTCTCCCCCATAAGAAAATGATTTTTGAGAGACTGCTCAGCCAGAAAGGTAAACCATTCTCACAATTTAAAAGCGCCAGTCATCTGTAAAGCCAGAAGCCAAGACAGAAGGATATTTATGAAGAAGAATAGGATTGTCACTTAAAAGTCAAAAGAAGATAAGAGAAAGAAAATGGAGCCTCTATAGCCAAGTTAATTATTTAGGGGCTTGAGTTCAGCTTCTAGATTTTCCCTCTCCTGAAGCTTTTCTCTCTTCCTTCCTTTGGCCTGCCCTTTAACCATTAAACAGTCCATTTGAATGAGCTTGGGGAAAGGAAAGGGGGAACTACACTAATTAAGTCTGTCTTGCAACAGTGGTTCACCCAGAGCAATGCAATTCAAAGGTAGAGCAAATAGTCAAGTTTTACTTTTTATCTTTGTTATTTCATTTTTTTTTTCAAAATCAGATAACGATCATTTAATGATTTGTCAATCTGGAATACAACTGCGGCACTTGGGTGTGCAGGCATGGGCATGGAGCTAGTGTGAGAAGTCAGCAAAACTGAAATTGACCTATTTTCTCAGAAATAGGGACAGCTGGTGAAGCAGAACCTATCAATGTGGGCCGATACACAAATTGCTCAGTTGGACAAATGTATTTGTAGATGTGGACATTACGATGAAGGACTAGGATGAATCATTCTGCCCATGTCACTTACCCTAAAAAAACTTTTGGCATGCTATGTTAACTTTAAAATAATAATAACCATTTTAAAAGTAACCTTTTTCAACTTTAGAGCAGTGTTAGATTTACAGGATTATTGCAAAGACGGTACAGAGAGTTCCCATATGCCCTAGATCCAGTTTCACCTATTATTAACATCTTTAGTATGGTACATTTGTCATCATTAGTAAACCAATACTGATACATGATTATTAACTGAAGTTCATATATTATTCAGATTTCCTCAAATCTTCCCTAATGTCCGCTTTCTGTTCCAGGATCCCTTCCAGGATGCCACATTACATTTAATAGAAGTGTCTCCTTAGGCACCTCTAGGTTGTGAAAGTTTCTCCAACTTTCCTTATTTTTTGACTATCTTGACAGTTTTGAGGATTATTGGTCAGGTATTTTGCAGAATGTCCCTCAGTTGGGATTTGTCTGGTGTTTTCTCATGATTAAACTGCGGTTATGGGTTTGTGGAAGGAAGACCACAGAAGTAAAATGTTATTCTCAACACATTATCTCATAAATACAGGCTATCAATATGACTTTCCACTGTCAATACTGATGATCATCTGACTGGTATGTTTGTCAAGTTTCTCCACTGTCAAATTACTCTTTTTTTTCCCCCGGTCCCTTTCCGTATGATACTCTTTGGAAGAAAGTTACTATGTGTAAGTAACATACACTAAAGGGGTGAGGAGTGAGGAGCGAGGAGTTGTGCTCCACCTCCCTAAGGGCAGAGTATCTCTGTAAATTATTTGGAATCTTCTGCTTGGAAGATGGGTTTATTATGCCCCATTTATTTAATTATTTAGTCACTTATATCAGTTTGGATTCATGGATATTTATATTATAACTTGGGTTGGGTTATAATCCAATACTACTTTATTGCTCAAATTGTTCCAGCTCTTTTATTTGGCTCCTGTACCCCTGTGTCATACCTCCATCATTATCTGTTGTTTTCTTTTGCATTTTTTACTTTCTGGAACTATGAGATGCTCCAGGCTCATCTTAATGTGGTAGATTACACTGATTGATTTTTTATATTGAACCACCCTTGCATACCTGGAATAAATCCCACTTGATTATAGTATATAGTTCTTATTTAACATTATTGGATTTGCTAATATCTTGTTGAAGATTTTTGTATGTATGTCAGTAGTTAACTAATTTTATTTTGTTTTATTTATTTTTTGAGACAGTCTTGCTCTGTTGCCCAGGCTGGAATGCAGTGGTACGATCTCAGGTCACTGCAACCTCTGCCTCCTGGGTTCAAGTAATTCTCCTGCCTCAGTCTCCCAAGTAACTGAGATTACAGGCAGGTGCCACCACATCTGGTTAATGGGATATCAGCATGTTGGCCAGGCCAGTCTCAAACTCCTGACCTCACGTGATTCACCCGCCTCAGCCTCCCAAAATGCTGGGATTACAGGTGCCAGCCACCGCACCCAGCTACCTAATTTTATTCTAATTAATTTAAGAACTTTTTTCAGCTTTGAGGTATAATCAACAAATAAAAATTTCATCCTATATTCAAGGCGTACAATATGACGTTTTCACATACATATACGTTGTGAAAACATTATCACAATCAGGCTAATTAACATGTCCATTACCTCACATAGTTACTTTTTTTGTGGTAAAAATACTTAAGATTTACTCTCTTAACAGTTCAAGTACAGAATACATTATTATTACTTATAGTCCAGGCTGTACATTAGGTCTCCAGAACTTATTTATCTTAACTACAAGTTGGCATGTATGTTGACGAGAGATATTGGTCTGCAGTTTTCCTTTCTTGCCGTGTCATCTTGTTTTAGTATTAGGGTAAAGGTACCCTGATAGAATGAGTTAGGAAGTGTTCCTTTCTGCTCTTCTGCTTTCTGGGAGACATTATGGAGTACTGGTATCATTTTTTCCTTAAATGTTTGGTAGAATTTACCAGTGAAACTATCTGGGCTTGATAATTTCTTTTTTTGTAAGGCTATTTTATTGATATGGTTTTTTTTAAATTGATAATCTTAAGAGTCCTATATCTATTTCTTTTTGTGTAAGTTTTAGTAGTTTGTATCTTTCAAGAAATCAGTCCATTTCATCTAAATCTCAAATTTGTGGACATAGAGTTGTTGAAAATACCATATTCCTATAGTATCTTTTTATATTCATGGAACAGTAGAGATGACCCTTCTTTCATTTTTAATATTGATAATTTCTCTCTCTCTCTCTCTCTCTCTATTAGCTTGGTTAGGGTTTTGTTAACTTTACTGATTTTTTTTAAAAGAAATCGCTTTTGGTTTGTTAATTTCCTCTATTGTTTTCCTGTTTTCAATTTCATTGATTTAGGCTCTAATTTTTATTTCTTTTCTTCTGCTTGATTTAGGCTTAAATTGCTCTTATTTCTCTAGTTTCCTAAGGTGGAAACTTAGGTAACTGATTTTTCAATCTTTATTTTTTCTAATATATGCATTTAATGCTATACATTTCCCTCTAAGCATTGCTATTGCTGCATTTGACAAATTTTGACAAGTTTTAGTTTCATTTTCTTTTACTTCAAAATATTTTAAACTTTTTTTGATACTTCTTTAAGTCATGTGGTCTTTACAAGTGTGTTAATTTACAAATATTTGGGAATTTTCCAGCCATCTTTGTGTTATTAGTTTCTAGTTCAATTTCACTGCTGTCTGAGAACATAATTTATATAATTTTTACTGTTTTCAATTTGTTAAGGTATGTTTTATGGTACAGAAGGTGGTCTGCCTTGGTGCATGTTCCATGCAAAATGGAGAAGAACGTGTATTCTGCTGCTGTTGGATGGAGTCCCTCATAAATGTCAGTTAAATTAAGTTGGTTGATAGTACCATTCAGGTCAACTGCATGCAGCCTTAATTGATTTTCTGCCTGCTTGATCTAACGATTACTGATAGGGGTGACAGGGGATGAAGTCTCCAACTATAATAGTGGACTCCTCATTTCATCCTTTTAGTTCTATCTGTTTTTGTTTCATGTATCTTTAGTGGCATTCACGTTTAGGGATGCTATGTCTTCTTAGAGAACTGACCCTTTTATTATTATGTAATGTCTCCTTTATCCCTGAGCCTTGCTCTGAAATCTGCTTTGTCTGAAATGAATAAAGCTACTTCAACTTTCTTTTGATTAGCGGTAGCATGGTATATTTTCTCTATCACTTTACTTTTAACCTATCAGTCTTCACATTTAAAGTGATGTTCCTGTAGATAATATACAATTAGGTCTTGTTTTGCAGCCACTATGACAATCACTGTCTTTTAATTGCTGTATTTAGACCATTCACATTTAAAGTAATTATTAATATATTTGGGTTAATATCAACCATGCTTGTAACTTTTTTCTTATATATTACCGGAAGCTTACTTTTCTGTCTTTCCTGGTTTGAGTTGAGCATTTTATTTCATTCAGCTTTTATGTCTTCTTTTAGCATAGAAATTATACTTATTTAAAAAATCTTTTTAGTGGTTGCCCTAAAGTTTACAAAATATATTTTAAACTAACCTAAGTCCACCTTCAGACAACATTACTGCATTTCTTGTGTAGTGCAGGTACCTGATAACAGTGTATTCCCAACTTCTTCCTCCCTTCCCTTGGGACACTGTTTATCCATATGTATAATCATATAATACATTGTTCCTAATGTTACCTGTTACATATAACAAGTATATAACTGTATATAATAATTAAGAATAAGAAAATATTTTATTTTACATTCATTCGTTCCTTCTCTGACGTAGATCCTTTCTTTACGTAGGTCCAAGCTTCTGACTTTTACAGTTTGTCTTTCTGCCTGAAGAAAATCTTTTAACATTTCTTGCAGGGCAGTTCTGCTAGCAATGAGTTATCTCACTTGTTTGTCTGAGAAACAGACATTTGATGAATAATTTTTATATAGAATACCAAGTTGGTGATTTTTGTCTTTCAGTACTTTAAATATTTCACTCTACTCTTTTTTTTTTTTTTTTTTTTTTTTTTTTTTTTTTTTTTTT
>NW_026652282.1:19227322-19248086 GCF_009828535.3 Hylobates moloch
GCTCTTTCACCCAGGCCAGAGTGCAGTGGCACGATCTCGGCTCACTGCAAGCTCCGCCTCCCGGGTTCACGCCATTCTCCTGCCTCCGCCTCCCGAGTACCTGGGACTACAAGCGCCCATCACCACGCCCGGCTAATTTTTTGTATTTTTAGTAGAGACTGGGTTTCACCATGTTAGCCAGGATGGTCTCGATCTCCTGACCTCGTGATCTGCCCGCCTCGGCCTCCCAAGGTGCTGGGATTACAGGCGTGAGCCACCGCGCCCGGCCCTACTCTTTTTATTGTCTGAGAAACATTCACGAATAATTTCTATATAGAATACCAGGTTGGTGATTTTTGCCTTTCAGCACTTTACATATTTCACTCTAGTCTCTTGCATGGTTTCTGATTAAAAGTCAGATGTAATTCATATTCTCATTCCTCTACAGGTAAGGTGTTTTTATTCTCTGGCTTCTTTTAAGATTTTTCTCTTTGTAATTTTCTGCAGTTTGAATATGATATGCCTAGGTATATTTTTTGGGATTTATTATGGTTGGCATTCTCTGAGCTTCCTGGATGTGGTTTGCTGTCTATCATTCATTTTTGAAAGTTCTCAGTCATTATTACTTCAAAAATTTCTCCTGCCCTTTTTTTTTTTTTCCTCTTTTTGGTATTCCAATTGCACACGTTATATCTTGTGAAATTGTCCCCCAGTTCTTAAATGTTACGTTCAGTTTTTTTTTTTTATTGCCTTTTTCCTCTTTACATTTTAGGGTTTTTTTTTTTTTTTAATTAACTTACCTTTAGACTCATTGATTCTTTTCTTAACTGTATTGAATCTACTGATGAGTCCACTGAAGGCATTCTTCGTTAGTGTTAAAGCGCTTCTGATTTCTAGTATTTCCTTTTGATTCTTTCTTAGAGTTTCCATATCTCTGCTTACTTTACTCATGTGTTCTTGTATGTTGTCTATTTTTTCCATTAGAGCCCTTATCATATTGTTTATTGTAATTTTATATGCCCTGTCTGGTAAGTCCAACATCTGCGTCACACCTGAACCTGGTTCTGATGCTTGCTTTGTCTCTTGAGACTTTGTTTTTTTCTTTGCCTTCTGGCATGGCTTATATTTTTTAATTGAAAGTTAGACATGTACTGCGTAATAGGAACTAAGGTAAATATGCCTATGGTGTGAGGTATATGTTAATCAGGCTAGGAGTTGGGCTTCGTTTTATGTTTGCTGTAGCTATAGGTACCAGAGGCTTCAAATTCCCAAAGTACTTCTTCTCAGAGAAGATCCATGTCTTTCAGTTCTTTCAGCTGTAATTTACTCTTCTTATACTGGAGCCCCGTTGGTATGATGAGAAAGTGTGGAGGTGAAGCATTCTACAATCTTCCAGTTAAGTCTCAGCCTTTTACCTGACTTGCATCTTTGACCTGTGATCACCAAGAATCAAAAGGGAAGTGTTTCTTCTCGTATAGTTTCTCCCCTCCCAATTAGGTGAGGCACGCTAGAGGGGGCTATGGTGAGATCTCTGGGACAAGGCTCTGGTAAAGTCCTTTCCTCTGAAGACGAGGCCTTTGTTATGGAGAAGGTTCTGGACATATTTTACCAAGATTACCCGTCTAATCTCCTTGCCTAAGCCACAAGGGTACCTTTGTTGACTCTTCGCCGTGAGAACCTAGTGGGGATCCTGGAGATAAAGTCAATGAAAGTATGGTGGCCCCAAGGAGTTTCTCAGTCTCAAGCCAGTCTACACTCAGCCTCCAGAAATTTGTCAAAATTACTAAGTGTTCCTACCAGTTTATGGCTCCAGTGGCTTCTATTTTAGGTAAGCATACCGTGTCTGTGACTCCGGATTTGCCTGTTACCAGATTTCAGCATGGTGATTTGACTTGCAAATTTAGTTCTCTGATAAGTCCAAAACAACTTGTTGAGTTTTAGCTTGTCCAGCTTTTGCTTGCTATAAGAATGGGAGTGACAATTTCTAAGCTCTTTATATGTCTGAGCTGTAACCGGGAATCACAGTGATTTTTGAAGATAAGATTACCACAACTTTTTATAACACCTCAGAAAGGTAGTTATTATTCTCTTTATTTTACACATAAACCAGTGGGGCTTTAGTGAAATTGTGTGTCCAAGACCATTTGTCTGTAAGTCTAAATGGTTCTAAATCCTATGTACCTTAGTTTCTTTGAAAATAGCTAAAAACGCTATCAATATTTTCATGTGTACAGATGTTTATACACTGAAATATTTCTTGCTTTCAAGTTTGTGCCTACATTTTGAGACCCTCAGAGGTGGGGGGCTGGGCTGGGGGGGCGGTGTGGTTGAGTCATAGTACAGGGCAAGTTATTATCATTGGTTCAGGCAATTAATCTATCAGTTTATTCCTTTTTCCTCCACTCTGCTCTCCCATTGCCCCTTTCCTAGCCTTTACCAGGGACAATCATTGGAAAATCTTCAATAAGTATCTTATTTTATCTCATTTCGTTTTAAAGATCTTATTTTTAGAGCAGTTTTAGGTTCATAGCAAAATTGAGAGGAAGGTACAGAGAATTTCCATCTACCCCCCACATCCCCACACATGCATAGAGTCCCAAATTATCAACACCCCCCACCACAGTGGTACATTTGTTACAACTGATGAACCTACTGGTTAATGTTTATTTTTTACTGAAATAGGGCTCTTGCAAAATGTGTCTTGTATTATGCACATGTGTTTGTAATGTGAATAATTGCTATTTTCTTTTCTTTCTTTCTGTTTTTTTTTGTAAAACAGGGTCTCACTTTGTTACCCACACTGGAGTGTAGTGGTGCAAACATGGCTCACTGCAGCCTCGACCTCTTTTCTTATTATATATTTCATTCAGGTTATTTTTTATTCCTAGCACTGTGCTTTTAAAATACATCTATACTGCTCTGTGTATACATCGTTGGTTCAAACTACTGCATAGTACTTCAGCTTTATTATTTTTACAGAAATATTACATATTCATTGTAGAACCACTAAGTGCCAAAAAGTGAGAACTAGAAAATAATGATCACTAGAAATTGTATCATGAGAGAACCATAGTTGTTATTTTGGTGAACCTCCTGTAAGATACCTCTTTGCACATATGTATAAATCCATTATGTATATTCAATTTTACTTACATAGGACTGCCCTGCACATGTTATTTTTTGACTGGTCCCTCTCATTCATCACTATTTCATGGATAACATCTCATGCAACAAATGTAGATCCACAACATGGCTTTTAAAGATCGCTCAGTACTCTGTTGTGTGGTTGCACCACACTTAAATAGTTCCATTTACGGGCATTTTGCTTACATTTATTTTTATTTATTATTATAAACAGTGCCTGCCTCAGCAAACAGCCTTCTGCAGATACCTTTTCCCACTTGTGCAATTATCTCTTCAAAGTTGAATACTCTTTGCCCACCACATGAGTTGAGCTGGGTTTCATGCCACCCACAAAATTCATGCTTTTTCTACTGCTTTATGTTGCCCAAAGACTTAAGGACTGAAGTGGCTTCAGCTATTAAATTCTGTGAGTTTATACGTGTATGAACATTGGCAGTGGGGGAAGAAGTCACAAAACAAAGAGGCCCTCTTTTCAGCTCTGCTCCAGTAAGCAGGACCTTTTTCACTTTGTGGCAGAATAAATGCAAATAAGTCAGCTGTCAGAAATTAGTAGTTTACATAATTTGATTAAAATTGGAGTTCAACACTAACTTTGACGGAATCAGATTCTCTTCTAAGTATTGCTGATCTTGACACGAAATGTGCCAGAATTATTTAGAGGAACATTATTCTCCCAGTATTTACAACTCAGAAAGATGTATGCCAAGAATCCTCGTTGGTGTATCTATTTTCCCAAGATATTTTGGGCCGAGAGTTGAAAACTCAAAAAATCTAGATACATATGTTTGGGTACATGTTCTTAAATAAACCAAATGTTTCCTTGTTTCAATTTTTAACATGTTTGGTTTTTCTATATAGTTTATGGAAATCTAATTCAGAGTTCTGATAAATCAATGTTTTTTGGGGACGGGTGGGAAACAAAGCTTTTGTTTAATGCCTTAGCAAAGAGCCTTCTGACTGTTTAAACAAAAACTGCCTTGCTTATATGTTGCCCAAAGACTCAAGGGCTAAAGTGGCCTCCACTATTAAATTCTGTGAGTTTATTATAGACGATTTTTTTTTTGATCATGGTGGGGGTGAGCATGAGATGTTGAAATAAAAACAGCTCCTTACCTGTAACTAAGGTGCAAGTGAAAAAAGCATTTTGTTATGGTGATTTGCTGTAGGCTTTTATTAGCCAATTTGACTTCCAATACTACATGGAAATAATTAAGCTTCAATTTTTTAAAATAATTAAATATTTTAGTGTTATTACTATTCTAGAATAAACTAATTAACAGTTGGAACACTACTGATTTTGCTATTTACTACAATAGTTTATTCTTCTCCTGGGTCCACATGATGAAGTTATGTTTATCATGTTATTATGGGACTCAAACTGGACCAGCATCACTTTTCCTCCTCTCCTCCCTCCTTCTTCTTAGGTGACTGCTCCACTTCCCCACTATGATCAGGCCTGCCTGGGGAGGTCTTCTGCTCCCATCATAGACTAAGCTTCTGCTCAGCTCAGAGGTAACTTGAGAGGAAGGAGATTTGCCCTTCCAGTGGGAAGCTTCTTCAGTCAAAGTTGCATAATCTGCATAATGATCACTCTTCTTTTTGATCACAAACATTAGCCTTGCTCTTTCAGTTTGGTAGTTTTCCTCCATCAAGGGCCTTATACCACCTTCCTCTGGGACTGGGTTGCCATGGTTATGGGTGTGTCAGAACTCCATCACACCCTAACCCAAGTATGGCAGGATACATGTTCTCTGCTGTTCCTATATCAGGGCCAGTTTCCTACATTCCTGCTGGAGAGTTCCTCACCATGATATCCCTGGAACAGGCCAACAGTTCTCAAATCTTCTTCATGACTAGGGGGTTAAAATTCTCTAGGACCTTGGGCAGGTTACTTAGCCTCTGTGTGCCTCAGTTTCTTAGTTTGTATAATGGAGATAATGAAAGCAACCACCTCAAGGGGTTGCTGTGAGGATTAAATAAGTTCATATTTGTAAAGCACTTAGAGCAGTGCCTTGGTGGTAGGAAGGAGCATATGAAGGGTGAGAATTAGAAATACCACCAAAATTCTGAGATCTCAGAATTATCAAAGCTGGAATTCTGTTCTATGGTGATTCTAAAATACCCCTATTTTGGAACACTAATTTGATCATATATAAGGGTCTTTTAAATGGATATATCAAAGGGACTGTATACTAAAATTGGGAATATGTAAATACAATATATTCTGTACTTTTAAAAATTTTGCCATTTGATTGTCAAGATAAATTTATTTAAAAGTTATTGGTCAGTGTGTTTCTAAGAGTCTTGAAGATCTCATGGGCTAGAATATAGTTTCATTCATGCACACATATACCCACAAACATAAAATTATTCCTATCTCTTAGAAAACATTTTCTCTAGATCCCCATGTACTATTTTGTATTTTCCTGTGTTTTCCAATCATTAGTTCAACAAATAATCTGATGTGAAAAACATGCTGTGCCAATAAAATATCCTCAAATCCCCAACAAGCCATTATGATAGTCTTATGTTATTTCGAACAGAGAAGCACGGGCTGCAAATAAACAGCCTTGCTTGCATCATGACTATAAATAAATCAACGGGGATGGCAAACTGACACCCATGAATTAAAGGGTGTCTCTCTCTTCCTTCACTGTTAGCACTATACCTGTACAGGTGTGGCGTCTTAGTTTTCTCTTGCTGTCACAACAAATCACCACAATCTTAGTGGCTTAAAAACACCACAAATTTATTATCTTCCAGTTCTGGAGGCCATAGGGCTATGCTCCTTTTTGGAGGCTTTTGAGGAGAATCTGTTTCCTTGCCTTTTCTAACTTCTAGAAGCCTCCTTCATTCCTTGCCCCACGACTTCCTTCCTCTGTCATCAAAGCCAGCAGCATAACATCTTCAAATCTCCCTCTCTCTCTCTGACTCTTCTGCCTCCTTCTTTCCTTTATAAGGACCCTTGTGATTACATTGGCCCAAGCAGATAATCCAGGATAATGTTTCCAGTTCAAGATGCTTAACTTAATCACACTTGCAAAGTCCCTTTTGTAATGTAAGGTTACATGTTCACAGCTTCAGGGGATTAAGACATGCACATCCTTGGAGGGGTACATTATTGTGCCTACCACAGATATGCTCCTGAGTAAGACCTTGAATACCATCCAGGCATTTGGCTCTCCCTACCTGACTTTTGTATGAGTTTGCAGATAGGAACTGTGATAAATTCCTACCAGTTATTATGGTCCCTTTCTTTCCCTCTCCTCACAAGTCTTTCCATACATTTAAACAAGTCAGATAGCTGTTAGTGCTTACTTAAATGATGAATCTACTCTGGAGTGTTGTGGGGAAGTATTTAATGAGGAAGACACCCCCACTCTTTGTGTCTGTCCTTGACAGCTGCATGAAGAAAATAAAACTTGACTCTTAAAGTACATCAGTAAAGAATTACATGATGCCAAACTATGACATGGGTCTTTGAAGCCATTTGAGAAAATGGATATGATTTGGTCCTTATGATTTTTCCTGGGGGAAATGTGAGAGTCTGAATTAGCAAATTCAAAGGGAGCCAGAGAGAGATCTTGAGGACAAGGCCAGTGGCTTCCCAGGTTCTGCATTTCCAGCCCTGAGCACACAGTGTTTGGCATGTCAGAGACGATTACTAAATGATTAGTGGATAAACGACTTACCAAAAGTATCCAAGGAACAGTTTAAGCCCTGGGAAAGATCTGGCCTTTGAAATGTGACCTGCAAAACAAAAATAATGGGTTTAATATCCTCAGGAAAGAGTACACCATCACATTCAGTTTTGTTTCTAACTGCTGACTCACACAGCCATTCCTCACTGATTACTGCTCCGTTGATGTAAAAGAGAACAAACCCCCGGTATCGCTCTCCTCTGTCCTTATTTGAAAGACGAAATAGCACAACTGTTTCTCTGTTTATTTTGCTCACACATTACTATTGTTTAAATCACAATTTTCAAGTTCATTTCTAGCTTAGTGGATTGATGTTTTATTACTCGTGCTGAGCAGTTGACAGTAATGATTTATTACATCTCTGGGATTTTGGCAGCTCCTTACCACTCATGGTTTAATTCACAGTTTCCCCTGATGGCTTTAGTGTCTGTGGTGTTTGCTCCTGTAAAGTGATCCTGTGTTGACTGGAAGGGGAGAGCGCATTCATGAACAGGGGAAACCTGATGTTTTCTCCTGTCCTAAGAACTGCAGCTATTGTAGCTTTGTGCTACGTGCTGGAGGCTGGTCCGTTTGAAAGAGGCCAAGGTTGGAGCTGAGAGAGAAGGGTAAACGCACACATCTTAGGGAGATGGGCTACTTTTTAGGCTTCATAACAATGACAACAAATATAGCAACCCACTGTGCCAACCATGAGGCATGTATTAGTACAGGCATTGGCAAATTATATCCTGTGGGCCAAATTTCAGCTACTGCTTGTTTATGTAAATAAAGTTTTATTGGAACACAGCCACATCCATTCATTTACCTAACGTCTATGGCTGCCTTTGTGCTGCAATGGCAGAGCTGAGCAGTTGCAGAGAGACTGTATGACCTGTAAAGCCAAAATTATAAGCCCTTTTCAGAAAATATTTTCTGACCTTTAATCTTCATGATATGAAATAGGCTTTGGTAATACCAACACCAGTTTACAGAAGAGGAAATAGACACACTGAGATGATCAATAACACGCCCAAAGTCTTACAGCTAGTATGAGGTGCAGAGACTGAGTCAGAAGCCAGCAGGTCTATAACATACTGCCTCGGATAGTTACTCAGAGAATGCAGTAATTGCTAAACCTGCCACATTACCATGTCTGTCCTATTTCTTTAAACCCTCGCAGAGTTTGGCTTTATGAAATCTTTCCAGATAACTGTCCATTGTCTAACGGCTTTGTGAGACTTTTAATTTTTTAAATTAAACATTTGTGGGATTTTTAACTTTTTAAAACTCAGAACTGCCTAGTAATTGTTTGAACCATTTGTGTAGACTAGCAGTTCTTACCCTCAGCTACACAGTGGCGTCACTTGAAGAACTCTAAAGGTACCGCCACTGGGTCCCATTGATTCCGTGTCATCATTTCACTGGTTTGGGATACAGTCGGGGTATGATGCTTTTTCAAAAGCATCGAGAGATTCTGTTGTGCAGCCAGAATTGAGAACTAGTAGAATAGACAATCGTAAGTCTCACCCTAAAAGATATGAGAAGTCTTTCCTAGTGAGTCAACAATCAATACAAAATGAAGGAAGAGGCCGGGTGCGGTGGCTCACGCCTGTAATCCCAGCACTTTGGGAGGCTGAGGCAGGTGGATCACTTGAGGCCAGGAGTTCGAGACCAGCCTGGCCAACATGGTGAAACCCCACCTCTACTAAAAATACAAAAATTAGCCGGGCATGGTGGCACATGCCTGTAGTCCCAACTACTCAGGAGGTTGAGGCATGAGAATCACTTGAGCCCGGGAGGCAGAGGTTGCAGTGAGCCAAAATTGCACCACTGCACTTCAGCCTGGGCACGACAGGGTAAGACTCCATCTGAAAAAAAAAAAAAAAAAAAAAAAGAGAAAGAAAGAAAAACAAAAAGAAAAAAAAGGAAGGAAAAGAAAAGGGACAAACAACTCATTAGAAACAGGGGCCCACTGTAAACATGTTACAAGTTGGTGAGCCCAATGCAAGAAACATTCCACAGTGCTAAGGATAAAAAGAAAGAAACTGAATAAAATAGATAATAAAAAAAGATGTTAAGGCTGCAGTGAGCCATGTTTGCACCACTGCACTCCAGCCTGGGTGACAAAGCGAGACTCTGTCTCAAAAAAAAAAAAAAAACCAAGAAAATAGCAATTATGCAAATTAAAAACACAGGCACATAATACAAGACACATTTTGTGATGATAAAGAAAATTGTGTTACTTTCTAGACTTAATCTTCTTATTTGGGCATAATTATACTGACTTTTTTTGCTTAGGGTGAGAGGAGACACTCATAATTGGAAAGAAAGAGTGGAAAAATTGAACATCCTCCTGTACAAGGGTACATATGGCTTATGCATTCATTTAAAAACTGCAGTCTATTTCTTCTACAAAATGTATACTTTGAATTTCTCTCTGTTTTAACCTTTACTGAAGGGCACATTAAATCAGGGCTGATTTAGATTCAAAGAGTTTGTTAACTGACGCCTGCCTCAAGGAATGACATCATAATTATTGCCAGCAAATATTGAGTAAGCCCTCACGGGGGACTCTGTGGCACTGTGCTAGTTCTTCATCTCTCAGAAAGTGCGCCTTCATTCCAGTGCCTTGGAAAACATAATCACAGCTGAAATTCCAAATAAATATCTCACTCCTCAGATTCTTTCCACTGTTTCTATTTGCACTGATGATAGAGCCAATGTTGTTAAAACAGCGTGAGACTGAACATTTACCCATGAGCTGAATTCCACAAGCTGTCTGTACCGGCTGGTACATCATTCCAGTAAGAAGACTGAAATTATTAAACATCACAGAGAGGTTTACAAGATTTTTCTGAGCTATCAAAGGTCACATGTGTTTTCTTGGAGACTTCAAGAGAAAAGTGGGGTATGTACATAAAATATCTGAGACATTGAGCAGGTTTATGTCTGTGCAAAAGTGGCTCCCTGTTTTCCTTTCTTAGGCATGACTGTCAAAGAGCACAAGCATTTCCCTGTGCTCTGGCTAGGGGAAAGGAAATGTATGTTTAAGGCTTGGAACATGGGAGATTTATGGGATGTTAATGTGTCAAGTCTTAGTAACCTCTCAAGAAGGCCACTTGTGAAGTCAGACTGTCATCAGTCACAGAAACCAATGCATCTGTCTTCTGAGAAATTCCTCAGAAACGTCTTCCAGAAAGATTATGAAAGATGAAAAATCTCAATACAGTGAAAAGGTATTCTATAAATGTGAATTCTTGCTGCTTCTGGCAAGTTCTGAGCACTCCCTCAACTGAGAAATGACAAAATGATACATGCATAGAATCTATTGAAGAAAATACTGAAACTGATGAAAGGCAGCTATACAAGGATCAATTATTGCATATTTATGAAACTTACCCATCAAAATGTGGCTATACAAAGTGCATTTAAAACACACTCACACAACAGCATGATACAGACTTGCACTCAGCTAAAATTAGATAACGCTTCCTGAAGTCAACCCAGAAAAGCAACCTGACTATCGTATAATATGAAAGTGCTTTAATGATGACATCACAGGCAAGTCCACACAATGTGAATGGAAAAGGATATAAGAAAATGTTCAGTCTAACGGTAACTGGGGATCTGGGACATTGGCATGTTTTGCATGTCAGGCATAATCAGTATTTAAGGTTGGGACATGTTTTCTTCTTGTACGGACACAGTAAATGAAATAGATATCTCAGCTCATATGGGCTGCTTTCACTGAATCCGACCACCTATGACCAACAATTTTATAAACAACAGAATAAAAACCCAGAGAAAGCAGAGAGCAAATCTGCTGCTGCTGACCATCTGTTACTTGATCAGATTCCTTTAACATCAGCAGAAAGTTGTGATTTTGACAGTCACTGACATTTCCCCATTAAGCCTAATGTGCATAATAGGCCTGAACAATATATATCTGCATGGCATATCAGAAAAATAGGCACATAGACCAATGGGACAGAATGGACAACCCAGAAATAAACCCAAATACCTACAGACAACTGATCTTCCACAAAGCAAACAAAAACATAAAGTGGGTAAAGGACACTCTATTCAACACATGGTGCTGGGATAATTGGCAAGACACATGTAGAAGAATGAAACTGGATCCTCATCTCTCACCTTATATAAAAATCAACTCAAGATGGGTCAAAGACTTAAATCTGAGACCTGAAAGCATTAAGATTCTAGAAGATAACATTGGAAAAACCCTTCTAGACATCGGCTTAGGCAAAGACTTCATGACCAAGAACCCAAAAGCAAATGCACCAAAAATAAAGATAAATAGATGGGACTTAATTAAACTAAAAAGCTTCTGCGCAGCAAAAGAAACAATCAGCAGGCTGGGCGCAGTGGCTCACACCTGTAATCCCAGCACTTTGGGAGGCAAAGGCAGGCGGATCACCTCAAGTCAGGAGTTTGAGACCAGCCCGGCCAACATGGCAAAAAACCCCTCTCTACTAAAAATACAAAAATTAGCCAGGCATGATGGTGGGCACCTGTAATCCCAGCTACTCGGGAAGCTGAGGCAGGAGAATCGCTTGAACCAGGGAGGTAGAGGGTGCAGTGAGCCAAGATTGCACCATTGCAATCCAGCCTGGGTGACAGAGCAAGACTCTGTCTCAAACAAACAAACAAACTAACAAACAAACAAACAAATCAACAGAGTAAACACCCCACAGAGTGGGAGGAAAATCTTCTCAATCTGTATCTCCAACAAAGGACTAATATCTAGACTCTACAAGGAACTCAAACAAATCAGCAAGAAAAAACCAATCCCATCAAAAGGTGGGCTAAGGACATGAATAGACAATTCTCAAAACAAGATATACAAATGGCCAACAAACATATGAAAAAATGCTCAATATCACTAATGATCAGGGAAATGCAAATCAAAACCACAATATGATGCCATCTTACTCCTACAAGAATGGCCTTAATCAAAAAATGATAGATGTTGGCAGGGATATGGTGAAAAGGGAACACTTTTACACCGGTGGTGGGAAGGTAAACTAGTACAACCACTGTGGAAAACAGTGTGGAGATTCCTTAAAGAACTAAAAGTAGAACTACCATTTGATCCAGCAATCCCACTACTGGGTATCTACCCAGAGGAAAAGAAGTCATTATGCAAAAAAGATACTTGCACATGCATGTTTATAACAGCACAATTTGCAATTGCAAAAATATGGAACCAGCCCCAATGCCTATCAATCAATGAGTGGATAAAGAAATTGTGGCATGTATATATACCATGGGATACTACTCAGCTATAAGAAGGAAGAAAATAATGGCATTTGCAGCAACGTGAATGGAATTGGAGACTATCATTCTAAGTGAAGTCACTCAGGAATGCAAAACCAAACATCGTATGTTCTCACTCAAGTGGGAGCTAAGCTATGAGGATGTAAAGGCATAGAATGATACAGTGAACTTTGAGGATGTGTGGGAAAGTGTGGGAGGAGAGTGAGAGATAAAAGACTACATGTTGGGTACAGTGTATACTGCTCAGGTGATGGGTGCACCAAAATGTCAGAAATCACCACTAAAGAACTTATTCATGAGACCAAACAGCACCTGTCACCCCTGCCCCCCCCTCCAAAAAAATATATATATATAGAAAGAGGAAAGAAGGAAGGAAGGAAGGAAGGGAAGGAGGGAGGGAGGGAGGGAAGGAAGGAAGGGAGGGAGGGAGGGAGGGAAGCAAGGAGAAAGAAAGAAAAGAAAGAGAAAGCAAGAAAGAAAGAAAAGAAAGAAAGAAAGAAAAGAAAAAAGAAAAGAGAGAAAAGCATTTATAAAGGGAGAATCAAGATTAGGAACTAAAACGAAGGCAAAAATTTGAACAGCCCTCGCACTGTGTGTCCTGTTTTCCCTCCAATCTATATAGCAGTCCGTATTAGTCACCACTTGAGCTCCAGTGTTTAAGGTCCAGTTACTTATCTCTGACTCACTTAGAGAAGGAAGTGTTAGTTCATGCGGCATATCATTACATGATAGAAAAAGGTAGTAATGTATGAACTAAAAGGACTGTGATGGTGATATTTAATTTCCTTTGTCCATTCATTCTACAAAATGTTTAGTACCTACTGTGTGTTACATCGAGGGCTCAATGCTGAATACAGTGTTAACAAATTACTGTTCTCACAGGGAGTACAGTCCAGTAGGGAGACAGCTGTTAAAGGCATGGTCCCCCAAATATACTAAGAATTACAAATTGTGATGAGCTTTATGTAGGAAAAGAGCATGATGTGATGAGTGGGATCAACAAGAGGTCATAAATCAGATTGCAAGGTCTGGGAAGGCCTCTTTCAGGAATATTTAAGCTGAAACCTGAAGGAAAATTGAAAAATTTGCCAGGGAAAGAGTGCTTGTCAAAGCTGTGCTGAGGCTTGCTCAACTCTGTCACAGCTACCTCTCGTGAATGGCTAAACTCTTTCTATTGGTGAGATCTACCACTTCAAGGTCAAGTTGTGACAACTGAGTCTCCTAGCATATATTTGTTTTTACTACTGGGTGCCTCTATTTATTGAATCACACTGTGCTGCATGCTGCTTAGAGAATACTATGATGTCTTCCTGAAGATAAAAATGCTGACTTAGAGCAGTGGCTTCCAAATCTATTAGAGAGCAAGATGATACTGCAATATGTATGCACATTTAGTTTTAATCTAAAAGATAATTAATCTTTATTAATATTTATGAATTGGCACAGTATGCGTAGACAATTTGTAAATAAATCTACATCATCTGGGGATATGTCAATATTTTTACTGATAGGTGTGCACAATCAAGTTTGGAGATCACTTGCTTAAAGTAAGCAAAGGATAGCCAGGGATCACTGCACAGAGTAAGCAGAGCCCAAACTCTCCAATCCCCACTCTCACATTTTCATTAGGGCATCTTTCTTAGCCTAGCTTAGATTCCTCTCTCGTAACCAGAGAAACTACCTTCTCTGATAACATTGATTCATCCTCAGATTTTTCATATCCCTGACAGCTTATAGCACTCCCTGTCTGATTCAAATATTTTGCTATGTTAGTAATACTGCCTTCTATTGCTTTCTGGTGTTTTCATCTGCAGTGGTCCTGTCTTTCAAAGAAGATGTAAGTTGTTCTGGTGCTAGACTGAAATCCAGCTCACTTTTATCTGTCCGTAGTGCTGAGAAAATAAAAGGTACTCAGTGAGCACTTCTGGACTACATCTTCTAGGACCGTGCCATTCAAAGTGTGACCAAACGTCCAGCAGCATCAGCATCACTTGGAAGCTTGTTAAAGCACATCGAAATTTGCACTGTTCTCTCTCTCTTTCTTCCACAATTCTCCCATTTCTCCTAAAGGCCCATCACATTAAACCAGTGCCTCTTAAACTTTAATGTGCATGAATTATCTGGGGGGAATCCTGTTAAAATGAAGATTCTGATTCAGTAGGTCTAGATGAGACCCAAGATTCTGTATTTTAATAAGTTCCCAGGTTATTCTGGTGATTCTGAATGGTGCTTACACCTTTAGATTTCAGGCTCTAAAACTATGCTGCCTGATATGGTAGCCCTAGCCGCATGGAGGGATCGAGCACATGACACATGGGATTTCAAAGACTGAATGTGGAAGAAAGAATATAAAATATCTCACTAATAAATTTAAATATTGATTATATGTTGCATGGATAATATTTTGAATAGACTGGGTTAAGTAAAATATAGTATCACATTTGATTTCATCTATTTCTTTTTACATTTTTAATTGAAGCTACTAGAAAATCTAAAATTACATATGTGGCTCACATTATATTTTTACTGGATAATGTGGCTCTAGACACTCCTCTGGTACTCTTAAATACAGAATATATGAAGGTAGTGTTATCTATTGAGAATCTATTGAGAATTCTTTGAGCATGAATCTCAAATTCATGCTGCTAAAGTTCCACCAGTTTAGGGATAGCTGAAAAAAACTGTAATTATACATCACAAAAATATCCTTAGAAAGATTTTCTTTCTCATGGAAGTATATACACTATAAATACAACTTCTATTACTCAAAATATTGAGATTTTTGTCAACATTTCAGGTTTCTGTGTGTATGTGTGATTCATAATGTAGGCCTCCTCCTACATGGATGAATATGCATATAAGCATTAGATTGTTCATCTGTAATTAACTTCTTGACAAATATGGATAATGGGTGAGAAAGAATGCTATTATATCCAAAGTGTAATGTAATTGTTCCATAGTTCTTGATATTATGTTCCATTTTTTTCAGTCTTTTTTTCTGTTTGCATTTCAGTTTTAGAAGTTTCTATTGACATGTCATCAAACTCACTGATCTTTTTCTTGGCTGTGTCCAGTCTACCGATGAACCCATCAAAGGCATTATTTATTTATATTACAGTGTTTTTGATTTCTAGCATTTTTAAATTTTTTCTTAGAATGTCCATCTCTGTTTACATTACTCAAGTGTTCTTGAATGTTGTCTACTTTTTGCATTGGAGTCCTTTCATGTTAATCATAGTTATTAAACCCTTGATTTTCTTTATGGGTAGGTGTGGGAACAGCAGTGGCTCCAGAATTGCTATAGAGAGGGTCATCTGATCAGAAGAGAATGGGTAGAGACTTATTTTAAAATTGTATTAGCATTGCAAGCCCACTGGTTTTTACTTGTATTGGAGCTGGATAAAATAGTGGGTAAAATGAGACATAAAATATGAATAGGAGGCAGCTAGGCAGGGAAGGGGGAAGAATATTTGCTGAGTACATGTTTTGATTATCTATTACCATATAACAAACCTCACCTCCCCAGTACTCTGTGGTATAAAACAACACTCTTCTATTTACAGTTATGGATTCTATGGGTCAGGAATTGGGGCAGGGCATTATAGGGAGAATGTTTTGTTTTTCTAAAATGTCTGGGTTTTCATCAGGGAAGACTCAACCGGCTTAAGAACTGGTGGCTGGAATCATCTGGTAGATTCTTGCCTTACATATCTGTGATGGCTCAATGGCTGGGCTCAGCAGGACTGTTGAACAGAGATCTTACAAATGGCTTCTTCACGTGGCTTGTACTTCCCAGAGAAAAGTGACTGGGGTTCCAAGAGAGAACATCCAAGAGAGAGCATCCCAAGAAAGAGCATTCAGAAAGTGATCATTTCACAAATTTAAGGAAGAAACTGCAAGGCTTCCTCTGATCTACCCTTGGAAGTCACATAGCATTACTTCATCTACTTCTATTATTGGAAGAAAGTCACTAAAGACAGCCCATATTCAAGGTGGGAATTAGATTCCATCCCTCAATGGGGTAGTGGCAAGGTCATACATCAGAAGAATGTGTAGGATGGAAGATGTTGTAGCCATCTTTGGAAAATTCAGCCCATCACAACATACTAACAGAGTATGGTGTGTTTGGGTAACAAAGTTAATTGACTGGAGCGTAATGTCACCCTGAAAGACTTTATTTTACTTTTACTTTTCCAGGGGCTATATTCTAGGGAATGACATTCCTTTGATTCTATAATAGGCAACCTGGTATATTAGAGAGTCCATGGGCTGTGGAATTAAAAAAAAAAAAACCCTGGGTTAACTTAGTTTATTTTCTGTATTCATTGCACAACTTTTTACTGTTCCTTCAAATGTTGTTTTTATCATACTTTTATGCAGAGGATAACAACCAGCTTATGGGTTGCATTCAATCCTTGGCTTGACTGGAACCCATTATCCTTTAGTAAAAACACCTAGTGGAGAGAGCTATATTTGTGTCTACAGTTACAAAAAAGGTAAAAGTGTTTTGAAAATCTTTGGTAACAGTGGAGTAAAAAGCCCAAAGTTGATGACAGTGATCTAGGCAAGCCTGGGCCTCTTTAGGTATTCGTCTTACTTGGTGTGTTCCTCTTACTTTTCTCTTGGTGTGTGTTTCTTCACATCTGTTTATGTCAGTTATATGTAAATGGTTGTGTTTGAGTCTTTACATAGGTTTCTATGTATTTCTATGAGTCATTTTGTGGGTGTGTCCCTCATATGCTCTGTGGCAGATTGAATTTTCTAAGATAACCAAAAAGTATCTCCCATCCTACACACTTACCTATAATGTAATGTTTGCGTTTCTTCCACGGAGAGATGAGGTTTATGGTCCCTTTTTTCAAATCTTAATGGACTTGTTACTATGGTAAAAGTGATATTATATGACTTTTTAAGCTACATTATTAAAGATGATATGCCCATCTGACCTTCTTGGGGCATTTGCTCTTGGAAGCCAGTCACAATGCTGTAAAGAATCCCAGCTCACATAGAGAGGTCATGTGTAAGTGTTCCAGCTGATAGCCAGTATCAACAACCAGACATGTGAGTGAGCAAGCCTTCAGATGATTCCAGCCCCCAGCTACTGAGTCATCATCATACTTTGAACTTCCCCAAGCAACAGTGAATAGAAGAGAGATGAGTTGTCCTTGCTGAGCCCTTCCCAAACTGCAAATTCATGAGTAAAATAAATGATTGCAGTTGATCTGTACCACTACATTTTTGGCATGATTTGTTGTGCAGAAATAGGTAACATACATTTTCTGATTCTCTCTGTATGCCTTTCTCCATCTTGATCCCTGTATTTTATTTTCTAACTCTTTTCCATCTATATCTCTGATCCTTTTTTCTTCTTCTTCCTGCCCTTCTTTAGTTCTCCAATTTCTCTTATAATTTCTTGTCTTTTATTTCTTAACCTGCTGTAATATAGAAGAGATATAGAATTTTATATTTGGATAGTATTTTGTGCTCCCTTTTGTTAATTTTTAAAGCACAGGAGTGGAATATGTAATCTTCATTTCATTCTAAAACATAATAAAAATAAAGTTACTGTTTCTAATGAAAGCTTTTATTTTTTTGGCTTCTAAGTGTCCATGGCCCTCACAGGAATATTCTCTATCCTACCTCTGGTGCTTCAGAATGGATGAATGTGTGGATAATGTTTTCCTGGTGAATATAGTTTTCATTTTTATAACTTTATTTTTCAGCCCTTGAAAAATGGTATTAATATACTATGGTGGTGTTGTATTTCTTAAAAACATGTTGCTGAACTCTTCCTTTCTAATTCTGATAGACTAAAAAACCTGCCCTTTGGAAAGTGAAGGAGATAAATATTTTCTTTCAATGGTTCTTGAGGTAAGTAAGTTCTCCTAGCCCTAGGATAAAGGCTGAAGGATACAACTTCAGAGGGCTTGTAATAAGGCAGCCCCTGACCTGAAATCTGGAGGGCTGAGTTGAGAATATTTTGAGTCCTTCCCATGTGTGATGTTTTGGAATTTCTTATTTTCATGTCTTTATATTATCATCAGTTTTGCAAAAACTATTCAAATGCAAAACTCAAATATGTCAGCATATTCATTTTACTCCTTTATATGAAAAATCAATTACTTTCTACCTGATTCTTTACTTTTAATTCTATATCATGCAACCCTGTACCTTTTTATAATAATCCATCCTCTAGAGTAGAAGCCAGTATCATTGCTGAATGGTCTCCATGACCCGGACACATCCCAGTCATTCATCACATTTGTGAATCCTACTTCCTAAATATCTCTCCTTCCTACTTTTGTTGGAGGTATCATGGTGTAGTAATGAAAATAACAAGGCTTTTGGGACCAGTTAGCCTGGGGCTTAGTCTTGGGTCTAACACTGTGACCTGGGGTGAGCTTGACCTGGGGTGAAATTGATTCTCAATTTCTATATCTATAAATTGGGGATTAATAGTGTCTACCTCATAGTGTCTTTGTGATGAATGAGATAAGAGTGTCAAAGTATTTAGAACATAATGAATCCTTGATAAATGTTGGTTTCCCTCTTCAGATCCTCATTCTCTGTCTCCAAGGCTATTTCATTAAACCCTTATCAGGATTGCTGCTTTGTTAATTTCTTTTGTTCATAATTAAGAGCCGACTTCTCATTATGGCTTTCAAGATCCTTTACATTTTGGCAACTGTTTTGGTTCTCTATTGTGGTATAATAAGCAAATCCAAAACTTAGTGGCTTTAAATAACAACCTTTTAATTATTTCTCACAATTCTGTGGGTTGGATGATTCTACTGGTTTCTCTTGGGATCTCTCAAGTCATATGGCAACTGGGGCTGGAATAACCAGTATGACTGAACTCATATATTTGGCATCTTGGCTTGGAGGGTTACACTCAGCAGAGACCCTAGGACTTTAGGGTCTCTCCTTACTCAACCTCTCTATGTGGTATCTTCAGCAGGTTAACAAACCTTCTTATGTAGTATTTTAGGGCTGCCAAAAGTGTAAAACACAAGAATCTAGGTCTTCTTAAAGCTGAAACCCAGAGCTGCACAGGTCACTTCCTTTGCATTTTACTGGCTACAGAGGAATAATTAAGCTAGCCTAGATTCACTGTGGGAGAGGACTACATAAAAGATGGGTTATGGGGAGGCAGGACTGACGGGAGGCCATCTTTGGGAGACCAGTTACCAAGTGACAAATTCCTTTTATAGTTTCATCTTCCACATTTCTTTTCAGTGTATTCTTCACTCCAGCTATACAAAACCAAGGATTCTGTGTGTGTGTGTGTATGTGTGTGTGTGTGTGTGTGTGTGTGTGTGTGTGTGTGTGTGTGTGTGGGGGGGGGGGGGGGGGGGGATAAGTTGTAGGGGTACCGTGCTTTGCACATCCCATTGTCTGAAATGCTAATTCTCTTCTTATATAGATATAAATCTTCTCCTCATACTTTTTGACAGTGTATTAGTCCATTTTCATGCTGCTGATAAAGACATACCTGAGACTGGGCAATTTATAAAAGAAAGAGGTTTAATGGACTTACAGTTCCATGTGGCTGGGGAAGCTTCATAATCACGGCAGAAGGAGGAACAAGTCACGTCTTACATGGATGGCAACAGGCAAAAAGAGAGCTTGTGCAGGGAAATTCCCTTTTATAGAACCATCAGACCTCGTGAGACTTATTCACTATCACAAGAACAGCAAGGGAAAGACCTGCCCCTATGATTCAATTACCTCCCACCAGGTCCCTCCCACAACATGTAGAATTCAAGATGAGATTTGAGTGAGAACACAGCCAAGCCATATCAGACAGCTAAAATGTTTACCTCATTTGTGAGGCCCTCCTTAACTCCCACAAAGATTCATTCCTTCTACTTGTCTGGATACATTTTATATTAGCATATAGCCCTTATCAGTCTCTATATTGTTCGAATCTTTCTCTCAAACTTTATCTGAGCATCTCAAAGGCATGACTGCCTTTTTTATTGTCCTATATTCAGTGCCTTAGTCTGGGTTCTCCCCATAGCAAACACAGAGACAAGGCTTTGAATGCAAGTCTGTTATTTAGAAGGGGGTTCTAAGAAGCTCTATGAGGAAGTGGGAACTGAGACAAGGAAGGGAAGGAAGACAATGCAAAATGTGTTAATAAGCACGTTACTGCTGTGGGCAACTGGGGTTCACTTCTCCTGGGGACTTCTGGGAAACTAGAACTTTTCTCAGACTTGTTCTACCAAAGGGTGAGGAAGGTGGAATGTTTACCTACCAACTCCCATCCTTCATTTATTGAAGGGATTGAGGGCTGCTCCCTGGAGCATTAGTTCCTGGCATTTGGGCCTGCCCTGTACTCCAGCTTAGCCTGAAAAAAACCCTAAGGTGGAAAGTCAAGTGGTTTCCGAAGAAAGCCAATATTGTGTAAGGAAGGATGTGAGAAGAACAAACGAGGGGGCGGATGAGGACACTTAAAGCATCTGTAACAACTAGTGTCCACAATTTTTTTTTTGAGATGGAGCCTTACTCTGTCATACAGGCTGGAGTGCAGTGGCACGATCTCGGCTCAGTGCAACCTCTGCCTCTCAGGCTAAAACGATCCTCCCACCTCAGCCTCCCAAGTAGCTGGGATCACAGATGCATGCCACCACACCCAGCTTGTGTGTATATATATATATATAATT
>NW_026652282.1:19248388-19262912 GCF_009828535.3 Hylobates moloch
TCAAGCGATTCTCCCGCCTCAGCCTCCAGAGTAGCTGGGATTATAGGTGCCCACCGCCACGCCCTGCTAATTTTTATATTTTTGGTAGAGATGGAGTTTCACCATGTTGCCTAGGCTGGTCTCAAATTCCTGAGCTCAAGCAATCTGTACACCTCTGCCACCCAAAATGCCTGGATTACAGACATAAGCCACAGTGCCCTGCCAATATTTAATCAATAAATGTTGGTTTAATGACACCAATGAATGAGTGAAGCGTGTAGATATTTTGTTTTGTTTTTGTATTTGTGGATAAGGCACAAATAATAAAAAATAGAAATGCCTTTTTTGAAATTAAAAAAAAATTCATTAAAATGTATGTCTTTACGAATCAGAGTTTATGCTATCCAGGCCAGGTGCGGTGGCTCATGCCTGTAATCCCAGTGCTTTGGGAGGCTAAGGCAGGTGGGCCACTTGAAGCCAGGAGTTCGAGACCAGCCTGGCCAACATGGCGACACCCCATCTCTACTAAAAATACAAAAATATCAAAAAAAAATAGCTGGGTGTGGTGGCACGCATTCCTGTAATCCCAGCTACTCAGGAGGCTGAGGCACAAGAATTGTTGGAACCCAGGAGGCAGAGGTTGCAGTGAGCTGAGATTGCACACTGCAGCCTGGGCGACAGAGACACTGTCTCAAGGAAAAAAAAAAAAGAATTTGTGATATCTACTAATATATTTAATATTCTTTTATTATTGTCCTCTTCTGAATACTTTCATCGTTCCTGGTAAAAATATCCCATACAACATTATGAGAACGTTATACAGTATCTAATTGCAATGCTTTGCTTTTGAACATACTGTGTATAAAATGGTGTCAGGCCTCTGAGCTGAAGCTCAGCCATTGTAACCCCTGTGACCTGCAAGTATGTGTCCAGATGGCCTGCAGGAACCAAGAAGTCTGGGGCAGCCAAAAACCACAAAGAAGTAAAACAGCCAGTTCCTGCCTTAACTAATTAACCAACATTACACCATTCTACTATTGTGGCTTGACCCTGCTATACCTTAGCTGATCAGTCGACTTTGTGACATTCTTCTTCTGGACAATGAGTCTTATGATCTCCCCACCATGCACCTTGTGACCTCCTCCTCTGCCAACAATAGATAACCACCTTTTACTGTAATTTTCCATTACCTACCCAGCTCCTATAAAGCAACCTCTTCCCCATCTCCCTTCGCTGACTGTCTTTTTGGACTCAGCCCACTTGCACCCAAGTGAAATAAACAGCCTTGTTGCTCACACAAAGCCTGTTGGTGGTCTCTTCATAAGGACGCGCTTGACAAATGGGATCCATCTAACCTACAGGAAGAGGTTTCAGGAATTTGGGCAAGTTGCATTGGATGGGGAACTGTATGAAGATTTTGGCACAGGTTGCATCAATACATTTGCTGATGCATCATTGTTTATGTTAGTTGTAAATTATTCTTTCATTTATAAATTTAGTTCTGTCATTGAGAGACTTCTGCAAAGATTCTATTATGTTTAAGTTTACTTTATTTAGAATAATTTGCTTCAGATCAGTTGTCCAGAACCTGCAAAATTACTTTAAAATTTAAAACAAAAACTCAAAAGTTAATTCAGATACAGTGGAACCCTCAGAAAACAGTGATGCTGAGAAATGAGCATATTTATTAATGTTCAGACAAGTACGTCTCTCTGGACTTTTTAACACAGTTGTGATGTGACTTGACATGAATTAATTTGTGCAGTAATGAGGCATCTTTAAAAGAAGTGAGGCTCTCAAACCTGGGTGAATATTAGAATTACCTAGATGCTTGTCATAAATATAGATTTCTGGAACCTATCCTTCTGAAATATATACTTAATATGCAAACCAGATCAGTCTGAAGATCTTCCAGGTTTGAGAAATGCTATCTAAAAGGCATGCCTGAATGACATTTAATCTGCCTAGATTATTAACTCCTTCTGCTACAAGTAGGCCATGTTTTACATTGATTTGGTTTTCCCTGTAGCATCAGTACAATGTTGAGTAGATAGTGAACCATCAGTAAATACTTGTTAACAACTCTTTTAAGGCCCACCTATTTGCACTTGACTTCATTAGTGGGGTAGTGGTGTTTCAGAAAAGGGGAGACACTGGATAAATATACAAAGTTTCTATTGTCTTGCTGGATTTGCAATTTGGCATCTCAGTGCGATGTTGAATCAGTTCCTTTGCTATTCAACAGAATTATTTAAATCATTTAGTCAAGGGTAATGAAAGGAAGCTACCTTATATTAAGTATGTTCCATTGACAGATACGTTCCTTAGGTCATCTCATTTAATTCTCACAACAATCCTATGAGGAGGTACTTATCCTCATTCTGTAAATAAGGATACAGTTTAGGGAAGGATAAGTAACTTGCTTAAAGTTATATAGCAAGTAAGTGATTCAGCTGGGATTAGAGTCCAAGTTTATCCAATCCCAAAATTCATGCTTTTTTCAATTCGCAAAAAGACTCCTTTCAAGGCACCTTCCAAGCAAAAGTCATATACAAAACATCCTCAATTAGTGGTATGGGAAAGAGGGGGAGCAAAGTTAGGTTCTTCGTTAGCCAGATTTGATTCTGAGCTACAAGGAGAAATACATACTGAATTTAGGAAAAAAACCAACAACTAGGTTTAAAAAAAAAATGATTAGGATAACTGTAGTTGAGAGGAGGAGTGAGAGTTTTGGGTGGCGACAATAAATAGAATTCTATGTTCAAGAGGGATTTAGAAAGGTCTTAAGAGGGAGTACTGCAAGAGTTGACACAAGAAGAGGTCAAGATATATATGGGGATTTCATTTCTATTGCGGGTCAAGGTGAGAATATTTTCAAGTAGTATCAAAGGGAACATAAAAAGTAGTCTCAGTGATAAGAGAAATGTGAGAATTGCCAGGCATGCTCCATTCCAAGACTGGTGGCTTAGGAGCCTCTGGGGATAAAAGGAATTAGGACCGGTTACGCTTACATTCCATCCTGCAAATTGTCCTGAAACAGAGAAGGCTGTTAAAGTCAGGCAGGTCATCCGATAAGAGACCAATGTACGTGCCAAGGGGGGTGCTTGAGTCATACATTATCACAGCCAGAGTCACATCCTTAGTTGCTGCCCATAGTGAGAAATCTCAGTGTAAAGTTAGCAAAGAACCAAATGAATTCCTGCTCAAAAGGGTGGGCAGAATGTCTAGAAGCTTTAAAGAATGTCAAAGGCATATTCCACTTCATATTCCTTTTACTATTTATAATGACTATCACTTGCATTTTATAGCAACATTGGTCCCTTTTTTCCTGTCTCACCTCCTTCCCGCCCCATGATTTTTTTCTTTTTCTCTTATATAAGAGAAAAATCCATGTCTAATGACAAATTTTCCTCTAAAGGCTCAAAAGAGTATGTGATCTGTTTTATAAATGAATTAAATAACTTTCATCACAATAATATGATTTCTAAGGGGAACTTTCAGGTACCTAAAAGTGATATTTTGAGTTATTTTTGGATCAGGCTTTTGGAAATGATAAAAATTGGCCTTTCATGATTACCTCAGCTGATCTATGCTACTCTTCAGGAGAAACTGAAAATTCCAGCTTGATACCGATGATGACTAGTTCATTGGCATCTTACTTGAACAAATGTAGGTTAAATTTGGAAAGGATACACTCTAGTAATAAAACTGTCAGAAGATCAGCTTTTGATGGTCTAAAGCTTCCACAGTTGGTGAAATATTTGCAAGGGTATTGAAAATATATGACAATTTTCTTAAGGAAAGAATTTAAGTCACATCTTTCCTTAGTGCAGACATACATTGCCACTTCAGGAGGGGATATATTAGGACCTATTGGGTACATGATGTTTTCTGCTTATTCCTAGCTTGTATAAACACATCTTGTAAATTATTTTATAAGATGAATGACACAAGCTGGGCTTGTGTCAAGCAACAGAAGTCAAAACATATGACAGATCAATATACCATTATCTTGCCTGACTTTATTAGAGGTCAAAGATTACAGATCACTAGTAATGAAAGGGACCTAGAGATTACTGCATTATGAGGAAGGCTGGTAGTGGTTAAGGGTCTCAGCTTTGGAACCAGGCAACTTCAGTTCCTATCCTGGTTCTACCACTTACTACCTGTGTCACCTCATTCAAATTATTTAACCACCTTGTGCCTAAGTTTTCTTCTCTGTAAAATGGTAAGAGGAATAATAGTCCTCATCTCATTGAGTGTCATGAAGGTTATTATCTGTAAAGCACTCACAATGGTGCCTTATGTGTACTAAGGCCACATATGTCCTTTCTATTATCATTACCTCAAGACCTCAGTTTACGTTGAAGAATCTGAGACTTCTGAATGACTGTATGTAAGGCCACAGAGTGTGGGCCAGAAGTCGGCTCTGCTCATCCCAAACTCAGGGCTTTTTACTCTGTCATGATGCCTTGCTATGGAAATACACAATTTCAGTGAGTCCCAAGGAATTGGAATTTCATTGAATGCAGTATTTTTTTAGGGTAAAAACCAAGAATAATCAGTGATACTTATGACTAGTGTCAAGAAGTATATATTAATTCTTTGGCCTTAGGCATTGTTGCAAATATATTGGTGCCCCTATATTTCACTGCTCACTGGATCAGTGCTTGCTATCAGCATCCTTCTGTGGGCACTTGTGACTTTCTGCTCATGGGTTTTGTTTTGTTTTTTCGGAGGTGGGGCTTTGTGTGCACAAAGCAGAAATATTCAGGAGTTAATGCTCCCTTTGGGACAATCCCCCCCAACCAATGATGGAAGGGATTTGAAGAGTAAACACCCCATCTTCTTGTCCCTCATATGATACAACACTGAGGATTACTCTATGCACTCTTTCAGAAGTCCCCAGCAGGATCAAGCTTCAAGAGCTCATGGCAGATACTTGCTTACTGATAACATGCCTTGGATTGGCAGCTGCTTCTTTTAGTTTCACTGCCCTTCTCCTCTACTGGTGTTTCCTGGGATCACCTCTCAAGTAAACTACATACACTCAAATCCTCATCTCAGGGTCTGCTTGACCTCAGTGGATGATGATTAGAACTAAGCAAAAGATCTAGGTACTCTCTGATTTGGGGATAGACATACTCAAATTATTGTTTAGTATTCTGGAAGATGCAAAAAATAAGCCAGCTGCGAGTCTCCTTAGAAAAAACGTACATGTTTTTAGGGTACCTTTTTTCCATACATAACAATCTGGGCCTACTTAGAAATACAAAGTTCTCTGAAACTTTTAAACCCTGAAGGAAACTGGAAATGTTTGAACAAATAAAAATACTTACATAGCTTATATAATTTTTAACACCCTTCACAGATCTAAAGTCACTTTGTTAATTTAGGAACATAAAAATGCATTATGTATAACTTGGTTGGCTCCTAAAAGTATCATGTTTGATATCTTGAGAGATGTGAAGGCCTGAAAAATTTGAGAGGCAAAAAGAATATTTTGTAAAGGAATCTTGAAATGCCATGATTAAATAAAATTCCAAGATTATTCTATAAGCTGGTCAGTTATAGTCTGTTGGTCTAAGTGAGAGCATTCCTCCTGCCCTGGAATTGCTATAAGTAGGAGTTTAATTTTCCGGGACATTTGGGGGCTATATCTGTGGGGTTGAGCCACCAGAGTTCTGGGGTTTGGCAAATGACCTGCAATTTTGATTTGGGGTGCTTGGGGACTGAGTTGTCCAATAGTGATGCATTATCAAACCCAAAGAGTGAGCCCTTGACATTCCCTATGCATCTCAGCACACTTTCTGGCACCCCTAGCATTCATAAATATGAATACAATGTTGAGTAAAGAAAAGACAACCACGTTGAGATGCAGGTGCTGAGTAGTCTGTTAGACCCAGACGCGAGCTAAAGGACTTGGGTCCTCACACCACAGATGGAAGTATACAACTATATTCCTTTGCAAAACCTAGGATGAAATCAACTAACAAATGATACTCCCCTGGCCACAGGGATTAGTTTACATGTGATCTTTTTAGCTCAGTGGTCCAAGTTTATGTGGAGTGGTTGAAGGTAGCCTTTTGTCAGAAGTAAACAAAGAAACATGTGATTCTGATTGTTACTTGAAATCACCCTTTGAATCAGCCTGAAAGAGGATAGGCAGACCTGAAAAATTTGCCTTAAATTTAGGAGAGAAGTAGAGCCACAGGCATGATCAAACTGTATCTGAAACTGACACTATCTATGGTCTTCTCAGTTACACAAGCCACCAAATTCTCCTTAGTGTTTTAGCCTGTTTAGGTAAGAATTTATTTCTCTTACCAGAAGGCATCCTTATGGATCCATTTAGATATTATAGGAATGTGAATACTAGAATTTATTCTTTAAAAATGATTTAATATAAATTTTGCTTTAACTATAATCTAGCTCAATAAGCTGTGCTCTCAGGCTCCATTTTATAGATTTGTCTAGAGTTGATGTTAAGTATGGCTGAGAATTCTGAGCACCATTAGGAATTGAGCAGAGGATAAAATCCAGGGGTCTTCCTTTTTACAACAAATAAGTGTTAGCCTCTCTCTGTCACCCCAGATGGAGTGCAGGGGCGCGATCTTGGCTCACCGCCAGCTCCGCCTCCTGGGTTCACACCATTCTCCTGCCTCAGCCTCCTGAGTAGCTGGGACTACAGGCACCCGCCACCACGCCTGGCTAATTTTTTGTATTTTTAGTAGAGATGGGGTTTCACCCTGTTAGCCAGGATGGTCATGATCTCCTGACCTCGTAATCCGTCCGCCTCAGCCTCCCAAAGTCCTGGGATTACAGGCGTGAGCCACCACGTTCGGCCAATTGTATTTTTAATGTATGCAGCATGATGTTATGAGATGAATATAGATAGTCAAATGATTACTATAGTAAAGCAAATTAACATACCCATCATCTCACAGTTACCCATTATTTTTGTCTGTGTGAGGCAAGACTGCTACAATCTACTCAGCAAAAATTCTGATTATAATACACTATCATTAGCTATAGTCCTCATGTTACAGGGGCCTTCTTAAAGTGGAGGTTCAGTATAAGCATCATAGAAGAGGATGTTGTCTTGCAATCACATTTCACAAAACTAATTGGCCACATTCCAATTTGAATAAGCAAATTAGAATAAACAATTCCACCCGGCTTAGATACCTATTTTATTTGGGCAACTGGCTGTTCTCTTGGCATGTAGTAGTGAGCATTCAACAGCTGGTGCTCTCTCACCCATGGGGCCTTTCTTTTCAGAAGATAATTATTTCAGAGATTGACAAAGAACTGAGATCTGAGCTGAGATCATTAAGGGCCAAGAATGTACCACAGTCTTAGCATATCACTATTTTAAATAATGATGGGAGTTTATAAAATGAAAGTATTTTCTCTCCAAGATACACTGTATGCATTTTTCCCTAAAACTGAGGAACATAATATTAAAAGACTTTCCCTTTAAATATTGAGAAAGTACTTAAATTTATTGAGTCTGACCCTGTGCTCATGATGGAGAATTTTCTCTTGGTGAGATAACAACAATTCATAGAATACAAAAGAAAGTGAAATGTGGTTTGGCCATATGCACTTTTTTTTAACTTATGGAGTGTTTTTCATTTTCTCAGGCTCTCTGCCTGGAACACTCACCACACCCCAATGCACACATGGCAAACTTGTACACATCTCATCTTATCATTCTTCCTCCAGGAAATCTTTAACCACTATCACCCACCCACCCAGTAAAGGTTATGTACATAGCATTCAGTACTAGATCATCATAGCATTTACCAAACTCTTTGGTAAGTGCCTCTTTACTTGTCTTTATCCCCAACTGCGTCAGACAGACTTTAATGTGCCCCCGCCCCCCCCCCCCCCGATCCCCATCTCCCGGTGTTGACACTCCTATGTATTTTTTTCTTCTTGATCTTGGGATCTGTGACTTGGTTCCTACTGATGGAATATGAAAAACATGATGGGATGTCACTCCAGTGACTGGGTTGCATAATGTAAAACACTATCTTACTACTAGACTCACTCTAGGGACTCTCCTTGCTGGTTTTGAAGAACCCAGATGCCATGACTCCTAAAGCTGCAAGAGAATGAATCCTGGGCCAGGCGCAGTGGCTCACGCCTGTAATCCCAGCACTTTGGGAGGCCGAGGCGGGCGAATCACAAGGTCAGGAGATCAAGACCATCCTGGCTAACACGGTGAAACCCCGTCTCTACTAAAAAAATTAAAATACAAAAAATTAGCCGGGCATGGTGGCGGGCGCCTATAGTCCCAGCTACTCGGAAGGCTGAGGCAGGAGAATGGCGTGAACCCGGGAGGCGGAGCTTGCAGCAGTGAGCAAGATCGCGCCACTGCACTCCAGCCTGGGCGATGGAGCAAGACTCCGTCTCAAAAAAAAAAAAAAAAAAAAAGAAAATGAATTCTGCCAATGGCCTGAGTGAGCTTGGATGTGGACTCTCAGTTGAGCCTACAGATGAGAATTCAGCTCTGGCTGACAGCTTGATTGCAGCCTTGTGAGACATTAAGGAAAAGACCAAGCTAAATTGTGGCTGCACTCCTGACCCACAGAAACTGTGAGATAGCAAATGAATCTTGTTTTAAGCCACTGAGTTTGTGGTAATTTGTTCTGCAGAATAGACAACTAATACACCAATTAATGAACAAAGTCATTAAGAATAGGGAAAATATCCGGGTTTTTTGAGGTCATGACCCCCAAGGCCTAGCACAGTGACTGGTACATTGTTGGTAAATATCTGTTGAATATATTATAAAAATTTGTTTAATATATAAATATATGTTAAAAATAATGTTTCGGTTGGGCACAGTGGCTCACATCTGTAATTGTTAGCACTTTGGGAGGCTGAGGCAGGAGGATTGCTTGAGCTCAGCAGTTTGAGACCAGCCTGGGAAACATGGTGAGACCTCATCTCTACTAAAAATACAAAAAATTAGCCAGGCATGTTGGCCCACACGTGTAGTCCCAGGTACTCAGGAGGCTGAGGTGGGAGAATCGCTTGACTCTGGGAAATGGAGGCTGTGGTGGGAGGATCACTTGACTCTGGGAAATGGAGGCTGCAGTGAGCTATGATCATGCCACTGCACTCCAGCCTGTGTGAGCAAGACCCTGTTTCAAAAAAAAAACCAGAAAAATATACATAAATATATATATATATAAATAATTTTTGAGTGCCAAAATAAAGTCTGTACTTTGCATTAGAGAGTAGGAGTCTCTTCTGGGTGGGTTTGCCTCTGTGCTTTGGCATTAGACATTTCTCATTACTTTAGGGCTCACTTGATTTTTCTTCTTGCCAGCTCAGCTTCTGGGGCTTCTGGACATGTTATCCTATGATCTAGGACAATTTTAATTTCAATTTTTAACTTAATTTGCCCCTCTCCCTTCAATCCCTAGCACCTCAAATATCAAAGGAAGATATCTTAGAATAGAATGTAGAATAGAGAACAGAATACTTTGGGTGAAAAGAGATGGAGAAATAACTTCAGCAAAAGATGCTGATCAGCTACATTGGTGTGGTGAGGGTAATTCTGTAATTGTTAAGTGACACCCTAAAAGTACTGGATGCCTAAAAGTATTGGATGCCTTTATCTGGTACTATGCTTATTACCTGGGTAACAAATGGAGATGTGGAAGTTTGGGATGAGGAGATAAAAAATAAAGCATATTCTGAAGACCAATACTACTTCTCCATGACCCTTTCTTTCTGCAGATTTGCTGGTCTCCTAGTGATTCCAATTTCCTGTGGACACATCTCTATCATGAATTTTCACATCATACATATTATTTATATGTCATTTTCTTCTACTAAATTGGAAACTCCAAGAGAGCAGGGTCTTGCCTTTTTTTTTTTTTAATAATTATGCAAACAAACATTCCTTGAGCATTGCCTTTTCCTCAGGCATAGTACTAGGTGCTTTATTTGTATCATTTCATCTTCTCTTTACAATGCACCCATGAGGTAGGTCCTATCCTTGTTCTCATTTTACAGATGGGAATTTGAGGTTGAAAAAGCTAAGTTTCAAGTCACACTGTCAATAACTGGTAGAACCAGGATCTCTGCATCCCCAGCATGTAGTGCAGTGACTAGCACTAGGTGGGTATCCAAAAGCGCCTCTGAAGTCACTGTGTAAAGCCCAGGCTGGGACCAACTGGGGGGAATGTCCTAACTTAAACATTTGTGAATCCACCAGTGTTTTCTAAAGCAAGTTTCTTTGTTTGGGGGATTAGAATAGGAAGCCTAACTCTGGTTATGCAGCATGAAGCGCCTTGCTTTGAGGTCTAGTGACCTACTATTCCACTGATACTTAACATTTGGAAAACATGAGAGAGAATGGCCTTAGAACTTTCACCTGTAGGGTACTATTCACAAGCGCAAAGACATAGAATCAACCTAGATGTCCATCAACGGTGGACTGGATAAATAAAATGTGCACGTATACACCATGAAATACTCTGCTGCCATATAAAAGAACAAAACTATGTCCTTTGCAGCAACATGGACGTAGCTGGAGACCATTATCCTAAGTGAATTAATGCAGGAACGGAAAACCAAATGCTGCATGTTCTCACTTATAAGTGGGAGCTAAACACTGAGTATTCACAGACATAAAGATGGGAACAGTAAACACCAGGGCCTACTTGAGGGTGGAGGGTGGGAGGAGGATAAGGATTCAAAAACTACATATCTGGTACTATGCTTATTACCTGGGTAACAAAATAATGTGTACACCAAACCCCCATGACATGCAATTTACCCATGTAACAAACGTGCACATGTATCCCCTGAACCTAAAAGTTGGAAGGGAAAAAAATAATTTCCACCTATAGGAGTAGTTTCTATTCTCAGTATCCAGTTAAACGTTTTCTTGTTAATGCTCATTTTTTTTTTGAGAAGATGATCTGCTCATCTAGTGCACTCTTCTCTGAGTGAATGACCACACTGAGCTCTTCATGATTAGCTTGGTAATGTGAATGGAGACAAGAGTGGTGGAAAGATGGCTGGACAGCACACTTTGCAATTAGGCCTTTTAAGCTGGAACGCTGGTTATCAGCCATCATAATCTTTCACAATTGTCTCTGCCCTTTAAGATATGAGGATGACATTATTTTTTACATTACTGGGTGTAGTGGAATAATTTTGCCCTCTGGAAATGTCTACCGAGCTGCTGCTTGAAATCATTTTATGACAAATTTTTAAATGGAGTGCTTAAAAATATTAAATTCCTTTTTCCTTTTCCTCCTTATTTCCTCCCTTCTTCCTTTTTTTCCCATTTCTTTCCTTCTTGACTCCCTCCTTCTTCCTTTCTTTCCTTCTCCAGATACTTATTGAGCACCTACTAGGTGCTGGGGTTAAAGAGTTACAAAAGACTTGCAATATGCCATATCTCATGGAGCTTATAAAGTATGTAGGGGTAATTTACAGAAATAATTAGGAAAATAAAGTAATAAACAAAAATATCCAATTTTAAATAATAAAGAGAAAATAGGGTGATATGACAGAGATTAGTGAGTGAATTCCATGGGTTGAGTGAACAGAAAAGGTCTTTTCATGAGATTTTAAGCTAGAACAAGAAAGACTCAGCCATGCTGATCTGGTGGAGAATTGCAGGCAGAGAAAATAGCTAATGCAAAGCTTCCAAGGTGGGAATAAGCTTTGTGGGTTTCAGGGACAGCAGTGAGGTCACCATAACCATGATGGAGCAGGAGGTTATAGATAGGGCAAGACCAGATCATGTAGGGCCTTGTAAGCCATGGTAAAGCGTTGGTACTTTACTCTAAATACCACAGAAAGGAATGAAATGATTTTAAGTAGATGATTGACAATGATCTCATTATTACAAAGAAGTATTACTGGGTGATAAACATATATGTTTATATTAAGCTTTTTTCTGTTTGCAGTTCTGAAATATTTCAAAGTTTTAAAGACAATTCTTATTACTGCATCCAAAATTAATTGTTACAGGGCAAGAATGGAGGTAGAGGAATGAGACAGGAGGCCACTGTATATTAGGTGACAGATAAAGATGGTTAGAACTAGTGTGACAGCAGGTGAGAAACATAGAAGCAGACAGACTCAGGTTGTGTTTTGAAGGTTGAGGTGATGAAACTTGCTGACAGTTGAATAGAGAGCATGAGAGAAAAACAGGAATCAAAGATACACTTTGTTTAAGAAATTGGTTGAAAAAAATGGTGTCATTTCCTGAAATGGGAAAAATTTGGGAGGTGGGGCAGGTTTTTGTAGTGGTAGGGTGATGAAAAGTGCTCTTTTGGCCATCTTAAACATGAGATGCCTATCAGATCTTCAAGTGAAGATATAAGAGTTAGAAAAATAGGCTGGAAATGAAGCTCTGCAGTCATCAGCTTATCAATGGTCTGTAAGACCATGGATGGGATGGGATCACCTAGTTAGAGGACAGATAGAGAAGGGAAAGGAGCCCAAGAGTGAGTCACATAATGCTCCAATATGGAAGTCAAAGAGAAGAGGAAAAACTAACAGAGGAGACTGGCCAGTGAGACAGAGAGATGATCTACTTTGGATATTTGTCCCCTCCAAATCTCATGTCGAAATTTGATCCCCAGTAGTGGAGGTGGGGTCTGGCGAGAGATGACTGGATCATGGGGGCAGATCCCTCATGAAGGGCTTGGTGTCATTCTTATAAGGAAGTGAGTTCTCATTCTTAGTTCCCACAAGATTTTGTTTTTAAAAAGAGCCTGGTACCTCCTCCTCTCTCTTGCTCCCTCTCTTTCCATGTGATGCCATCCCCCTTTTTTTCCTTCCCCTTCTGCCATGATTAGAAGCTCAATGAAGCCCTCACCAGAAGCAGATGCTTGGGCATGCATTTTGTATAGCCTGCAGAACCAACAGCCAAAAAAACCTCCTTTCTTTATAAGGTAACCAGCTTCAATTATTCCTCTATAGCTGCACGGAATAGACTAATACAAGGGACAATCGGGAGAGTGTAATCCTGAGAAAACCAAGAGAGAAAAAGATTTCAAGTAGGAGGGCATAGTCAACTTTATCTAAAACACCCATTTTGAAACATTTTTTTACTGTAGCATCCTTCATAGGCTGTGAAATCCTATGGACCACTTCTCAAAAAATGTTTTTAAATGAATAAAATAAAATACATAGGATTACACAGGAAACTAATTACATTGCAGTTACAAATGTCAAAATATTAACACATAAATTTGATGTTAGTATTTGTGCTTTTTATTAATATATTTTATAACTAGACCTAGCAGATCTGAACTATTGAACTCTCTAAGTAGTGATGAGCAGAAATGACATTTTGAGATATGAGATATCTGCAACATCTTCAATATAATATATATGATGTACTATGAAAAAGTAATATGTATAATATAATATGAAAATACGTATGATTTGTGACAAAGCCACTGTGATTTGTTGACTATGTTTAAAACTCAAGGAAATGCTAACTTTCAGTTAGTGATTAGTGAAAACAGAGATATATTTTTCCTATGCAAGTTCAGACTCTCTGATTTCAAAACCACTGGTTTAATGTTAAGAGGTAAATCTTTAGAAATGGGACTCAGTGATATGGATTCTCCTAAATGGTGACATATTTTGCTGTGCTTGCTTAATCTTGAGCAATAACCTTAGGCTCGTCAATGTTCTACCTCTTACTGTTAGACAATGACATTAAAAGGGCATAGGAGCAATGACAGAGGGAGTGGGTGGAGTGGGGAGGGGAATGCTGAATATTCTTTTCTGTAGTTACTTATGTTCAAGAACATTAATATTCATAAAGATGTCTAATATTAAAACAGATTTGGAAATGAATTCATTAGGGCAGAAAACATTTAAATCTCTCTCTACTCCCGTTGTTTGATATTCAGAATACTTTATAGGGAAGGATAGACATTCCTATAAAGGTTCTCCCTTTGTTCTTTTTTTCTGTCTATTGCCTCCTTCAAAGTTCTAGAATATTGGCCAGGCACGGTGGCTCATGCCTGTAATCCTGGCACTTTGGGAGGCCGAGACGGGCGGATCACGAGGTCAGGAGATCAAGACCATCCTGGCTAATGCGGTGAAACCCCGTCTCTACTAAAAATACAAAAAATTATCCAGGCGTGGTGGTGGGCGCCTGTAGTCCCAGCTACTCGGGAACGTGAGGCAGGAGAATGGCGTGAACCCGGGAGGTGGAGCTTGCAGTGAGCCGAGATTGCACTCCAGCCTAGGCGACAGAACAAGACTCCGTCTCAAAAAAGAAAAAAAAAAAAAAAAGGAAAAAAAATTTGTTTGTTGACTGCTAGATAGAAATAGTGTACTTAGGCCGGGCGCGGTGGCTCACGCTTGTAATCCCAGCACTTTGGGAGGCCAAGGCGGGCGGATCACAAGGTCAGGAGATGGAGACCACGGTGAAACCCCGTTTCTACTAAAAATACAAAAAAAAAATTAGCCGGGCGTGGTGGCGGGCGCCTGTAGTCCCAGCTACTCGGGAGGCTGAGGCAGGAGAATGGCGTGAACCCGG
>NW_026652282.1:19263012-19301945 GCF_009828535.3 Hylobates moloch
AAAAAAAAAAAAAAAAAAAAGAAATAGTGTACTTAATTCCCTGCTCCTCCTCATACCTTCTCACTAGAGTTCTAAAAGTCTAAATATTTATACCCGTATTCAACATATCAATTCCATGATGAACAAACTTTCATAGTCGTCTTTGCTTGCATTATGTGTGAGGGTTATATTGGGGTGGCATTATAGTGCAGAGGTTGGCAAAACTGGCATGTGGCCTGTTTTTCTTTTTAAAAAATATTTATAAATGAAAAAAATAAATGAAATACACGAAAAAGAAAACTTGTAAGCATAGTACAAGGAACTCCCATATACCCTTTTCCCAGATTCACCAATTGTTTATATTGTGCTTCTCTCTCTTTCCGCACACACACACACACACAGAGTTGGGCCTTCATATCCATGGGCTCACCACCTCTGGATTCAACCAACTGCGGATAAAAAATATTCAAAAAAAAGAAAGGATGGTTGCATCTGTACTGAACATGTACAGAGTTTTTCCTTCTCATTCTTCACCAAACAATATAGTATAACAACTTTTTCCATAGCATTTATGTTGTATTAGGTATTATAAGTAGTAGAGATTATTTAAAGTATATGGGAGGATGTGCATAGGTTATATACAATATGCCATTTTATATAAGCGACTTGAGCATCTGCAGATTTTGGTTTATGTGGGAGGTCCCTGGAACCCATCCTCTGTGGGTACCGAGGGACGACTGTATACACAAACACATATACACTCAGCCACCCCCACAGATTATATATAATCTCGCAATCCATCTCATATTAGTTCATACTTATACTCTCAATTCCAACTCAGCTCCACAGGGTGTATTTTTGTATCCTCTGTTTCTACATGTGTAAGTCCCCCAATAGTGAGACATTTAGCTTCTATCATCCTCAACATATTTACTCATTTGCTGAAGCTGAAAATATACAGAAGATAGTTTCAAAATTTCTCATCCATGCCACTGTACAAACCTTGTGTGGCCTGTTTTTGTACAGCCAGCAAGCCAAGAACACTTTTTACACTTGTATAGGGTTGTCAAAGCAAAACAAATGAAAAAACAAAGAAGAATATCCAACTGACACCTTATGTGGCCTGCAAAACCGGAACTGTTCCCTCTCTGGTCCTTTACAGAAAAAGTTTGCTGATCCCTGCATAGTGGCTCCTGGGGGTGTGTGCATGTGCACACACATTTACACGACTATGCTTAACGAAGCTTTCTCAGGTCCCTTTTTTAAATGATAGATTTTGTCCCCTTAACTACTGTGGTTGACAAGTGATCAGACCAGGCCAGTCCTAGGATGTCAGCCCCCTGACAACTATGGTTGGTCCAAGAGTTGAGCATGTGAAACAATCAGAGGCCTAGTGCCCTTCCCATAGAATTGATACGTAAATATTGGGAAAAAGTTCCTTCTCTTTTCACTGAAGTTGCTAAACTGAGATGAGGTAAGCCTGGACATGCTGTTGAACATCATAGAAGAGATCTGCAGGAGGAGAGATTAGGGCCAAGATACAGGAAAGAGGGCCTGATCGAAGGAGTGTAAGAAGGCACAGACCACGGTATCCGAGACCTGATGTTGGAGGCCAGATCCATTCTTCTCTCTGTGTTACCTGAGTCAGGAATTTCCCTTTGTTGTTTAAACTTATTTGGGTTGTAATTCTATTAGTTGTAAGCAAAACACTTTTTTCTAATTCAAATTCGTCACAGCGCTTCCAAAAGTTCAATTAAAAAACTCAACTTTTTCTTTCTTGCTTAATTGGAAAGCTACAATAATAACATCTATTACTACCAAATATTGAACACTCAGCATTCTAAGCACAGGGCTGGTTGTTTTACAATAGCATTATGAAATATGTATTATTGTGCCACATTATAGAGGAAGGAGCTCAGAGAGTTTAAGTAATTTGATTAAGATTGCTCAGCTAAGTAAGTGGCAGAGCTGAGAAACCATTCACATTCTTTGTGACTCCAAATTTCACATAAATTTTATTGTGATCATAGAATTTAAGTAAAAGACAAAATAGGACCTTATCATGCTCTTCCCTTTTAACACAGCATAGCAATAAGTCAGTACCTATTTCCACATTGGCAGTTTTGGATTTAAATGGAATGGCATTGTTTTCTCATTGCATATAAATACGAAAACTTAAAACATATGTTAACAACTTGGCTGTTAATGCTTTAGGGACTCAAAACATCATAATGATATATACAATGTACTGTGCCCCATTATTTGGCTGAGAAATACATACATTTGAAAATGTAGGGATGGTTTCTAACTAGCTGTCTTAGATCAGGTTCCCCAGAACCTGAGGCAAGGATTAAGCACCGGTACTTCACTGGGGAGGTGCAAACCCAAGCCACTAAGGAAGAAAGGGGAGCAGTGCAAAGTCATGTGTGATGGTGCATCACAATGAGCCACAAAAAGACAAAGCAGATTGCTTGACAGATGTGTCCACTTAGTCAGGATATCTGTGGATGTCTGCATACAAGCTATATGGATAAACCGTGCCTACAAACAATCCATGGAAGGAAAGATGGAGAGAGAATTTATGTGCCTGGCTCTGTCTCATATCCTGTTTGCCACTGGTTAAGAGTTTGTCCAAAAGGGAGTGAACTCCCTACACTCCTTTTTTATTTTGAGACAGAGTCTCTCTTTGCCACCCAGGCTGGAGTACAGTGGCGCGATCTCGGCTCACTGCAAGCTCTGCCTCCCGGGTTCACGCCATTCTCCTGCCTCAGCCTCCCGAGCAGCTGAGACTACAGGCACCCGCCACCACACCCGGCTAATTTTTTTTGTATTTTTAGTAGAGACGGGGTTTCACCGTGTTAGCGAGGATGGTCTCGATCTCCTGACCTCGTGATCCGCCTGCCTCGGCCTCCCAAAGTGCTGGGATTACAGGCGTGAGCCACTGCGCCCAGCCCATGAACTCCCTACACTTCTAAGTTGTATCACCCTGACGCTTTGGTATCCAAGAGAATGTTCCATCCCATCTCCTGTGGAGTGGTGTTCCATTCGAATTCAGTGTAGGAGGAGTCTGAAATGCCAGGCAAGTGCCTGGTAACCTGGCCGCATGGCAGAGGCCAAAGCCAAGCACAAGCACTCCTGAGACAAGTAACTGATTGATTTCAGGTGGTGAAACCACACTAGCCTAAGGGGAGATGGTAGGCCATGAAAGTGGCTGAGGCAGAGCAAGCGGCTGTGGACCCAGATGGCGATGGTACAGAGAGATTCGGAGTAAGCAGAAAAAATGTGATGTCATGTAACCATTGCATAACGACTGTTAATTATACATTTTCAAGTTCTAATATATTATGTGAAGTGATAAACTCCTTAAGGTAATGAGTTATTAGTTCACTTTGCATATGCAATAAGATAGCCAACTCAAATTTGGTCTTCATTAGATATTAAAGAATTTTTCTTCAGGTCCAGCAGAAATGATTTATCTAAGTCTGAAAACTTACTAAAGCTTACTTTAGGTTGATGCACTAGGCTGGTATTTTTCATTTTTAATGTAGTGTACTATTATGAATTCGATCTTTCATCATGGAAACAGCAGCTTCCAATTCTTGAAGACAGTCAGTGGTGAATGGTTATTTAAGTAGTAGCTCATCTGTCAATATAAACTGGATTCAGGGTATACAGGTTGCACGCACACACACACACACACACACACACCCCAACACACCATAGAGTCATACCTTGGTATCTATGAGGGATTTGTTCCAGTACCTCATGTGGATACCTAAATCCATGGATGCCAAGTCCCTTATATAAAATGGCATAGTGTTTGCATATAACCTGCACATACCCTCCTCTATACTTTGAATCATCTCTAGGTAACTTATAATACCTAACACAATGCCTAAATGTTTGTGTGAATTCAACATAGTACTTGGTGCATGGCAAATTCAAAATTTTGCTTTTGGAACCTTGTGGAAATTTTTGATTTATGGTTGGTTGAATCCACAGATGTAGACACCATGGAGACACACACACACACACACACACACACACACACACACACACACACACACATATATATATATATATATGGTTATGGACATAGATATGGATATTTATGTGTATATATACACACATGAATATTTTATGTGTATATATATATATAGATATACATATGTGTGTATATCTATCTATCTATCTCTCTCTATATATTTTTTCATCTCTCCATTGGTAATATGGTTGAAAGTAGAACTTTCTCTTTTCCACCTCTGGCTTCTCATGAGGACACCTATAAGGCTCGACACGGTCACACTGGCTTGGCACTTTGTGTCTAGAAAGTTGAAAAAGTCACTGACTATTTCAAATAATGAAAGTATATTCTCCCTCATAGTCTCAGAGGTGAAATCTGAAAAGTGAAACATTTACAGAGGCACAAGTTGGTCTTTCACATGAAAGAGTCTAAAGTTGATAATGCAGTAGGGAATGCAGTCCTATTGTTTTTATTTTCCCCTTCCTGAGCATACATCCAGCTCAGCTGTCATGGGCACCTCTGATGCTCCCTGAGCAGGGATTTTAAATGACTCCACAGCAGACTGGTCTCTGATTGAATCATGTGCAACAAAAATCTTGGGAATTTTAGTTCATAGCAAGTAAATAGCACTCCTTTAGGGTAAAGACAAATTTTCGTATTTCCTTGTTAGAATATTTTCATTTCTCTTATAAATGAAGTTGAACCAAAATGGTTTAGGATTATTTTCTGAGGAAATATGTTTTTGTGGACTTTTGGTCTATGGTCTTAATGATTCCTGCAGAGTCTCACATCTATACCAATATTTTGTCCACCAAAAAAGCAGCCAGCCTTGATGACTGAAAATTCACAGCCATGCCTGCTTGTCCTTAAGCAAAGACTGCTGGGGTGGGGAGAGATGAACAGAAGGTAATGAGATGTGTGTCCTTATCTTAAAATCCATCTATGTTCCCCTTCAAAAACCTCTTTAAAAAAATTTTTTTTAAGGTTGAGCTCTAATATAATGCTAACATTCATCACAAAACAGTATAATTGCCTCCTCCTACTGTAAACTCTAGCTTAGTGAAGCCAAATGCTGGGAATTGCTTTGCTTAGACTTCTAAGATATAGAGGCCAATGGCCAGAAAACCAATTGATATCAGGGATTTAGCTAGTAAAACAACTTCCAGGGAATGGTCCTGGGTCAGATCCATTAAGGCTGATTGTTCACATGTTTTATGCCTTTCCATCTCCATCTGAAGTATAGTCACCTTTACAATGAGGACTTTAGGGGACTACACAGCCTTCAGTTGATAAAAAGTAACTCACATTTATGAAGGTTAAAAAGGGGGAAGCGAGTTTTAAAACTTTTTACTGCAAATGGTGAAATAAAGTGGGTTTTCAGGTAAATCCTTAATTATTTTCTGGAAACACCCCATTCCCAGAGAATTTTGATTAATTAGAGCCTTGCTGTTAGTATTAATAATCATAGGCTCTATTTATGATATTCTACTTGTTAAAACTTTCCACTATAACAAATCAGGTCAACCTTCTAGTTGGCAGACTGTTACCAATATTCTCTTGTAACAGAGTGTTGATGTTCAGCCTCCTAGAACCTCTATTTGAAACACATTATCCTGCTTTTAAGCCTCAAATTATGGCCAACCCAGCCATTAGTGAATGAAGGATGATGTTATTACTTACTTTCTAAAGGAAATAATATGTGGGAAATGGGAGAAGGTAAAAGACATTGCTTATTTGTTTTTGGAGCACAAACTAAAGGAAGAATGGATTATCAGAGACTTCTTGCCTCTGCTGTGGCAGTTTTGCCCCACCATTTGATATTAACATTCATGAAGAGTTATCTATAATTCTCTGGAGCCCAGGAGCAATATCCCTTCCCATCCAGGTAATCCATCACTCTGAAGGGTGGACAGACAATAGGAATGTATGTTTCCTTTATCGCTCCCTGCCAGTAGAGGAAATGACAGTCATACTGAAACTCTTTAATATCTTGCTTGACGTGTAGGAGTGGGTTGATTATTTACCCGGCTTCCTATTCTTCCCAGGGCATGGTCAGCATTCATCCTCTCTGAGATGCAGAGCACAAGAATAGGAGCATCCTTAGGTTGGAGCAAAAACGAATCTGTCTAAATCTGTGGTCACCAAGTAACATATGTATATAAGGTGGAAGGGTGACTGGATGGGGGTTTGCTTGTATATTACAGTCTCTGATATGGAGAATGCTGTATATTTTGCAAAATCATCACTACCACCACTGAAGCTGCAACATACTAGTCAAGTTTGAGCAAGTATTGTTACTAAAAAAATGGTTTTCTCCACTGAAGTCCTAGCAGTAACAAAAGATGAGACATTCAGGATTATCCCCCTCTCCACAAAAAGCTGCTATGCTATATTGAAGACTGGAGAGATTATGCTTTCACTCAACTACATGCACAGAGCTAAGCATTTTATACATTGTAGGAGTTTGAAAGTTATACTCTGAATGATTAAATAAAGTTAGAAAGGTAATTATGAGGCCTCTGAATTGTCGTTCTTGTTACATGATTAAACTCGCCATGGTCTATTTCTGCCATTTCTTTTTATTGCCTCTTTTCTTTTTTCCCACTCATTTTTTTTTGTATTCACTGACTATAGCGTAATCACACTGTTGGAAACTAGCCTTAACCATGTGGTTGTAAAAGAAAATCCTTGGCAGGTAAGGAAATGGAGACTCAGTGAGGTGAATCCAAGGTGACTCAGTTAATAAGTGTCAGAGCTAGGATTCTACCTGAGTTCTACGTTCTAGACTTGTGATTTTTCTTCTTCCCTACACTACTGCCAGAGGATATTTATATGGTTTGTACTAAAAAAGTCATCATCTGTGAATTAATCAATGCATCTACTAAACAGGTATTGAAGAGCTCTTTGTATAATGCTGAGCACTGTGGATAAGATGAAGAAGACATGGTTTTCCTGAGGTTTGGAGAAACCACCTTCCAGTAGGGACTAAACTAAAACACCTGGTAATATCATAAAGCGCTATGAGGACAGAGCCTTTAATTCTGCCTGTGGAGTCTGGGAGGCTTCACAGAGGGGGCAGCATTTAAAATTGAACTTGAAAAATAAATAGGAGTTTGTGGTGAAATGGTCTTTGCCATTTAACAATCTGGCATGACCCCGGGAAAACCAATTTAATTTTCTGATACTTAGTTCCCTGTCTGTCTCAAGATTGTTATGAAGATGAAATGATATTTGAAAGCACTTTGAAAACTTGCAGATGACATTATAAGAAGTAGTTTCAAGAACTATGGATCCTAAGGATAAGAGATGAGGCCTGGTCCCTTAAAAAAAACAGGATGCATGCACTATTTCTAGAAAAAAAAAAACAGGCTTTGATGCTATTATTTGAAAAATCTATAGTCCTTAGTGCAGCTGATATGGGTAGTTACCAGTTTTCTGTAACATACAGATAGGCCTCTAAGCAAGACTCAGGTAATTCCTAGGAAAACTGCCTACCAATCAGGGATGGAAATCCACACTAGCATAGAGTAGTAAAGGGCATGCCTTACAAATAGTCTCGGGCATCAGCTACTGGGAAGGGCTGTGCTTGGGATCTAACTCACAAAATATACATTTTTCAGGATAAACTCAGATCTACCATTTTACCATCTTTTTTATCACTCAGGATAATTGACAGTAAAAAAGGTGCAGAAATATGTCCCCCGGCCACATGAGGCAAGGATGTCATGGTGAAGAGAATGTCTTAATAACAAAAAAATGCAAAGATAGGGGGAGCTAAAGTGGGCTGTTTTGCAGTCTCCAGATAATGGCAAATAATGATTTAAAACTTTGTCTTAGTTCTGTCTTAGTCTGTTTGTGTTGCTATAAGGAAATGCCTGAGGCTGGGCAATTTATAAGTAAAAGAGGTTTATTTGGCTCACAGTTCTGAAGGTTGTACAAGAAGCATGGCACCAGTATCTGCATCTGGTGAGGGGCTTAAGTTGCTTCCACTCATGATGGAAGGCAAAGGGGAGGTGGCATGTGGAGATCACATAGCAGGGAGAGAGGGAGAGGGAGAGAGGCAGAGAGACAGATGCCAGGCTCTTTTCAATAACTGGTTCTCACAGGAACTAAGAGTGAGAACTCACTCCTTTGAGAGAATGGCACCAAGCCATTCATGAAGGATCTGCTCCTAGGATCCAAATACCTCCCACCAGGCTCCACCAGCAACACTGGGGATCAAATTTCAACATGAGACTTGGCGGGGCCAAACAAACTATCCAAACCATGGCACTAATTTTTCATAAATTATGAGCAGTGTCTAAACCCATCCTTTTTAAGTTTGATGGATCAAATAGTAAAGGAATAAACTGTATCATGGTGTGTGTGTGTGTGTGTGTGTGTGTGTGTTTGTGTGTGTGTGTGTGTTTATTCACACAGTTATAGCCTAAGACCATCTGTCTTTCTTCCAGGGTACTTCTTTTTGTGTATATGCTCTGTATAATGTTAGCTTACACATGATGAGGTACTAGTCCTGAATCAGTTAGCTATTGCCACATAACAAACCACTCTAAAGCTAAGTTGCTTAAAACAACTTCCATTTGTTGAGCCGTGAGGAGACTCAGACTCCTCATGAGTCTACAGGTCTGTTGAATGGTTTTTCTGAACTATGCTGGGCTGTCTGGGGTTTATATTTCTGTGGTCAGCTGTGTATCATCTAGGACAAAGCTGAGGTTACTTTGATGTCCAGAGGGGAGATTAACAGAGATATAGTTCTGTGGAGTAATCATCTGTGCTAAGGTTATATTTTCTCCATTATAGGTAGGTTAAATTTCTTATTAAAAGGAGTTGTAAAAGCAGGCATTATCTTAGTTTACATAGCCCATGCAATGAACTAAATCATACTTTATATGGACTGCTTTGTGAAGCTTCAGGAAGCCCCTTTTAGGTTAATCGTTACTTTATTTATTAATTTTGGTCTACCGTAAAAGGCAGTGCCTTTGAAACAGCTCCACAACTTAAGTGATTATCAATCATCAATTCTTCATGGTATGATCACTCTGGAAACTTGGTGGGGAATGAGGGGGGCACTGAAAGGTTAAGAAGGCACAAGACAGGAAGGTAAAGATGAAATTCAATCTGATTTCACAGTTGTGCCCTAAGGAATACCCTTAATAGACCCAGTGACCTCTTATCAGCCATAGTTTAGTCCTGTTTTGAAATTAAAGTTAAGAGGGTGGTTAGGATGTTTAATGAGACAGATCGGATGGATGTGATGGAGACTGGTGGAGAAACGTAGAAGAATCCTAGAGGAAAGCAGAGGCTGGCTAATGCCACAACTAGAGCACTAAGCTCGGGAACATTTAAAATTCTATTTCCTTTTTCCTCTTTTGAAAGAAAATTGTATGTTTAATAGGATATGTGTTAGTATTATACAAAAAAGGAAATAGCTGCTTCTTATAACCGCCTACCAAACCCCTCTAATTATAATTTGGTTTCATAATTGTATTAAATCAGGTTGTAATCCCTTAAAACTCAGCACCCTTTACCTGCTAATAGTGCAATCAGTCTAAATGCCATTTATAGTTAGTCTAGGGCTGAAAACAATATTTAAAACCAATTTTCAGTCTCAATTCATGAAAAAAAAAACCATCACTCTATCTTATTTATAATAAACTCATTCGAGTAGATCCAGGCACAATATAAACAACTGATGGAAAATCCCTAAGAGGTTTTGGCTCATACATTCTGAGTAGACATGCTCTGGAAAACACAGACATTCTCAGAAAACTGCAGTCTGCTGAAAATGCCAGGAGAGTTCAGGAGACTGGACTCTTCATTAGGCCATGGCATCTTTCATTGTTTTTGCATAGGGAATGGTGTCAACACTTTTTATCTGAACATCTGTATGTCCAGCTCTTTTTTTCTAATCCTGTTTCAAATGGACAAGATCTTAGGACACAAGAGAAGATGTGTGCTTGGGACAAAGGTATGTGGATGCTACAAAGTGATCCAGATTTTCACCCATGACAGCCGACTCTTGGTGGGTTAAGAAAGGTGGTCAGGCAGTTTCTATGGAGGTCAGGCAACATGTGAATGACAGCTTGATGTGATAGAGTAGTGAAAGTACAGAGGCTTTGGAGCTAGGTAGGCATGCTTGAATTTTGACTCTACTATTACAAGCTGTGTTACCTAAGCAAACTTTGTAACCGTTCTGAGCTTCAGTTCCTTCATCGGAAAAATGAAGAAAGATGTATCTATCTCCAAATGTTGCTATGATATTTAGATAATATTACATCTTTCCTCCCTTCCTCCTTCCTTCCTGCCTTTTTTCATCCTTCCTTCCTCAATTTCTTTCATTCAACAACTATTTATTGGACACTGTGCCAGATGCCATCATTGTGCTGTCCATATTTCCTTGGGTCCCTTTTTCATTTTTGTGCACGTGACTCCTGGTGTGCTGTTACTCTCAGAAGCCAGTGTCTATGTTGCATTGTCAAAGGTTTGCCCTCAAACTGACAAAGGCCCATTTTGCTTGAATAACTAAAAGTGCCTGGAAATTTACATCCCTCTGTGGGCATCCCTTAAAAAATGATCAATAGGTGGGAAGAAATACATGCTCCAGTCACAGTTTCCACTTATGGGGACCACTCTGAGGTGTGACCTAGAATCTCTCCAGAACCTGCCTGTGGGATTGAGTCAAAGTTACTCTCCTTGGGAATTAATGTACTATCCTTGCTTGATTTCCTTCCCTTCCTAGTCCCATTTCCCTAGATCCCTACTGGTTTCCTGAGAACACCTCTTAATAATCCATTTTCACATGAATCCTTATTTCAGAGTTTGTTTCTGGCAGGCCCACCCCAAGTCACACACCTTTCACATATTCCATTTTCTTCTAGGTGCTAGGAACGTATGAACGAGTCAGATACAGTCTTACTCTCATGCTTTATTAACTAGAAACACCGTAGTGAGAACCCATGTTAAATAGGTTCCCACGATAAAGACTGCATTTTAGACATTCTGCAGAATTCTACATTTCTTCTAGAGTGGAAAGAGTATAAGTTTCAGAGTTACAACTTCCAAATGTGTGTCCCTACTCATTCACATATTAGCTGAAAAACATTGGGTGGCTGCATTTGACTTACTGAGCCTCACTTTTTCCATTTAAATAAGTTTATTAATACCTGCGCTTCCAGACTCATGGGATTTCTATAGGGTGCAGTAACATAGAATATGTAAAAAGCCTTTTGAAGTAGGGCACATAACCCAAACTTTATCACTACCCGGAAATGTTACATCAACAACAAGCACGAGCTTTGAAAAATAAAAGTACATTGTGTCATTTTTTAGGAAATGTTACATATTTTATAAGGCACTGCTTTAAATTTAACTTTAATGTTTTTATCTTTGCTGAATTTAACAAGTGTGATTTGGTAGGGTCAGTACAACATCATAAGCTTGGTATGGTTAAAATGAAGATCAGGCTGATGCATAAAACAGGCAATGCTACGGGTGACAGCAAAATGTAAACACACGTCTTGAGGTTCTGCTGAGTGTAAAGCGTTGAAAAAGAACAGAGTAAGGAAGCAAGCCCCTTGAAGAATCCCTGCCCCTAACATACCCTACCCACCTATCAGTGCCAAGGAATTAATAGCTGCCTCATGTAACTCCATCTTCTGTGGATGGACTGCCAATCATCCTGTCTCCTTCAATCCTGTAGAAAGATTCCCTTTGACATACTCCATCCTGATATTAGAGAACCAGGCTCAACACTTTTTTGGGAATCCCGGTGCCTACATGATACTGCTTCTGGAAGCTAAAAGCCCTGAGATGCCTGATTTGCTCTTTCCAGAGTTAATTATGTCCACAAATAATTTTGATGGTAAAATCCAAAGTGGGTTAAGCAAAAGGAGATATTTCTTGAATAGATACAAGGATATCTCCAAGATCTTAAGGGCAATACCTACAATCAGGCCTCAGCAGGGACTGGAAACAGGACGTGGAAAGTCAACGTAATTCAAGGCAGACCTCTCCTATCTGTATTCATATCTCTCTTTGGAGTATATGGTCTTTTATATCTTCTCATCTCTATTAGTGGCTTCAGTTTTTTTTTATTCCTCAAGGCTGATTCTTCTGCCATGTTTATGTATGGAATGTCACAGCTGCCTCTAAATGGTGGCCTTTAGTCAAGTTTGTATCAGTTTATGACTGCCTATAGGTAGTTTTACTGACCTTTCTGTGTCCCAATACCGAATGGTGAAAGACTTTTTTTTTTTTTTTTTCCTGCCAGTAAAGATTCTGAATTGGTTTCCCTGAGTTAAGTGTCTACTTTTGGTCCAATTAGCTGTGGTCAACAAGTGGTGGAGACATGGCAATGACGTGGCTTCAGGGTCTCACTTCTCAGAGGGAGGAGGATTGATGAAGTGGAGCTCAGGATGGGCACATACTCTGAAACATTTACTACAGTGATTCATGTGTATTTCTTGGGTTGCTAGCTATGTTTCTACCACCCACGTTTATTTAGTTCTCAGAAGAAAAATCCCCACAAACCAAGCAGCCAAAGACAAGTTCAACAGAACCATCTGGACTCCACAAAATTTGACACATACTGGCTTATCTTAAACCCATTCTTTTGAAACTTATGGTCTTCTGAAAGTTGGTTCCCAAGCAAGGAGGACTACATTTATATACACAAGGGGACTATTAAGGCCTTTTACTAATATAGAATCTTTGATTATTCTGGTATATTTTTCAAAGGGATTTCTAAAAACTTTTATTTCATTATATTCTTGGTATATTCCTGTGAATTTTGGTGGGGCATCCATTTCAGTGAAGAATAAACAAGCCTGCATTGCTGTCAACTATTTCATCAGCACAGAAATTGGCCTCATTAAAGCCTCATTTAATTTCCACAATCTGATGCATGTTTTATGGCTAAAGTAAAATAAGATATAAAGGAGAAAAGAAGGAGAAAGAGAACCTGCTTTTGTGGCTCCAAGAGATCTTTCCAGTTTGTTTTCTCATAAAGCCCTCTGGGTGGGGGGGGGGGCGGGAGGAAACACATTTCTTTCCAGCAAGCTGCACTTGCAAGAAGCTATGGGAAGTTACTGTTCTCTACCAGAATGCCACTGCTTCAAAAGATGCATCTAATCTTACAAGACAGCCAAGTTCTTTTGCCTTCACAGAAAGGAGCCTATAGACCTGGAACCCAGCAGATGTGGTCATTTGAAAGAGCTTGGAAACTTTCAGGTGGGTTGAGATGTGACTGGGCTGTGGGCAGGACCATGGAATCAGCCAAGCACATCATTCAGTTTTGGGAGTGGAGAGACTTCCTTACTTAAATCAAGGCTTTAAAATACAACATCTCCTACCTCAGGCAAAGCTTGGACAAAGTAGAGATGCGTTTTTGTGGCTTTGAAAGGAACAGTAAACCCTGACAATTTTCTCCTAGGTATGATGACTCTTGCTCTTACTCTCGTGAGGGCAGACCTGTGGAGACCAGAAGTGAATACAAGATTTTGTGAATCAGGGGTCAAAACTGGGCTTGTCCTGCCAAAGCTTGCATGGAAGTTGTCATGCTTGTCAGCGAGCTGTTTCAGTAGAAGCCTGGATCCTTTCCATCTGCCACTCCAGGTCCACCTTCTGCTTTTTTTCCATCCTGCTCTGTCCTAGCAGGTTGATTCTTACTGTCTGCTCCTATGGGTTCCCTTGCTTTTTAGCTCCTAGTTGATTTTGGCCAATGAAGCCCCAGGAAGAGCTAGGTAGGTAGGAGGAGAGGAGAATGAGATCAGGGCTTTTATTCCCTCATCTCCCTCCCTGCCCAGTCATTGCCGGTTGGCTGCTTCTACTGAAGGCTACAACTCCTGTTAGATTGCCTGTGCCCTTGCCTTTTCAGGCGTAAGAGTCGTAACAGCTTCTTTATATGCTATTCCCAGAGTACTGGATTATACATTGTTGGGGACCTTTTAATAGTCCTTTGTTAAGCTCACACCATTTGAATGTGCCCATCTCTTTACTGCCAGGCTCCTGCTATACAAGTAGGAATAATGCTCACCACTCAGGGGAGGAGGATTGATGGGTTCCTCTCGCCAGATCTGCTTCCAGCACTCTAATCTGCTTCATGTTCAGACAAAAAAGTCAACCAATGTGGTATTTTTTTCAGGAATACTGGAAGGATGTTCTGCAAAAAATACCTTCTATGCCCCACTTCCCTTGTAATGTCTTCATTAGGAGATTAAATCTTTCATTCTATTTAGAGATAAGGTTTTAATTGCAAAGATCCTTAGGAGAGGCATCATATCCCATTCAATAGTTTAAGAATAACTGAGAGGATTAACATTAGGTTCTAGATATTGAGAACATAAAGGTTGTCCCTGATCTCAAGGAGTTTATACTGTAGGCCAATAATTGATACTAAATTCTTTCTTGGGGATTTAGGGGATCATGGCAGACGGGAGGCAGGCCTAGATTGCAGCTCCAGACAGAGCAGCACGCGGAGGCTTGCATTGTGAATTTTAGCTCCAGATCCATTTCAGGAAGAAACCAGCAATCCCAAGAGAACCCACAGACCCTCTGAAGGAAACGGACTGCTCCTGCAGGGCCTGAGAGACACCCCAAATACTGTGAGTGCCCCAATTGTGAAGGTGGGAAAGGGAGACTGCCTGTCCTGCATCACACCCCCCACTGGAGAAGCTGAAGGTCTGTTTGCAGAAGTTTCTGACTTTACCTGGAGCTGAGTCAAGTTAGAGAGAGGAGTGAAATACAAGGGTAGAGGAAGCAGCAGAAAGGCCCTGGGAGCTCACTGGGTCCCCAAGCAGGCCATTCCTGTCTGGCACCACAGGGATCCATTGGGAGGGTGGCCAGAGGAACAGGGGGAAAAACTCCACAGGGAGAAGGAATTCTCTAGCTGAACTTTGTAACAATTTGAGGGAGGAGAGAAGCCTCCTAGCCAGAACTCGGGGGAGGGCACAAATTGGGTATGCAGACTTCACAGGCAGAGGAAGAACTAAGCCCTCTTCTCTCACAGCTGGGAGGCAGATAGCCTGGGGCAAGTTTTCAAGCCAACCTTGCCCTCTGGCTGGAAATAGATTTGGGGCTGTTGGTGGGGGGCACAGTGGGAGCGAGACTGGTCCTTCAGTTTGCATGGGAGCTGCGTGAGGCCCGTGACTGCTGGCTTTTCTCCACTTCCCTGACAACCTGCATGACTCAGCAGAGGCAGCCATAGTCCTCCTAGTTGACTATTCCCAAGTCAACTCCAGTGACTTGGGAATCTCACCCCTATCCCCCCAACAGCAGCTGCAGCAAGACCCACCCAAGGAGAGTCTGAGCTCAGACACACCTAGCCCCACCCCCACCTCATGCTCCTTCCCTATCTACCTTGGTAGTGGAAAGCAAAGGGCACATAATCTTGGGAGTTCTAGGGCCCCACCCCATTGCCGGTCCGTCTCCACACTACTACGGCTGATGCTTTCGGGAAAGTGCCACCTCCTGGCAGGAGGCCAACCAGCACAAAAATAGAGCATTAAACCACTAAAGCTAAGGAACCTCGCAGAGTCCATTGCACCCTCTGCCACCTCCACTGGAGCAGGTGCTGGTATCCGTGGCTGAGAGATCCATAGATGGTTCACATCACAGGAGTCTGTGTAGACAATCCCCAGTACCAGCCCAGAGCCAGGTAGACTTGCTGGGTGGCTAGACCCAGAAGAGAGACAACAATCACTGCACTTTGGTTCACAGGAAGCCACATCTATAGGAAAAGAGGGAGAGCACTACATCAAGGGAACACCCTGTGGGACAAAAGAATCTGAACAACAGCCTTCAGCCCTAGACCTTCCCTCTGACAGAGCCTACCCAAATGAGAAGGAACCAGAAAACATGGTTGCTGAATTCCAGAAAGAATTCAGGAGGTTAGTTATTAAGCTAATCAGGGAGGGACCCGAGAAAGGTGAAGCCCAAAGCAGGGAAATCCAAAAAATGATACAAGAAGTGAAGGGAGAAATATTCATGGAAATAGACAGATTAAGGAAAAAACAATAAATTCAGGAAACTTTTGACACACTTTTAGAAATGCGAAATGCTCTGGAAAGTCTCAGCAATAGAATTGAACAAGAGAACAAATAAATTCAGAGCTCAAAGACAAGATGTTCTAATTAATCCAATTCAACAAAGAAAAAAGAGTAAGAAAATATGAACAAAGCCTCCAAGAAGCCTGGGATTATGTTAAATGACCAAACCGAAGAATAATCTATGTACCTGAGAAAGAAGAGAATTCTGAAAGCCTGAAAAACATATTTGGGGGAATAATCAAGGAAAACTTCCCTGGCCTTGCAAGAGACCTAGACATCCAAATACAAGAAGCACAAAGAAGATCTGGGAACTTCATCACAAAAAGATCTTCACCTAGGCACATTGGCATCAGGTTATCCAAATTTAAGATGAAAGAAAGAATCTTCAGAGCTGTGAGACAGAAGAACCAGGTAACCTATAAAGGAAATCCTATCAGATTAACAGCAGATTTCTCAGCAGAAACCCTACAAGCTAGAAGGCATTGGGGACCTATTTTCAGCTTCCTCAAACAAAACAAGTATCAGCCAAAAATTTTGTATCCAGTGAAACTAACATATATGAAGGAAAGATACAGTCGTTTTCAGACAAACAAATGCTGAGAGAATTCACCATTACCAAACCACCACTACAAGAACTGCTAAAAGGAGTTCTAAATCATGAAACAAATCCTGGAAACACATCAAGACAGAACCTCTTTAAAGCATAAATCATACAAGACCTATAAAACAAAAATACAAAAGCAAAAACAAAATACCAAAGTACACAGGCAACAAATAGCACAATGAAAGCAATGGTACTTCACATTTCAATACCATCATTGAATGTAAATGGCCTAAATGCTCCATTTAAAAGATACAGAACTGCAGAATGGATAAGAACTCACCAACCATCTGCTGCCTCAGGAGACTCACCCAACACATAAGGTCTCACATAAACTTAAAGGGGTAGAAAAAGGGATTTCATGCAAATGGACACCAAAAGCAAGCGGGGGTAGCTATTCTTATATCAGACAAAACAAACTTTAAAGTGGGCAAATTCAGGTTCTCTGGCACCATAGCAGTAGTCGCTGGCCCAAGTTAGAGGCCAACTGAGAAGTCTTCGTGCCTCAGATTTGTTGACCTACAGAATGCTTCAATATCCATATTTTTGTAGAACGTATAAAGAATGTCTTTCATGTTGGTTGGAATCTGGCATACCTAATTTAGGTGTCTGGCCAAAAAGAATACATACTACAGCAGAAAAATATAAAGAATATGAAGCCCAGGAGCAAACAGATCAAACTCAAGCCCAGGAGTTAAACAGATCTCAAGATAGAGATTTTGAGACTATGGCTAAATTACATATTCCAGTAATGGTGGATGAAGTTGTTCATTGTTTGTCACCACAAAAAGGACAGGTTTTTCTAGATATGATATTTGGTTCAGGAGGGCACACAAAAGCTATTCTACAGAAGGAGTCAGATATTGTTCTGAATGCTTTGGACAGAGACACAACAGCTTATGCATTAGCTGAACATCTTTCAGAGTTGTATCCTAGACAAATTCGAGCTATGCTGGGCTAGTTCAGCCAAGCTGAAGCCTTATTAATGAAAGCTGGAGTGCAGCCAGGGACTTTTGATGGAGTTCTTATGGATCTTGGGTGTTCCTCCATACAACTTGACACTCCCGAAAGAGGTTTTTCCCTTCAGAAAGACGGCCCCTTAGACATGAGGATGGATGGTGGCAGGTACCCTGACATGACCACTGCTGCTAATGTTGTGAATGCTTTAGATCAACAGGTACTTGCACCTATCCTAAGAACATATGGGGAGGAGAAGCATGCCAAGAAAATCACTTCAGCACACAGCATCTACCCCATCACCAGAAACCAGCAGCTTGCCAGCATCATCACAGGATCATTTCTTCCCTCTGCTATTTATGCACGAAAAGACTTGCTACAACGATCTACTCATATTGCCACCAAGACTTTCCAGGCTCTTCGCATATTTGTGAACAATGAGCTCAATGAACTCTACACAGGACTGAAGACAGCTCAGAAGTTTCTGAGACCTGGTGGTTGCCTTGTTGCCCTCTCCTTCCATTCACTAGAGGACTGCATCGTCAAAAGATTTTTGCTTGGAATAAGCATGAAAGAAAGGTTTAACCTAAGTGTTACACAGCAAGTGATGAAAACATTGCAACTGGGTTCAGATCATGAAAACACGGTAGAAGTCTCTATGAGAAGAGCTCCTTTAACGTGGGAATTGATACACAAGAAGGTACTTAGTCCACAAGATCGGGATGTACAAGATAACTCCAGAGGATGCTCAGCCAAGCTCAGAGGAGCTATCAAATTATAAGTTAGCATCATCTTGTTCTTCAAATTTTTTTCTCACAATTTCTCTAATCTTTACTCGTGTTATGTTCCTGAATGCCTTGATATAGGTTTAAGTGTGGGACCGTCTGAAAAGAGATAGCATTTAGCATTTTTTTCCCCTCAAAAAGAAACTGTAGGAAATATTACCATGACAGAGAAAGTTACACTCAGGGAGCAGCAGCATCTCAAGACTGGAAAAATGTGTTAATCTTTGCATCATATTGGACTCTTGAAATGCAGTCCTTCCTCCGGCCAGGAAATTTTATTTAAATAATACTATGTTGTGTTTATCCAAATATGTAAACTCAAGCTGTCAAATCATACCTGCATGTCCTAAATTTTGAACTTAGATATTTGCCACAGTCTTTCTCTGGCTCAAATGATGATGATTATGGATGAATTTTAATGTCCCTACTTGTGAATAATTACTATAGCTTTCTCAAATGAAGGCTTTTTACGAATTTTAAATTTTAAAATATTAGTTTAAATATGTGTTATACTGATAAAATTTCATTTTTCAAATTATAGTCTATTATTTTAAAGGGATTTTTCAGTATGATATGGCCATTTTGTTCATATATAGCAAAGTAAAAATGTAAAATCCTTACAGAGAATTGTTTCACAACACTTATATTTCATGTCAATTGTATTTAATAATAGCTCACAATGCCTTCAGTATATAATAAAGTCTCTTATTAGAATCTTGTATTTTTTAACTGAGCTAATCAAAATAATTCAGCCAAGTCTATTTGAAATAGAAAACTATTTAATATAGTAAAATCAATGCTCCCTTAACGGTGTTACAAAGATATGGTAACTGTAATAAGGGTAAAAGTTTATTCAAGAAAAGAGTACTTGGTAGAAGATTCTTTAACAAATTGATGAGACTGATTCATAATTCACATGTCAACTTTTTATATGTTATATGTACTTCTAATTTATTCAGTTATTCATCAATAACTGAAAGCAAAGTAAAAAGGTAAAATCAAGCAAGTACTGAACTTGTCATTAGAAAAGCAAAGATAAGTACAATATACATGGCCCACAGTACATGTCCTATAGAGTTTAGTAGACGAAAATTACGTTCATTATAATCATAAAAATCAATATAAAATGGACACAGTGGCAAATACTACAAACAAGTCGTACATGGTACTGTAAGAGCATCTAGTAAGGATTTTATCTGTTGTCAGAAACCAGGTATGAGAACATAATACTTGAATTGTGACCTGAAGGATGAGTTGGAGATAATTAGTCAAAGGGCACATGGGGTATGGAAGGGGACATGCTGATTAATGGTAGACACAAATAAATATTGTCTTAAATAGTTATCCTTGAAATCATATTCATACCATTGATTTGCTCAGTAAACTTTTTTCAAATACAGAAAAAAGATTCTCCATTACGGTTACAAATTTTAAGTTGGTGAATCCAAGTGAATGAAATATCAGCATAACTGTATGGGCAAAATAGATAAGAATTAAATACATGAATTTACCTCAGACTTATTTTATCTACCCTGTAATATTTAACTTTAGTACCCAGTCTTGTTTACTACTTCTGCTTTACAGGCTTTATTTAAATCTGAACAATCCTACAGGGAAATCAGAATTAGAAAAAAAAAATCTGGAGAACAATATGCTTGAAATAGAAACAAAAGAATGCAACTAGGTTAATTCCCTGAATCCTACTTGAAGAATGTATAAATTTCTCTTCGCATGTAATACATATTTGTGAATGAGACATATTCCCCAAAAATTCTTATCCCTGTACGTAATTGGAAAATAAAAGATCACATTTGTATATTCAACAACCATTCACCTATTTCATAAGTCATTTTTTCATCCTTTATAGTATGGGAATTATTTTTTATGTTAAATAGAAACTGAACGCTCTGGGTTGAACAGCATCCCCCCAAAATTCATGTACTTCCTAGAGCCTGAGAATGTGACCTTATTTGGAAATACTGTCATTGGGGTTGTAAGTAGCTAAGAGGAGGTCATACTGGAGCAGGGCAGGCCCTTAATCCAAAATGACTGGTGTTCCTTATAAGAGAAGATAGGACTGGTGTGGTGGCTCACACCTGTAATCCCAGCACTTTGGGAGGCCAAGCCAGGTGAATAGCTTGAGGTACAGGAGTTCAAGGCCAGCCTGGCCAATATGGCAAAAACCCACCTCTACTAAAAATATGAAAAATTAGCCAGGCATGGTGGTGTGTGCCTGTAATCTCAGCTACCTAGGAGGCTGAGGCACAAGAATCACTAGAACCTGGGAGGTGGAGGTTGCAGTGACCTGAGATCGCGCCACTGCACTCCAGTCTGAGCAACAGAATGAGACTCTGCCTCAAAAAAAAAAAAAAAAAAAAAAAAAGGAAAATAAAAAGAAGAGAAGACAGAGACAAAGGAAAGAATGCCACATGAAGCTGGAGCACAGATCAGGGTGATACATCATGGCAACCATCAGAAGATGGGAAAAATGCATGGAATAGATTCTCCCTCGGAGTTCCAGTAGGTGCCAACCCTGCTAACATGATTTTGCACTTCTAGCCTCCAGAATGGTGAGAGAACATATTTCTGCTGTTTTAAGGTACCCAGTTTGTGGTAATTTGTTATAGCAATCCTAGGAAACTAATACTCCGACAGAAAAAAATCTTGGATAATATGCATGAGAAAAATCCTTCAATAAACAAAAAATTGGTTTCAAAATGTTTTCATGTAAAAATGTATTAACTTTTCTGTAATTAGGCTGTGTTTTATAGTCATTCTTGCCTACTTCTTAGTCTTTGTTGTAGGATGCATAATAAAATACATGAATGAGTTTTAAATGGTTAACTTTGGAGAACGGTTTTGGGAAGCTCATACAGTACACAGAAATAAAAGCTGATGTTACAATGAATGTGCATTACTTTTCTAATAAAATATTTCTGAATCTCAAAAAAAAAAAAACACACCAAACTTTAAAGCAACAGTGGTTAAAAGAGACAAAGAGGGACAGTATATAATGGTGAAAGGCACTGTCCAACAGGAAAATATCATAATCCTAAACATATATGCACCTAACACCAGAGCTCCCAAAGTTATAAAACAATTACTAATAGCCCTAAGAAATGAGATAGATAGCAACACAATAACACTGACAGCACTAGACAGATCATCAAGACAGTCAACAAAGAAACAATGGATTTCAACCATACCTTGGAACAAATGGACTTCACAGATACATACAGAACATTTCATCCAACAACCACAGAATACACATTCTATTCAACAGTGCATGGAACATTCTCCAAGACACAGCATATGATGGGCCATAAAATGAGCCTCAATAAATTTAAGAAAACTGAAATTACAACAAGCACTCTCTCAGACCACAGTGGAATAAAACTAGAAATCAACTTCAAAAGGAACCTTCAAAACCATGCAAATACATGGAAATTAAATAACCTGCTCCTGAATGAGCATTGGGTCAAAAACGAAATCAAGATGGAAATTCAAAAATTCTTCAAACTGAATGACAAAAATGACACAACCTATCAAAACCTCTGGGATACAGAAAAGGTGGTGTTAAAAGCAAAGTTCATAGCCCTAAATGCCTACATCAAAAAGTCTGAAAGAGCACAAACAGACAATCTAAGGCTAGAGAACTAAAGAACTAGAGAACTTAAGGAACTAGAGAAACAAGAAAAGACCAAACCCAAACCCAGCAGAAGAAAGGAAATAACCAAGATAAGAGCAGAACTGAATAAAATTGAAACAAAAAAAATACAAAAAATAAATGAAACAAAAAACTGGTTATTTGAAAAGATAAATAAAATTGATAGACCGTTAGCAAGATTAACCGAGAAAAGAAGAGAGAAAATCCAAATAACCTCACTAAGAAATGAAACAGGAGATATTACAACTGACATCACTGAAGTACAAAAGATCATTCAAGGCTACTATGAACACCTTTACTCACATAAACTAGAAAATCTAGAAGAGATGGATAAATTCCTGGAACAATACAACCCTCCTAGCTTAAATCAGGAGGAATTAGATACCCTGAACAGACCAATAACAAACAGCAAGATTGAAATGGCAATTAAAACACACGCACACGTATGTTTATTGCGGCACTATTCACAATAGCAAAGACTTAGAACCAACCCAAGTGTCCAACAATGACAGACTGGATTAAGAAAATGTGGCATATATACACCATGGAATACTATGCAGCCATAAAAAAGGATGAGTTCATGTCCTTTGTAGGGACATGGATGAAGCTAGAAACCGCCATTCTGAGCAAACTGTCACAAGGACAAAAAACCAAACACCGCAAGTTCTCACTCATAGGTGGGAATTGAACAAGGAGAACACATGGACACAGGAAGGGGAACATCACACTCCGGGGACTGTTGTGGGGTGGGGGGAGGGGGGAGGGATAGCATTAGGAGATATACCTAATGCTAAATGACGAGTTAATGGGTGCAGCACACCAACATGGCACATGGATACATATGTAACAAACCTGCATGTAGTGCACATGTACCCTAAAACTTAAAGTATAATAATAATAAAATTAAAAAAAAGAATATGTAAAATTTTAAATTTAAGGATCAAATAATGAACAATTATTGTATTCATGTAATTTTGTCCTTAAATATATCAGTTGGCTAATTAAAAAAAAAAAAATTACCAACAAAAAAAAAAAGCCCAGGACCAGATGGATTCACAGCAGAATTCTACCAGACATTCAAAGAAGAATTGGTACCAATCCTCTTGACACTATTCCACAAGATAGACAAAGAAGGAACCCTCTCTAATTCATTCTATGAAGCTAGCATCACCCTAATATCCAAACCAGGAAAGGACATAACCAAAAAGAAAACTACAGACCAATATCCTTGATGAACATAGATGGTAAAATCCTTAACAAAATAGTAGCTAACTAAATCCAACAACATATCAAAAAGATAAATATCAGGGATGCAGGGATGGTTTAACACACGCAAGTCAATAATGTGATACACCACATAAACAGAATTAAAAACAAAAATCACATGATCATTTCAATAGATGCAGAAAAAGTGTTAGACAAAATCCAGCATCCTTTATGATTAAAACTCTCAGCAAAATCCACATACAAGGGACATACCTTAATGTAATAAAAGCCATCTATGACAAGCCCACAGCCAACATAATATTGAATGGGGAAAAGTTGAAAGCATTCCCTCTGAGAACTGGAACAAGACAAGGATGCCCACTCTCACCACTCCTCTTTAACATAGTACTGGAAGTCCCAGCTAGAGCAATCAGACAAGATAAAGAAATAAAGGGCATCCAAATTAGGAAAGAGGAAGTCAAACTGTCACTGTTTGCTGACAATATGATCATTTATCTTGAAAACCCTAAAGACTCCTCTAGAAAGCTCTTAGAACTAATAAAAGAATTCAGCAAAGTCTCCAGATACAAGATTAACATACACAATCAGTAGCTCTTCTATACACTAACAGTGACCAAGCAGAGAATCAAATCAAGAAATCAATCCATTTCACAATAGCTGCAAAAAAAAAAAAAAAAATACTTAGAAATATACCTAACAAAGGAGTTGAAAGACCTCTACAAGGAAAACTACAAAACACTGCTGGAAGAAATCATAGATGACACAAACAAATGGAAACACATCCCATGCTCATGGATGGGTAGAATCAATATTGTGAAAATGACCATACTGCCAAAAGCAATCTACAAATTCAACGGACTCCTCATCAGAATACCACCATCATTCTTCACAGAATAAGGAAAAAAATTATAAAATGCATATGGAATCATAAAAGAGCCCATATAGCCAAAGCAAGACTAAGCAACAAATCTGGAGGCATCACACTATGTGATTTCAAACTATACTATAAGGCCATAGTCACCAAAACAGCATGGTACTGGTATAAAAAAAAAAAAAAAAAGGCACATAGACCAATGGAACAGAATAGAGAATGCAGAAATAAACCCAAATACTTACAGCCAATTGATCTTCGACAAAGCAAACAAAAATATAAAGTGGGGAAAGGATACCCTTTTCAACAAATGGTGCTGTGATAATTGGCTAGCCACATGTAGGAGAATGAAACTGGATCCTCATCTCTCACTTTATACAAATTCAACTCAAGATGGATTAAGGACTTAAACCTAAGACCTCAAACTATAAAAATTCTAGAAGATAACATTGGAAAAACCCTTCTAGACATTGGCTTAGGTAAGGATTTCATGACCAAGAACCCAAAGCAAATGCAATAAAAACAAAGATAAATATCTGGGACCTAATTAAACTAAAGAGCTTTTGCATGGCAAAAGGAACAGTCAGCAGAATAAACAGACAACCCACAGAGTGGGAGAAAATCTTCACAATCTATATACCTGACGAAGGACTAATATCCAGAATCTACAATGAACACAAACAAATCAGTAAGAAAAAATCAAATAGGCCCATCACAAAGTGGGTTAAGGACATGAATAGACAATTCTGGAAAGAAGATATATAAATAGTCAACAAACATATGAAAAAATGCTCAACATCAATAATGATCAGGGAAATGCAAATCAAAACCACAATATGATACCACCTTACTCCTTCAAGAATGGCCATAAAAAAAAAAAAATCCCAAAACAGTAGATGTTGGCATAGATGCAACAATCAGGGAGCACTTCTACGTTGCTGGGGGGAATGTAAACTAGTACAACCACTATGGAAAACAGTGTGGAGATTCCTTAAAGAACTAAAAGTAGAACTACCATTTGATTCAGCAATGCCTCTACTGGGTATCTACCCAGCAGAAAAGAAGTCATTATTTGAAAAAGATACTTGCACATGCATCTTTATAACAGCACAATTCACAATTGCAAAATCATGGAACCAGCCCAAATGCCCATCAATCAACGAGTGGATTAAAAAACTGTAGCATATATATATGTGGTGGAATATTATGTAGCCATAAAAAAGAATGCATTAACAGCATTTGCAGTGAACTGGATGAGACTGGAGACTATTATTCTAAGTGATGTAACTCAGGAATGGAAAATCAAACATCCTATGTTCTCACTGATACGTGGGAGCTAAGCTATGAGGATGCTGCAAAGGCATAAGAATGATACAGTGGACTTTGGGGACGTAGGGGCAAGAGTGGAAGGGATAAAAGACAACAAATATGGTGCAGCATATACTGCTCAGGTGATGGGTACCCCAAACTCTCACAAATCACCACTAAAGAACTTACTCATGTAACCAAATACCTCCTGAACCTCAATAACTTATGGAAAAATAAAATAAAAAAGTAATAAATTCTTGATTATATGTTTTGCTAGAGAAATAGGAAGGCTTTGGTCTTTTGATGACAGAGAGAAGCTTAGGGAATTTGGAAAAATACAAAGGGGGAAGAAGCTTGTAGCTCCAAAGACAGATAAGCTAATTATTTCTCTCTCCCTCTTTCTCTCTCCCTTCTTCTAACATCTTTGATTTTTTTTTTCAAAACTTGAAGAAACTTTGATAACAATTTACCCTAGGTCCCTCCTTAACTGATTGGGAAACTGAGGACATCAGTGTTTAAGTTGCTTGCCCAAATCATACAACTAGATCCTTGGCTGCTAACTTTTCAAAAGGCCTTCATGAAATTTCACAGCAGAGACTACTAATGCTGGGGTTGGAGATGCCTGTGAAGGGAGAAACAAGAACGTCTGGTGATGATGAGAGAACTGGATTGGAAGGAAGGGCATATGTGGGCACTTCTCTGGATGAGTCTGTGTGAAGAGAGTTTTTTTTTTTTAATGTGAGTTTTATTCATGATAAATGATAAAAAGTAGGAAAACAAAGCACTCATGTTCAGTGTCTTGAACATTGTGTATTGTTCTTTTTGGATTGGAAAAATTTAATTCAGGACTATATGAACTTAGTTGGTACAGTTTCTCCAGTGTAGTTTTACTGACACATAAGTGACAGACTGTTATTTCAGATCCTTGCCAGGTATCCTAGCTATGTAGATATATACAAATTGAATTTTGGTATATGGCTACATTTAGCCACATTGATATGGGCTTCATCAGTTAAATATCTTTATAGCAGGCTCTCACCTTTATCCCTTCACTTGTCTATCTAACCTCAATATTCTTATTATTGGGGAAGGGTTTGGGGAGATGAGAAGCTGGCATCCTTGAAGTGAGACTCCCAGTGAAAGCCAAATGCATGCACAAGGAACATTCCCAGAGTGATGGAACCACACAGTGGGTGGACAGAAGGTTGGGAAACAGGCCAGATAAGACAATGTTTTAGTTTAAGGCTACACTGATAAGGGAAGGATGAAGGATGGTTTCCAGGTGGCGTGTTTATCACTTTTAATGTTGTTTAGAGAGCATGTCTGTCCAAGAGAGGTGAGTTTTGGAAGAAGCAGCCTCGTGTTATGTACTTTGGTTGGTATTTTGCAGATCACAATAATCTAACTGATAGATTTATACCACATGTATTTGTGCATACACACACATGTATATGTCACTGTTGTAGAGTTTTTCCAGATAATGACAGGACTTAGGTTCTAGAACTTTATAGGGGCATGATAACTGCAGTCTGAGCACTCAAGAGTGGAGCACTCTTCCACTCTTTGGGAAGCTGCTGATGACAAAGCAAAAACACCTCACTCTGTACCCCAGGACTCCAGGGGCTGCATTAGGATAGGGTAACCATGTCAGATGACCTGGAGAAGGATCAAAAAATTGGGCAATTATTTGACTAGGACATTTTTAGAGGGCACCTACCTTGCAGTTTATCAAGGATGTATAATTCTGTGTAATGAATCATGTACCTACTAGCAGGCAGAACTTCTAGGAATTCCCATGATTTATATCAAAGACTATTGATACTTCCAAGCTGTGATCTACCCAAGCACTTGGCCCACTCCCTCAAGGACTCTGGGCTGTGAGAGAGACCCACACATCCTCAGGTCCTAGTCTCCCAGCCTTGAGAGATTCTACCCAAACACCAACCTACAACCATTTTGTACATTAATTGCCAGATGTCTGATGTCCTTAAAAGTGCATAATTTTCAGCTTTTGTGGCTGAATCGTTAAATGGGCTCTTAATCTCCATAGTCCTTGAATTGTGACAAGCTTTCAAAGGAAGTGATCTCCACATCAAGGGTTTGAGCACAGTTTGAAAGGAGTGCTTAGCTGCAGCCATTAGTCCACCAGCAGGAAACTAGCAGGCTGTCATCACATGCAGCCCCACATTAGCAGCAAATGTAGGTTCTCAAGTGGAACACTAGGAAGACATTATTCCACACAGGGCCTGGGATTACTGCCTGTGTTGTAATGCAAAATAGAATCTGTGAAATGAACAACGCATGGGTCTTAAATCCCTTTCTTAAAAAAGAATCTCAAAAAACAGATGGGAATGGAGGCCTTTGCTTTTCTGAGTTGTATCGCCATTGTTGCCAAGGTTTTCTTCTCTGCCATTACCATCTCATGGTTGTTGTAAGTTCCCACCCTTGGTCGAGTGATTCCCTGATACTTGGTGAAAACCAAAACACAATTATGAAAGCAGTGCCTTTCCACTGATTGGCTGGAGGCATCCTTTCCATTGAGTTGGACTTCTAATTTTACTTTGTTCCCATTTGTCACCTCATCTCTGTTGATTCTGCCTTCTAAATTAATTCTTCTGCCCATATGACTTAGTCTCCTACTGCTAACTCCTCTCTTTACTTCACCTCATCTGTTTGAATTCCCTAGTGTCAGTTATTGCTTGGGGAACAAAGGAAATGGAATGGCTTTTTATTTCATTTTTTTTCTCCCATGGGAGACTTCTGAGAGGGAGCTTTGGCCTATTCAGAAGTATACAGTATTCACAGACGTGTACAAAGTCTGCCCCATGACATTTAATCTTTAAAATTATTCCTCGTAGTCAACTCTATTCAACTCTGGAAATTTCTTTATATTTAAAATGAGGCTAACTCATTCTTGGGATCCGGTGTTTCCAGATGTTCAAGTGTTGCTATTCTTTGATTGACTCAGTCTCTTCCACTGAAGTTTCAGCAGGAGCGGACATTGCTTTCCCATGCCTTCTCATAACTCATTACAATGTTGGGAAAGTCACTCCTGGAACATCCCCAAAGTCTGGAGCCCTGGAATCTGAAAAGGTACACAGCGGCAGCCATCCACCTGCACTCTAACCTTCCATGTTATCAGATCTGTCATTGTGTTGAAAAGTTGTACTGTGATATGGAGTTTAACTGTTGTCCTCATCTTCTACAAAGAGGGAGAGAGGCCTGGGGAGGCTTGGGTTATAGTTTCCACTGACCAGCTGCGTGAGCTTGAACAAACAGCTTTTCTCTGTCTCTAAGTCTGTAAAATGAAGTGGTTTGATGTTTGATCAAACTCTATACAGTTTGAAATTATTCTTTCTCTTAAATTTCTGCATGGAATTTATTTTCCTCGCTTATGAAATAGATGGCCTTTCTAAACTGTAGTCCTCAATGTATTCTTTCCCAGTCTTTTTCCTCTTACCCTAATTGTCTTACTTTTTGGGTATGATAGCTTCCCATTTAACTTGTTAAAACATTTTTATTTTTATCTATGATTTATTAATGTATCACTTTTTGTATAGAACATTTAAAATATTTTTAGTATTGGTGGAATATTTTAAAATTTCCTTTAGTTATATTATGTTAGTGAATTTTTGTTGAAGTGTAACATATACGCAGAAAAGTAATAATAAGCATAGGGTTGAATTGCCACCAAGTAAATCCCACTTAATTATAACCCAGATCAAGAAACAATTTAACAAGCTTCCCAGAATCCCCCTCCATGCCCCATTCCATTTACTTACCTCCCCATCAAGGGTGACCACTCTGCAGACTTCTAACACTATATATTTGCATCACCTGTATCTAAACTTTAAATAAGTGGAATCATATTGTATATATTGTTTGGGGTTTGGCTTCTTTCACATTATGTTTTGAGATTCACATATGTTATTGTGGAGGAACTATAATTTCTTATTCTCATTGCTGTAGAGCAGTTTAACTTTTCAAATGATTTTCTTAAACTAGCATAGGAATTTCCGTTCTGTGTTCTTAGACCAAATAAACGCTGATGATGTCTCTGTGGAGAAAGAGTTTATAGGCTAGAAAGTATCACAACGGAATGATGTAAGATGTTTTAACTTCTTTCCACCTGTGACCATGGTAACTATTGGAAATGCTGGAGAGTGTGGCGCTCAAAAGGAGCTACCAGACTGTTTTGTGGATATTTCAAAGGATCCCAGAATGTCCTCATAAATTAAGGAAAAGTAGACCTTAATCCATTTTACTGATCAAAGTACCTGATCCAAAAATCAGGCCTTAATCCATTTCACTGATCAAAGTACCTACAACATATAAGCTCCATTACGTATTTTGTTATCAATGTTACTTTGGAAATAGACAGATATGAAAGCACATAATCAACAAACTATGATCAATAGATCAAATAACTCCTGGGGCTCCAGGGTGGGGACAGGAACACAATGAAGAAGTAACAATGTAGTAGTTGGCTCCTTCAGATGAAAAAAGTCTAAAAAGCAAAGAGCAAGGCTGGGCTTAGTGCATGCACTCAGGACATTCTGAGTTCAAGTTTGAACTTGTGTACCATTGGCCATGCCTTTGAAAAGCCAGTTGGTTGATGCTTCTAAGCAAAGAGTTTTCAATACAATCGAACATTGCTACTTGTCAAGATTATATATTCTAGTGATAGATTTGATGCCCTACCAAGATGGGAATTATTCATGTGAAAAGTCTGAAAGCTCATAGTAGGAGTATAATCTCAAGCTATTTATCCAAAATGCCCAATTTCTCCTATACCTCTTTACAAAGATTTGCCCTAGATTCTTTCATGCTTTTTTACCTTTCTGCTGAGGGACAATTAGTTGTTAATTTCTTCCTTTAGTATATTTTAGCAATCTCCAAAGTGAACCAAAAAGTCAGATTCACTCCCTTTAGATAAAAGATCTTTGACATTTTCTCTTCTTTCTTGGCTGTGGGCAAAGATTTTTTTTCTTTTACTCATTTCCTTCTATCCATCAGGAGTTAGGATGAAGGCAGCATATTTATTTGATGTAGAATAAGTGGACAACTCAGAATCCTTTTAAAATGTTATCCATTTAAAAGGTCAGTAGTCCCATGTCCTTCAAGGTTTATCTGTCTGGCATTTGGGGGAGGGGGACAGTAAATGAATCTGTTGAGGCTGATGTGAGTTGGGGCCATCTGTGCCACAGACAAGTGAATGCTGCAGACTTAGAAAAGGTTTCAACAAACTGATTTTAAACGACTTTTTTTTTTTTTTTTTTTTTTAACTGGAAACATGACGTGGATTTGATATTCTACAATAGGGCACTCCCTGAGAGTTGTGAAGTAGGATATGGAGGAATGATTGATTTATTTGGTAAATAAAAAGTGGGACAAAGGAGAGGAGACTAGGATTCTTAAAGTTCAGTTTAACAAAGTCAGAAACAAACAAAAAAAAGGAAATATAAATGATACCACAGAAATACAAAAGATCATCAGAGAATATTAGGAATGACTGTACACTAACAAACTGGAAAACCTAGGGGAAAAGGATAAGTTCCTGGACACATACGACCTATAAAGACTGAATCAGGAAGAACTAGAAAACCTGAACAGATCAATAATCAATAATAATCAGTAACAAGATCGAATCAGTAATAAAAAGTCTCCTAACAAAATAATGCCCACGACCAGATGGCTTCACTGCTGAATTCTACCAAGCTTACAGAGAAGAACCAACACCAATTCTTCTCCAACTATTCCAAAAAATTGAAGAGAATTCTCCCTAACTCATTGTTCATGGCCAGCATTAACCCAATACCAAAACCAAACAAGAACATGACAGAAAAAGAAAACCACAGGCCAATATTCCTGATGAAAACAGAGGCAAAAATACTCAACAAACTACTAGCAAATTGAAATCAGTAGCACATCAAAAAGATAATACAAGTTGGCCATGGTGGCTCATGCCTGTAATCTAAGCTGGGGTGAGAAGATCGCTTGAGGCCAAGAGTTCAAGACCAGCCTAGGCAACATAGTGAGACTCTGTCTTTACAAAATAAAAATTTAAAAATTTTTGGTACATACCTACAGTCCTAGCTACTCAGGAGGTTGAGGTGGGAGGATTGCTTAAGCCCAGGATTTCAAGGTTACAGTGAACTATGATCATGCCACTGCACTCTAACCTGGGCAAAAGAGCAAGATCCTGTCTCTAAAAAAATTAAAATAATAAAATTAACTAAAAGATAACGTAACAGGATGAAGTGAGATTGCATCCCATACAAGGGTAGTTCAGTATACACAAACCAAGAAACACAATACATCACATCAAGAGAATGAATCCAAAAACCATATCATCTCATAGATGCGGAAAAAGCATTTGATAAAATCAACACTGCCTCATGATAAAAAAAAAAAAACTCTCAACAAACTATGCAAAGAAGGAAAATATCTCAACATAATAAAGGTCATATATGACAATCTCACAGCTAACATCACACTGAATGAGGGAAAGCTAAAAGCCTTTCCTCTAAGAACTGGAATAAGACAAGGATGCCCACTCTCACCATTCATATTCAACATAGTACTGGGAGTTGTAGCCAGAGCAATCAGGCAAGAGAAAGAAATAAAAAGAAAACTACATCCAAATTGGTAAAGAGGAAGTCCGATTGTTCCTCTTTGCAAATGACATAATCTTACATTTAGAAGAATATAATGACTCCACCAAAACACTCGTAGATCTTATAAGCAAATTCAGTAAAGTTGCAGGATACAAAATCAATATGAAAAAATTAGTAGAATTTCTATACACCAGTAATGAAATAGCTGAAAAAAACAAGAAGACAATCTCATTTGCAACAGCTACAAAAAAAAAATGCCTAAGAATAAATTTAACCAAGGGGGTGAAAGACCTCTACAAGCAAAATGACACAGCACTGATGAAAGATATTGAAGAGGACACAAACAAATGGAAAGACATCCCATGCTCACATATTAGAATAATTAATATTGTTAAAATGACTATACTACCCAAAGCAATCAACAGAGTCAATGCAATCACCATCAAAATACCAACATCATTTTTCACAGAAAATAAAAAACAATACTAAAATTTATGTGGAACCCAAAAAGTGCCTGAATACCAAAGCACTCTTGAGCAAAAGGAACGATGCTGGAGGCATCACACTACTTGGCTTCAAAATGTATTACAAGGCTACCATAACCAAAACAGCATGGTAGTAGCATAAAATAGACACACATGGACCAATGAAGCAGAATAGAGAACCCTGAAATAAATCCACATATTTGCAGCCAACTGATTTTTGACAAAGGCACCAAGAACATATATGGGGAATGGATACCCTCTTTAATAAATGGTGCTGGGAAAACTGGATATCTATATGCAGAAGAATGAAACTAGACCCCTATCTCTCACCATACACACAAAAGAAAACCCCTCAAAATTGATTAAAAAGCTTAATATAAGACCTGAAACTATAAAACTACTGGAAGAAAATGTAAGGGAAGCACTACAGGACATTGGTCTAGGCAAAGATTTTATGGCTAAATCTCAAAAGCACAGGCAATAAAAACAAAAATGGACAAATGGGATATTAAACTAAAAAGCTTCTGCACAGAAAAGGAAACAGAGTGAAAAGACAACCTGTGGAATGGGAGAAAATATTTTCAAACTATTCATCTGACAAAGGAGTAATATCCAGAATATACAAGGAGCTCAAACAACTCAATAGCAAAAAAGTAATAATCCCATTAAAACATGGGCAAAGGATATAGACATTTCTTAAAAGATGGCACGCAAATGGCCAACAGGCATGTGAAAAATGCTCAATGTCACTAATCATCAGGAAAATGCAAATCAAAACCATAATGAGGTATCATTTCATGCCAGTTAGAGTGGCCATCATTAAAAAGACAAAAAATAATAGATGCTGGCAAGGATTCAGCATAATAATAAGGAACTGTTATTATACACTATTGGTGGGAATGTAAATTAGTACAGCCATTATGGAAAACAATATGAAGATTTCATTAAAAACTAAAAATAGAACTACCATATGATCCAGCAATCCTACTACTAGGTATGCATCCAAAGGAAAGGAAATCAGTATGTCAAAGGGATACCTGCACCCCATGTTTACTGCAGCACTATTTACAATAGCAAAGCTGTGGAATCAACCTGAGTGACAACAGATTAATGAGGATAAAGAAAATGTGGTATATATACACAATGGAATACTACTTGGCCATAAAAAATGAAATCTTGTCTTTTGCACCAACATGGATAGAACTGGAGGTCATTATGTTTAGTGAAATAAGCCGGCCAGAACATATGTTCTCACTCATGTGCGGGAAGTATAGAAGTTAATCTCATCGAGGTAGAGAGTGGAATGATAGATATCTGAGGCTGGGAAGGGTGTGTATGCATAGAGAATGAAGAAAAGTTGGCTAATGGGTACAAACATTCAGTTAGATAGAAGAAATAAGTTCTAATGTTTGATAGCAGAGTAGGGTGACTACAGTTAACATCAATGTATTGTATGTTTCAAAACAGCTAGAAGAGAGGACTTGAAATGTTCCAACACATATAAATAGTAAATACTCAAGGTGATAGATACTCTAAATGCCCTGACTTTATCATTGCACATTCTATGCATGTAACAAAATACCTTATACACCCTATAAAATGTACCAATATTATATAACAATAAAAATTCAGCTTAAGGTCTACATTGCAATCAAATCCTGTGTTTGTGATTATTAGAAATCATCATCTACTTCCCCTTCCAATTTCCCCTATTTCCTTTAACATTAGTTTATTCTTTCACTTTATTTACGACTTTTGAGATTTTAAAAAGGCACCAGGCAGTATTTACTACTATTATTACTACTCTTAATACTACTAACTAACAAATGTGTAATGAATGCTTACTATATGTCAGGTATAGTGTCAATTGCTTCACATATGTTATTTATATAATCCTCTCAATAATCCAATGAGATAGATATTATGTCCAATTTACAGATGAAGAAACTTAGGTTCAGAGTTGTTAAGCAACTTGCCCAATACAACCCCACTAGTAAATGCTAGAGATAGCATTCGAACCCCAGCAATCTTACAACAGAACAAATGGCAAAAACTGCAGTTACTTTGCACCAACTTAACGTTATTACCAACTTTTCCCTATTTCCTAAGTGCAACTTCTGAGGATTATTTTTAAGTGAATACACATTTAATTCTTCTTCTTAATCTTCAGCCTCAAATACGCTTTTATGGATTCCATTTATTCATTGCTTCATGTGTCACTGTAAAACCACATCCTAGTTAAATCCCGCATCTACCTCAATGCAGATTCCAAGAATCTAAGGAATACCATTATGTGTAAAGCCCCCAAGGATATGAAAAAGAAGAAATAACTCTGTCCCTGTTGATCAAGGAGTTATGATATGTACACCAAATAACTTCAAAGTCAATGTGTTAAGTTCAAAAAGATGTTACAGATAAAAATTATGGGAATTTAGATGCAAGCAGCATTTGGGTCGAAAATTAAAAGTAGGAATTTGACATAAAAAGAAACAGAGTTCACTCCATTATGTATGGAGGCACAGTTACCAGGAGGAAAAGGACATATTCGCAGTGCTGGCTGCAATAAATTTATCTGATTGGGATATGGGTTGTGTCAGTGGCATACTCGAGCTGTACCTGCACTGAAACTCACTCTTTCTCCACCCCAAGGTTCCTTTCGATTAATATCTTTACTAAAATGAAACTTATACATAATAATAACCAACTGGGGTCTTTTTTGTCATAGTAGGATTCTGGCTTTTTTATATCTATATGATAAAAGGACTTACATATGGTTAGCATATCTATTTTTCTGAAGCAAGTATATGAATATACTTTAGAAGAATTTTAGCAGGATTTTAACAAATGGTTTAGCTTAATTTTTGGCTAATCAGATTCAATGTACTGTATTGGAAAGATGATGGACTTTTCAGTTAGAAGATGTGAGTTTTTATCAGTTTCTAGTCGTACAATCTTAGGCAAACACTGAGCCTCTAGGCCCCAGCTTTGTCATTTGTGAAACTAGGATAATAGTAATGCTTGGCTTGCCTTCCTAGGTAGTTGTGAGGACCAAATAAATAATACATGGACTCAAAAAACATCTACAAATTCTGGTTGCTAATTAACCAGTAAAGTAAATTATTTGGTAGATCTCATTCCAGAGTCATTCTGGTTAATCGGTATTTGATTCCACTCATCTTGTTCCTGCTGTTAAGCTCTTCCAGTGTCATCATATCTCTGAACAAATTTAACCATTAGCTTCACAATCACACATAATTTCTTATTCATACAAAGTTCCTATCTCTATAGGATGTATTCTCTGCTTCTACATTTTTTATGGTTGTAGTCAGAGTTAGTTGTTTCATGCAGTATCTAAATTTATATGAGTGTGTGAGGAAAAGAGTTATGAAAGTAAATGAGAGGGGGAAAAACTCCTCACAGATAAGGAAACAAAAACAGCAGATGAATGCTACCGAGAATTTCTCTCTGGAAGGTAATAAATGTATTCAATATACTTGTATGTATCAGGCACTAGATTAGTCACAAATAAGGTGATAGGTACTCCAGGTTTAGCTTGAGAGGCCACTAGTCTGTTTTGTGAGATTTCTAAAATCTCATCTATTTGGATCTTGGAGTTTGAGAAGATGCAATCATCTTAAAAGCTATATTAGAACTGATTTGTTTAAGCTACTTACTGAGATTGTTTAAGGTCTGCGAGCTGTTTTTTAAAAACTATGTTGGTAAGGCCAATGATGTGAATTCAAATTTACTGAGGCTTTATTCTAAACATCACTCCAGACTCAATCCTGGGAAACTGCTTTGCAAGTATGGAGTGGAAAAGAGACTAAAATAAAGCATGAAGGGCAAAAAACAGAAGCGTGCAGCCAATTTAGGGTTTGCATTATAACCTGATTAGGATGGCTCAAGAGAGTCTTTTATTTTCTGCATATGAAGGGGCAGTGAAAATAGAACACAGAGGTGATCTTCAAAAACTCCAGTGTAGTAGCTTGAGCCTAGGAGAGGAAACTGACAAGAGAAACCACTTCAGTTGTTTCAAGTAAGTTGTGGTCCATAGAGAAGGCTGCAAGGTTTACAGAAGGAGACTCAGAAAGAATCACAGCATTTTAGACCTAGAACATCGTCATTTTTCAAGTGAGTGAACTAAGAGGCGTTAAAGGGCTTACCAGGAACAATGTCCTTGATAATACTGCAGCTGGTACCATTCATGGGATTTCTCCAATTTCAGGTGATGACTTTCCTATAAAATGTTAGAATTGTTTTCTTCTGTGATTCTCTCTCAAGCTTCATGTCAACACAGTCCTGATTATCTCCATCGTGATGTCTTCAGGCTACCTTTTAAGATCCAAGGCAACTAAAGTTCCTTTATTTCACAAGTATTTATTGAAGGACTTCTTTATGCCAGGTCCTTTGCTAGCCGCAGGTGATACAATGCTGAATAAGACATTGTAATGCAAGCATACTTCAGTTATGAACAATCATGACAGATGGACAATCTTTCACTAAAAGTTTATTCAATGTATGTAAATTCAATGGAAATCAAATTTTGGGATTACAAAGTGATCAAATCATCTGCAACGTACCACTTCTCTGATACAAATCATCCAAAGAATAAAGCATATTAGATAGCTTAGGGATGGTGAAGATTCATTGTTTCCCTTTCACATTTCTTACTGAGGTTGCCTAATGGGCCAAAAGCAATGTTCAGTTTGCATTTTTATAAATTTATGTCCTTGAAGTTTGGATGCAACATGAATTCATTTTTGGTAGGACTTCCCAGGAGATTTGGTTGGTTCAAGATTATGTTCCAAATAGATTTGTTTAAGAATCTCAAAAAATAATGAAACTGTCCTATTCATGGCCATGCCACCTGACTCCCCCATTCATACCTGCCTGAGCCAAAAGTAAAGCGAAACAATACAAACACATTTCCAACCCTAAGCAGCATCCTGATGCCCACTGTTGAGTCTGAATACCCTATCTAAAGCAAAACCACAATTTGCACAGTCAATGAAAGCCACACCCCCAAATGTTTTTGTAAGATTGTTGAAAATGTAAACCAGCTTGAAATTTGAAACCTTTTAAAAATGTAAGGATGAGGCCGGGCGCGGTGGCTCATGCCTGTAATCCCAGTACTTTGGGAGGCCGAGGCAGGCGGATCATGAGGCCAGGAGATCGAGACCATCCTGGCTAACACGGTGAAACCCTGTCTCTACTAAAAATACAAAAAAAAGTTGGCCAGGCATGGTGGCAGGCGCCTGTAGTCCCAGCTACTCGGGAGGCTGAGGCAGGAGAATGGCGTGAACCCGGGAGGCGGAGCTTGCGGTGAGCCGAGATGGCGCTATTGCACTCTAGTCTGGGCAACTGAGCAAGACTCTGTCTCAAAAAAAAAAAAAAAAAAAAAATGTAAGGATGAGTAGAAAATTCTGTCATCTTGAAAAACGCAAAGAAAATAATGAAGACATACTGTCTTCAAAAATATCTTTCAATATATTGTTCTAGATTTTTCATAAGGAGCCCATGACATCAAAGAGCATTAAACACACTACTTCTGTGCACATCTGGTAAGGTGAGGTGCAAGGCTTCTATAACGAAGCTACTATCCAACTCAGGGTTCAAAGCGCTCCAGCTGGGACCAAGCTTTCTCTAGGAATAATAGTGACATTAGGGAATTCTCAGTGAATAACACTGTAAGATTTTGGATCTTAACATTTTATCTTTTGCAGTATATCAGTCATCACTTTTCATTAATAAAACAATCTTTGTATTTTTCGTCCATTCCTTTCACATTAGGATAGTCAATGGGATCTCACTATTCTGTCCAGTGGTGCCATTTGCCAGAAGAATAAATGATTGTTGAAGAGCTGCTAAACCAGTTGGGCTGCCTAAAGATAATAAGCCTCTGTGAACTAAGCATATGTCACAATAACTCTGCACTTTGTCAAAAGAGCCACAATCAATGGTCAGATCAAAATGCATATTCCCATAGTACACAAGAGAAGGAAAGGTGCAGATGCCTTTGGCTTAAAAAATAGTTTACTATTTTCTGATTACAAAAAAATTATCCACAAAATAGTAAACATATTAGTACAAAAAGAAAAGTATACACTTTTACACTGTTGGTGGGACTGTAAACTAGTTCAACCATTGTGGAAGTCAGTGTGGCGATTCCTCAGGGATCTCGAACTAGAAATACCATTTGACCCAGCCATCCCATTACTGGGTATATACCCAAAGGATTATAAATCATGCTGCTATAAAGACACATGCACACGTATGTTTATTGCGGCACTATTCACAATAGCAAAGACTTGGAACCAACCTAAATGTCCAACAACGATAGACTGGATTAAGAAAATGTGGCACATATA
>NW_026652282.1:19302345-19378707 GCF_009828535.3 Hylobates moloch
AGTTAATGGGTGCAGCACACCAACATGGCACATGTATACATATGTAACAAACCTCCACATTGTGCACATGTGCCCTAAAACTTAAAGTATAATAATAATAAAATTAAAAAAAAAAAGTATCCATAATCTTACCACCCAAAGGCAACATTGTTAACATTTTGTTATATTTCCTTCCACACTTTTTTTAGGCATATTTTCCCTAATTGAGATCATCCCATAGATCTAATTTTATTGTCTGCATTTTCGTAAAATTATAAAACACATTTTCTCACTCTTCACATGAGTAATTTTAATGGCTGCATAATCTTTCATCTTATAGGTATACCATAATTTATTTAGAAATCCCTTTTATTATTGAACATATATGGTGGGGTTTTTTGTTTCATTTTGGTTTTTTCTTAGTGAAGTTGTGTAAATATCTTTGGCTACAAGCAATCTTTGAACAGAAACTCTTGATAGGGTGGGAACACTTGAATACAAAAAAATATATTTCTAGATCTGTCATCAGACTATCAATTCTATCTCACCTTCTTCATTCAACTGATAATATTAATTCACTGAAGTAGTATATAAGACTCCAATATAGAAAGCTACAACTGATGATCTGGAATAAAACTGGAATATTGGGTCACATACTTATTGCATTTTCATTTGTCTATTGGATAACTTTACAGCTTTATTTGTCTCCTATTTTGAAGACAACTTTGGCTCAGATGCAAAGAGGTGCCAACATTGGTGAATATCTAGCCATGTCTTTATTTATGGCTCTGCTTCCTGACTGACATCCTCTGCTTTCTCATTTTCAGGTTTAAGATGTTTTTCTTTCTTTTTTCTTGTTTTCTTGTTTGGGCTACAAATTTATTTTTTCACATTGATTTTTTTAAATTTTTAAATTTTTTGTGGGTACATAGTAGGCATATAATTATTTATGGAATACATGAAATGGGAAAAATGAATTCCTAGAAGGGGATTGCTGGATGAGAGGATACACGCATATGTAATTTTAATCAGTGATGCCAAATTTCCCTCCTTAGCGGTTGTTTTATTTTTCATTTTCACCACCACTATATTAGAGTTAATTTTAATTTTGTTACTTCACTCATTAAGGAGTCACTACAGTATAAAGTCCTTCCAGATTCACAGTAATGAACAAGATATGGAGGTAGCTATGGAAAACATGGACGCCAGCTTGTGACGGTAGCCAAGACTCTGGAGGCCTCAATAGAGAGTTAAGCATCACTTCTTAAAATAATTTCATGGACCGGAAGAGTTAACATTGTTAAAATGGCAATACTCCTCAAATTGACCTATAGATTAAACGTCCATCAAAATTCAAACTATTTGGGGGAGAAATTGACAAGTTAATCCTGAAATTCATATGAGAATGCAAGAGACCCAGGAGAGCCAAAAATAATCTTGAAAGAGAAGAACAAGATTGGAGGAGTCACACTTCCAAATTTCAAATCTTACTACAAACCTACAGTAAAGACAGTATAATACTGGCATAAGGACAGACACAGATCAATGGAACAGAACTAAGAACATAGAAATAAACCTATACATCTATACTCAACTGATTTTTGACAAGAATCCCAAGACCACTCAATAGGGAAAGAAAAGTTGTCTTAACAAATAGTGTTGGAAAAACTGGATATCCACAGGCATTTAAAAAAAAAAAAGTTAGACTGCTACTTAATACCATACAAAAAATTAACTCAAAATGTAACAAAAACATAAATGTAAGAGCTAAAACTATGAAACTCTCAGAAGAAAACACAGGAGTAAATCTTGCTGACTTTTTTATTAGGCATTGTTTCTTAGATACGACACCAAAACCCAAGCAACCAAAGGAAAAGTAGACAAATTGAACTTCATCAAAATTAAGTTGTTGTAAACTTTTGTGCTTCAAAGGACACCATGAGTGAAGTGAAACGACAACCTATAAAATGGGAGGAAATATTTGGAAATCATATATCTGATAAGGGTCTAGTAACCAGAATAAAGAGCTCTTACGACTCATCAACAAAAGGACAAATAAGCAACTTGAAAATGGGCAAAGGACTTGAATGGACATTTCTCCAAAGATATACAGATGGAAAATAGGTACATGCTCAACATCATTAGTCATTAGGGAAATGCAAATCAAAACTACAATGTGATACCACTTCACACCCACAAGCATAGTTGTAATTAAAGAAAGAAAACAGAAAATACACTTGGTGAAAATGTAAAGAAATGTGAACCTATGCTAGTGGGAATGTAGAATGGTGAAGTTTCTGTGAAAAACAGTTTGGCAATACCTCCAAAAGTTAAATACAGAGTTACCATATGACCCAGAAGTTCTACTCCTAAGTATATACGCAAAAGAATCTCAAACATACAGTCACGCGTCGCTTAATGCTGAGATACATTCTGAGAAATGTGTCATCAGATATTGTTGCTGTGCGAACACCATAGAGTATACACACACAAACCTAGATGATATAGTCTACTACATACCTAGGCTGCTATGTAATAGCAGTAATGTTAATGATTTTCATGATCTGAGAAGCCTGTGCTTCAAAACAAGAAGTCTCAGTAGTGGACCAGGCACAGTGGCTCGCCCCTGCAATCCCAGCACTTCGGGAGGCTGAGGTGGGCGGATCACCTAAGGTCACAAGTTCGAGACCAGCCTAGCCAACGTGGTGAAACCCTGTCTCTACTAAAAACACAAAAATTAGCCAGGCATCATGGCATCCGCCTTTAATCCCAGCTGCTAGGGAGGCCAACGTGTGAGAACTGCTTGAACCTGGGAGGTGTAGGTTGCAGTGAGCCAAGACTACAACACTGCACTCCAGCCTGGGTGACAGAGTGAGACTCCGCCTCAAAAAAAAAAAAAAAAATTAAAAAAGAAGTCTCAGTAGTAGAACTTTCAACCACAAAGCTTGAATCAATCACTTCATGGGTGTCCATCACCATACCATACATTTGAAGGGCACACTATCTTTTTGTAAAAGCCTAAAATGAGACCGGATAGAATCAAACTCCCTATTACTTCTAGGCTGCAAACCTGTAAAGCATGTTACTGTACTGAATACCATAGGCAATTTTAACACAGTGGCAATTATTTTTGTATCTAAATATATCTAAACATAGGAAAGGTACAGTAAAAATATGGTATCATAATCTTATGAGACTACCACCATATATGTGGTCTGTCATTGACTGAAATGTTATCTGGTACATGATTGTATATGCAAAAACTTGCATGTGAATATTTATAGCATTGCTAATCATAACAGCCGAAAGGTGGAAACAACCTACATGCGATTAACTGAGTGAATAAACAAAATGTAGTGTGATTAATGGCTACAAAAATACAGTTAGGTAGAAGGAATAAGTTCTAATGTGCAATAACACAGGAGGGCAACCATAGTTAAGAAGAATTTATAGTATATTTCAAAATAGCTAGAAGAGAAGATTTGGAATGTTCCCAATATGAGGAAGCCATAAATGTTTGAGGTAATAGATACCCAATTACCTTGCTTTGATCATTACACATTGTATGCATGTATCAAAATATGCCATGTACTCCATAAATATGTACAACTATTATGTATCAATAAAAATTTAGATCAATACAATGAAATATTATTTGGCCATAAAAAGGTATGAAGTACTGATAGATGCTACAGCATGAATGTGCCTTTAAAACATTATAGTAAGTGGAAGAATCCAGACACAAAAGTCCAGATGCTGTATAATTTAATTTCTACAAAATGTTCAGAATAGGCAAATCCATAGAAACAGAAAATACTTTAGTGATTTCCACAGACAGGAGGAGGAGGAGGAGGAGAATGGGAAGTGACTACTAATGAGCACGGGGTTTCTTTTTGGGGTAATAAAAGTGTTCTGGAATTACATAGTGGTAAAAGCTGGATAACTCTGTAACTACACTAAAAACAAATGTTGTACACCTTATAATGCTGAATTTTATGATATTTGAATTACATCTCAATTAAAAAGCCTTTTTCCGTGTTATTGTTTTATTTTGGCTATCTAAACATTTCCGTATTTGCAATACTAATCTCCCTTTTGCGAAGTGTTTTGACACAATAGTTGGTTTGAATAATGCGTAGTGGATTGAGTGAATATGGCATACCCATTTGCAAAGGACCATTATATAAAGATCTTAACGCACTCTGTGTCTTCGTAACATTTTCTTCAGATCCATTATAGTGAAGTTGAACTAAAGATGATTTTGTTAAAAGCCTAAATTGAATGTCATCCAGAAGCAAGGTGCTTCCTCCAAATTATTCTTAGAATGGTTGTAGACAAAATACTGTAGTACTACTACTTAGATACAATTTAAAATATTATACAAATAACTGCCCTTCTGGAGTTTGCATTATCTTAGGTTGCATAAGATAAAAATTTTTCCTCCTATGAGTCTCACATATTCAAATTGCTTAATCATATCAGCCCCTGCTTAAACACTGTTAAGCTCATATTCACTCCGATGAAATACATATACTTCAGACTAACACACAAGATCACTCTTTCTGTAATTACCCACCCTCCCTACTACCCTCAATGCACCCTATTTCAGCTCTACTAAACCATATGATACTCCCTAATGTTAATGAATATCCGTGTGTTTGTGCACATTTAGTTCCCTCTGCTTAAAATGACACCTATCACCTACACACTCTCCAGAAAATCAATTTCTTCTTATCCTTTAAAGCTTCACTTCTCTAGTATGCTTTTGGTGACTTCTCTGCCATCTTCCTACCCAGTGTGAGCTCTGTGTTCCCATCACGCCCTACACCCAGCACAGTACTCTTCACATTGTATTGTTGTTATTTGTTTCTAGGTCCGTGTATTAATTTGGGTATTGCAACTATAATAGAGAATCCTAAACATTTTAGCAGATGAAACTTATTATTTGTTCATGTAACAGTCCAATGCAGGTCTAGTTAGTGGGGTTTGGGGACATCTGCTCCAAGCAATCATTCAAGGATGCTCTGGCTAATGGACGCTCTGTCATCTCTGAAGCAAAGATCTGCTAGGATGTCAATATCCAGGTTGGCTAAGAGGGAAGAGAGTTAGAAGGAGACATATCCTTCATTTAACTGTCTTGGTCCAGAAGTGATACAAGTCACTTCTGCTTACCTTGCATTGGCAAACATTTTTCACATGATCTCACCTTGATACAAGGGAGTTGGACAATTCTCTACCATGGAAGGAGGAGTATGAATTTTGGTGGAAAGTTAGGCAATCCTGTCAGTCTATTTCTTCCATTAAACATGGAACCTTTGAAAGTAGGAGCCATACCTCATTCATCCTAATAGTCTCATTCATCTGCCACATAAAGCATAGATATGGCAGAATTTGTAAAATGTTCATCAACGTGTTATTATTTTTTGTGTGCCTGCATTACCTTTATTTGTCTTACCACAGTTCCCCAGCCTTCAAACCAGATCTTTACCTCTATGTTCTAAGGAAAGAAGATCAATTCAGTAAGGCAAAAACAGGTGCAAGGTGGGAAAAATTCTGAATAAGATTGTGGACTGTATCAATTTCAATATCTTCTTGTGATACATTACAGTTTTGCCAAGATATTAACATTGGGGAAAACTGAATGAAGGGCACATGAGACCTCTTAGTATTATTTCTTACAACTACATGTGACTCTACATGTAGTTGTAGTACATGACCTCATAAATATTTTAATTTAAAATGTGGCTAAATACTAGGACCTAAAAATAAACAAACAATGGATGTTAATTTCTGACTTTTGCGCGTCCAAAAACTAAAGTCCTGGTATAAATAATGTGCTTGAAATAATACCCATATGATGATATTTAAAATATGTTTATAAATTCTTTGCTGCTTTCCTCAACTCAAGTGGAGCCTAATTGCCTTCCCTTTGAATATAGACCGATCTTACTGTCTCACTTCTAATAAACAGAATGCAATAGAATTAACTGCAGTAGGTATAATGTCTTGGAAGATCCCCACACCTAATCTCTGTGACCTGTGGATACCTTAGGTTACATCTTAAAGAGGTCTTTGCAAATGTAATTAAGGTCACATACTTTGAAATAGAGAGATTACCCTGATTATCTGAGTAGGCCAATCCAATCACAGGAGCCCTCAAAACAGAGAACTTTCTCCAGCTAGAGTAGGACAGAAAAGGCAGAGAGAGAGAGGTCAGAGATATTCAAAGCATGACAAGGACTTGGCCTGCCATGACTGGGTTGGAAGATGAAGAGGACCGTGAGTGAGGCTATGTGTGTGGCCTTTAGAAGCTGAGAATAACCTCTAGCTGACAACCAGCAAGGAAACAGAAACCCCAGTCCCACAACTGCAAGGACCTAAAGTTGGCCAACAACCTGCATGATCTTGTAAGTAGATTTCCCCCAGAATTTCCAGCCTTCAGGCTGGCTGACACCCTGATGTAAGCTTTATGGACAAGGAGTCGAGGAACCAGCCATACCATCTGGACTTCTGACCTACGGAACTGTGAAATAATAAGTTTGAATTGTTTAAGTCACTAGGCTTGTGGTAATTAGATATGGTCACAATAGAAAATGATTACAGTAGCACAATATCACTTCCAAGGCTAGATCATAAGAGGCAGTACAGTTTCCACCTGGAGTGTCTCTCCCTCCTCTCTCCTTCCTCTCTCCTCTCTCTCTCTCATAGCTTTGGAGCCCTGAGCAACCATGTAAGTATGGCTAACCCAAAACCACCATACTGGAGAAACCACGTGGAGGGATCATAAAGAGATAGAGATACCCCAGCTGTTTTATCCCTAAGCTGTTTGCATTTCTAGTTTAGGTACCAGACATCTCAGAGGAAGCTTGTGATATGGCTGTAGTCTCAGCCACCATCAGACTGAGAGACCCCCAAGTAGGAATCACCTAGTTTAGCCCAATCAACCATCTTAAATATAAGACATTGATGATGATGATAATGATGGTGATGATGATGATGATGATGATGATGATAAAACGATTGTTTCATGAAACTAAAACTATGAAACTTTGTGGTGGTTCATTAAAAAAAAAAAACTGAACACTTCTTTAGCTTCTTCTTGTTCCACAGAGAGGAGAGTAAAAGCTTTCTCTGTATGAATGAGGGAGGAGCTGAATCACAGACAAGTGGATAGAAAATCATTAGAACAAAGTGCTGATATGGGCCTTCACTCTTTACTTCTCTGGTAGGGATGAGGAAAAAATAGGAGGTACTTGTCCCTAACGTTTTACCTAGAAAAGCGTTCATCAAACTTTTACTTCAAGGGCAAGATAGTAAGTATTTTTAGGCTTCACAGGATAAGAAGCAAAATCAAGACTATAATGCAGCAACTTATATACCATTTAAAATATAACCATTTATTTGTATTGGACAAATATATATACTAGCATTTGTATTTATTTTTTAAAAAATCATACTTCCTTGCTTTCAAATATCTCACTGAAAGCAGTTTGCTCTTCAACAAACACTGTATTTCCAAGTTCTGAGATGGCAGTATATTTGATTGTGTATACAATGACTGTGTGATCTGATTTTAGCCAGTCTGTATGAGGCCTGCTTCTCTTTGCAGTTGTCTTCTTTGACTTGAAAATTGCCAGATACCTTGACTCAAACTGAGCAGAAAAATGCTAAATTGAATTTGAAACAGAAAGGGTGAATTTTTCCAGTGCCTTCCCAATTATTTTGCACATGATGTCATTTCTAGCATAGGGGAAAGAAACCTAGGTTTCAAATCACAAGATTTGAGCATAAAGCACTTTCTAGTTGCAGTACCACGAGCATGACAGCTAATATGTCTGAGCCTCAACTTCTGTAAGCCAATGGGATTAATAAGTGCCTGCTCACTTAACATGGGTGGTTGAAATTCAAATGAGATAAAGAATATAAAGGTGAAGTGCAACTTCAAAGTGTATGACGCTTGCTAATTGTTATTGATGTGTCTATTACAAAGGATTTGGTCTCCCTGGCTGGCCCGCCCGCCCTCCTTCCCTCCTCTCCTTCTTTCCTTCCTCCCTCCCTCCATCCCTCCATCCTTCCCTCCTTCTTTCATTCCTTCCTTTCTTCCTTGCTTCCTCTGTTCTTCTCCTCCACCTCTCTACCCACGTCACTCAACATGGTAGAGATTTGGGATCTGTGGCACATGATTATGGAAGGTGTCTTATGTCAGTAGGGCCTTTGGGGGCTTATGTTAGCCTTTTGTCCGTACATGCATTAATTCTCCAATAATTATGAGTACCTGCTCTTAGAGAGGCACTATATTTGGTGCTGTAGATATAGTAGTGAATGAGACAGACAAGGTTCCTCTCTCATAGATCTTAAGCTCCAATGGGGAGTATTATTAGTTTTCTATGACTGCCGCAACAAAGTACAATAAAATTAATGGCTTAAAACAGCACAAATGTATTATCTTTTAGTTCTGGAGGTGAGAAGTCTAAAACAGATCCACAGGGCTGTGTTCATTTGGGAGGCTCTAGGGAAGAATCTGTTCCCTTGTCCTTTACAGCTTCTAGAGGCTGCCTGAATTCCCTGACTGACGGCCTCTTCCTCTATCTTCAAAGCCAGGAATGTAGGATCTTCAAATCTCTTTCTCTCCTTTCCTCTACTTCCACCATCACATCACCCTCTGTCTGACTGTGATCCCCCTGCCTCCCTTACAGGAAACTTGTGACTATACTGGGTGCACTCAGATAATCTAGAATAATCTTCCCAGATCAAGATAATTAACTTAATCACATGTACAAAGTCCCCTTTTTTCATATAAGGTAATATTCACAAGTTCTGGGGATTAGGAGGCACACATTCTAGGTGGTTATTATTTAGTCCACCCGAGGGAAAGAGAGAAAGTAAACAGGCGTAAAAACAGATAAGATTTTAGAGTGTGATTTGTGCTGTGAGGGCAATAAATAGCAGCTGCACCATCCAGTGTGGTAGCTACAAGCAACACGTGGCTATTGGGTACTTAATTGTTTTGTGAAATTTGTAGATTTCCTTGATGTTTTGAATAAGATATAAAAGTTTGTAAGCATCTTCAATATTCTAGGCATATCTTTGCTTAATCATTTTGTTTTATTAAGCAAACAATCTTTGGTCACTTCCTATATGCTGGGGGTAATTGAGAAAGCACACAGCCTCTACTTCCAAGGAAGGTTCCATCAAGGAAAACGAGAAGTTGTTAAAAAAAAAAAAACAAAAACATACTAAAGATAAGCATGTGAAGAGTGTTGTGGAGCATATTTGGCAGACTTTAGACATGAATTTTATTTTTAAGAAATTGACAGAGAAAATTGTATGTATTTAACATGTACAACATTTTTTTTTTTTTTCTCGAGACGGAGTCTCTCTCTGTCGCCCAGGCTGGAGTGCAGTGGTGCGATCTCGGCTCACTGCAACCTCCGCCTCCTGGGTTCAAGCAATTCTCCTGCCTCAGCCTCCCAAGTAGCTGGGATTACAGGAGTGTGCCACCACACCCGGCTAGTTTTGTATTTTTAGTAGAGATGGGGTTTCACCATGTTGGTCAGGCTGGTCTCGAACTCCTGACCTCAAGTGATCTACCTAATATGATTTTTGAAGTACATATACATTGTGAATGACTGAATTAGTAATTAACATATGATTACCCCTAAATATTTTTATATTTATCATTTGTCAAGAATACAATATATTGTTATTAACTATAGTCACATTGTTATACAATAGATCTTTTGAACTTATTCCTCCTGTTTAACTAAAATTTTGTATCCTCTGACCAACATCTTCTCAATATCACTGCCCAGCCCATTCTACTCTCTAGCTCTATGAAATCTACTTTTTAAGATTCTACATATGAGTGAGATCATGCGGTATTTGTCTTCTCTGCTTGGCTTATTTCACTAAACATAATGTCCTCCAGGTTCATCTATGTTGTTGCAAGTGACAGGTTTCCTCTTTTGTAAAGGCTGAATAATATTCTATTGTGTGTGTGTGTGTGTGTGTGTGTGTGTTTGTGTGCGTGTGTGTATATACACATTTTCTTTATCCATTCTTCTGCTGATGGACACTTAGCTTGATTCCATATCTTGTCTATTGTGAATAGTGCTGTGATAAACAATGGAATGCAGACATCTCTTTGACACACTTATTTGGATATATATCCAGTAGTGGAATTGGTAGATCATGTGGTGGTTCTGTTTTTAATCTTTGAGGAAACTCCATATTGTTTTCCATAACGCCTGTACAAATTTACATTCCCACCAACAGTGTGCATGGGTTCCCTTTTCTCTACATCCTAGCCAAAATCTGTTCTCTTTTGTCTTTTTGATAATAGCCATTCTAACAGGAAGGAAGTGACATCTGACTGTGGTTTTAATTTGCATTTCCCTGAAGCCACACAAGATGTTGAGCATTTTCTCATATACCAGTTGGCAAATTGCATGTCTTCTTTTGAGAAATGTCTATTCAGCTCATTTCCCCATCTTTAAACTGGGTTGTTTACTTGCTATTGAGTTGAATTCCTGATATATTTTGGATATTAATCCCTTATCATATATATAGTTTGCAAGTATTTTCTCCCGTTCTGTAGGTTGTCTCTTCACTTTGTTGATTGTTTCTTTTGCTGTGCAGAGCTTTTTAGTTTGATGTAATTCCATTTGTCTATATTTTGCCTGTGCTTTTGGTGTCATATCCAAAAAATGTTTCCCCAGACCAATACAATAAAGCTTTTCCTTATGTTTTCTTCTAGAATTTTCATAGTCTGGGATCTTACATTTAAGTCTTTAATACATTTTGAGTTGTTTTTCTGTATAGTACGATTTAGGGTCTATTTTCATTCTTCTGCATATGGGTATCTGGTTTTCCCAACTCCATTTATTGAGGAACTATCCTTTCCTCAATGAGTACAGTTGGCATCTTGTTCTTTTTGCTCAAGATTGCTTTGGCTCTTTGGGGTCTTTTATGGTTCCACATAAATTTTAAATTGGTTTTTTCTATTTCTGTGAAAGATGTCATTGGTATTTTGATAAGGATTGCATTGAATATGTAGATTGCTTTGGGTAGTATGGACATTTTAACAATATTAATTCTTCAAATTCATGAAAACAGGTATCTTTCCATTTATTTGTATCTTCTTCAATTTGTTTCATCAAAGGTTTATAGTTTTCAGTGTAGAGCTCTTTCACCTCCTTGATTAAATTTATTCCTTATTTTATTTTAGCGATTGTAAATGAGATTTTCTTGATTTCTTCTTCAGATAGGTTGCTGTTAGTATAGACACACTACTGATTTTTGTATGTTAACTTTATCTCTTACAATTTTACTAAATTCGCTTATCAATTTTAACAGATTTTTCTGGAGTTGTTAGAGTTTTCTATATATAAGATCATGTTATCTGCAAACAAGGACAATTTAACTTGTTGCTTTCCAATATAGACGGCTTTTGTTTCTTTCTCTTGCCTAATTTGCTCTGGCTAGGCTATTGAGTTCTTTAAATGGAGCTAGTGTGACTGAGGAACTGAATTTTTAATTTTATTTCATTTTAATTAATTTAGATTTAAATTCAGATAGCCACAAGTGGTTACCATAATGCACAGTCTAGCTTTAGGCTTTTTGAAGCCACACAAGAAAATATTTCCTCTCTTTTTAACTTAGCTGAATTGCATGACTACCCATGAAAACAGCCAATACCCATCAGCTTTAATAAATGGAATGAGGCTAGTCAGGTGAGCAACTAGATACGTTTTTCTGCACTGGCCAAAAAGAAATACTCCCTATTACTATAGCAATCATCTAGTCCCAATCAGAGAATATTCCTTCTATTTGGAGGGAAAAGTAGATTGGGACACTGCTCATAATACTTCATTTCCTTCCATATATATCCACATACTTTGCCTGTCTTCAAGATTGGCTGAGTGTATTTCCTTAGCTCCTGACTTTGTTTTGGCCAATGGAGTGTTAACAGCTATGACAGACACATAGGCTTTAAATTTGCTTACATGTCTGTGTTTATTTAGCCTCTTGTAGAACAGGGGTAGAACAGCCTATCCCAGGTAGCCTCTAGTCCAAGGAAAATGTGGCAACATGGGAATACGCCTGAATTAAACCTGGAGACTGATACCTAGAGCATGGAGTCCATCCTAGCCTAGCTGAGGTAGAGCCAACCTGCAGACTTTAAGCCATAGAATTGTGGCTGAATTTCTTACTCAGCATTGCAGTAGCATAGCTAACTAATACAATGGGCAATATCAGAAGGATTTCTCCTTTCTAGGAGGACTTTACACATTTCTAGAAGCGGCTGACTTAGCTCCCATAATTCTTCCGAGCTCTCTGTGGTTTTTCCATTTAACGTGGGGTAGTTGACACGGGATTATTTGCTTTCAAAGCAGTTTTTTTCAGCAGTGGTAAGAATAGGGAGACCTTCAAAGTCTAAGGATTTGTGTAACAGAAATTGCACAGCTCGGTGAGCAAAGCAACTAAGTGGAACCCTTCTCTCAAAAAAGGTCTATTTCTGGCTTCAAAGACACAACTTTCTCCTTTTTGAACTCCCCATCTTGTAGGCTGTTAGCAGGAAAGCAAATAAAATATCACTATCTAGCTTTCCTTCCAAAGTAAGTGTGATGAAAAACAAAGACGGAAATGTCTTTTAAAAGCCCAGAGTACTTTAAATATGTGACTTTAATTTCAGTAGCTACAGTTGCTAAAAGTAAACCTGGGAATGCCTCTCAGATGGCCCTTCTCTTCTAAGTGACTGAGGCTTAGCCATTTCACCTGTTGTTTCTCTGCATGAACAAAGTTGTAGTCAGGTTTTTTTTTCCTTGTGATTTTTGCCACCTTCTGAACATTAATGATGCTAGAATAGTATTCTACTCTTCCCCCAGGTGCATTGATTTTGCTGCTTGAATTGATGTAGTCCCACAAAGAGAACACCTCACTGTTATTATCCTTTCGGATGCTCTATTCGCTGGCTCAGCCACCCTGCTCAGCTTAATGAAAAATAGACTGTGTTGATGGAAGAAAAACAGTTTCTCAGATCTAAGAGACTTCCTGAGCTTGAAGCATGAGAAAAGGCACCTACTCAAAAACTAAGGGAGCAGATTTCAAAAATTTAATATAGCAACCAACAAAATTATCAGTGGAACAGTGAACTATAGACTGTAAGATTTAAAACTCTGCTTGCTTATATATATGCGGGAAAACTTGCTTCCTATATGTTTGAGTCTGCCAACAGAGGCCAAAAACGTCATTATTGCCTATATTTTCTCTTTTGGATGAGGATATTTATTCTCTGAGGAAGGCATTAAATTGGCTCAGACAATTACCAATAGCCACACATGGAAGTTTGGCTCCTTCCTCTGTGCTCTTGTTGCAATTATTCAACTCAATTATATTATTGCTACTTGTAATATATGTCTAGAACCTTCTCACAAGGTCAGGGGTCAGCCAGGCTGACCCATGTGTGGCTATTGGTCCTTTGGGTCTAGAACTAATGAAGTAATCCTTTCTCCTGAAGCCTCAGGGCTGAAATCAAGGAAAGATGCATAGCTGAGTTGAATAAGAAGCTGAGTCTGGTAAGCCAGAGAGGTCAAATTACAGCAGATGGTTAAAGCCAAAAGGCCATAGCAGGTAATGGTGGGGGTTTAGTGACAGGGAGAAGAGAAACTCACTTCAAGAAAGCAAGGTGTTAAGCCAGGCAATTCTTGGAACAGGCATGGTTGTCAGAAGCTGGCACCTATGTGCCCAAAGGAGAGTATTATCTAAAAGAGCCAGCTACAAAGGTCAGAGATAGGGCCTATCCCCCAAGTCTGTCTCTCCCACAAGGCTGTGAGACCCCTGAGGAAGCTCTTATCTAATTCCTCCTTATGCCTCTAGTACATATCATACAGGAACTAAATAAATTTTGGCAGCGTGAAAAAAAATTGTCGAGATTAAGCAGATATGCAGTATTTCTGCTAATATAATGATTCATGTAAGTCGTTATACAAAGAGATTATTAAGTTATGTAAAATTTCATTTATATAATTAGTTGCATTTTGTGTAATCAAAGAACAGAAAACACAGAATTTAAAAGGTACAATGCATCATTTTTGAAAGAAAAACACTGATCATAGCCAGAGTTTTCTGGTAGGAAACTCAGTATATGCTTTTAAAGAGGCTACTGCTATTCTCTGGAGTTACTAAAATTTGTGGTTCCTACTGCCGTGAAAAGAAGATGGACTTAAAATGTACGCTTTAGGATCTTCTTAGAGAGAAGCACTTTGAAAGGAGAAAACACCATATAAGTGCCAAATCTTATTATTATCACCACTTCTGTGAATACCTCCAAGCCACAGGAAAACGTTCAGAAAAGGAGTCTGCTTTGCAGATAGGCTGTTGAGAGAAGTTCATCTGAGATATTCCACGCACAAGCTGCCTGCATTTAGTGCCATCTCCCTGAAATCCCAAATTACTACTGTCATCACTGTGTGTAGTAAAACTTTCAGGTAAATAAAAAGCACAACGGGAAGAAAATATTAAATGCTTTTACAGTGGACTAATGAAAACAATCCCAGAGCATTATTTACTTTCATGGTAAATCATAGTATGAAAAAAAAGAACAGTATACATTCCTGTTACTGACCACTGTCACTAATCACCATGGAACACTGGCTCTTTTTATTCTCTTCCTATAATCACAGAAAGCCTAAAATAAATATTTCTCATGTGAATGTCAGTTCTACTTTCAGCCTCCAGGTTTTCTAGAACTGCTCAAATTCTCATGCCCATATTCCTATATACATTCCTGATATGTTTATACACACATATTTAGAGCAGGGGTTGGCAAACTACAGCCTGTTGGCCAAATCTGGTACACTGCCTGTTTTTGTACGTCCCATGAGCTAAGAGTGGTTTCTGTATTTTAAAATGGATTTTGGAAAGTACAAAAAATAATATATTATGACAAGTAAAAATGATATGAAATTTAAATGTCAATGTCCATGCATAATGTTTTACTGGAACACAGTCAGGCTCATGAGTTTATGTATCATTCATGGCTGCTTTTGTGCTAAAAATGAATAGCTGTGATTGAGATCCTATCTGTCAAAGCCAAAAATATTTACTCTCTGGCCCTTTACAGAAAAAAATTACCAAGTGCTGATCTAAAGCATATTTATTGCTCCTTTTAAAAAACTGCTTTTTTGTTGAAGTATAATGTGATATTTCAATAAAGGGCAAGGGGTACAAACTCTATGAATTTTTACATACGTATTTACCTGTGTAACCCCCACCCAAATCAAAATAAAGAACATTTCCAGCATCCCAAAAGGGTTCCTCTCAGCTGAAGTTATCCATTTGTCTATCACTCATGAATTGATTCTACTTGTTTTGAAATGTAAACCAATGGAGTAATGTAGTATTTCAAATCAATGGAGTAATGTATTTTTTGGTTTGGCTTATTTTATTCAACATTATGTGTATGAAATTCATGTTGTTGTATGTAGCAGTAGTTTATTCTATTGTATGAATGTACTATATATTCTACTCTTGTTGGATATTGGGTACTTTTCAATTGTGGGCTATTGCGAATACAGCTTCTATGAACATTTTTGTATATGTATTGTAATGACTATAAATACTCAGCTCTCTTATGTATACTCCTAGAATGATGCTCCTAGGATGCTGATCCTTTAAAAAAAAAAAAAAAAAACAGAACTACAATTTGCTACAAGAAGGTACATTCATAGAACCTTTAAAAAATATAAAGCAAAAACATTTTTGAAGATGCATACTAAAATATTTAGGGGATAACTCGTAGAGTGTCATTTGAAAGGCTATGGCAATTATCTAGAATCTACCAGAAACAAATAAATAAGCAAAAAATAAATAATCCAATTTAAAAAATGGGCCAAGGACACGAACATATACTTCTCAAAAGAAGATGTACCAGTGGCCAATGAACAAGAAAAAACGCTCAACATCACTACTCATCAGAGAAATGCAAACCAAAACCACAATGATATGATATCACATCAGTTGAAATGATCATTAAAGAGTCAAAAAACAAGAAATCCTGGGAAGGCTGCAGAGAAAAAGAAGTGCTTATACACTGTTGGTGGGAATGCAAACTAGTTCAGCCACCGTGGAAACCAGTTTGGAGATTTCTCAAAGAACTTGAAACAGAGCTACCATTTGACCTAGCAATCCCATTACTGAGTATATACTCAAAGGAAAATAAAATGTTCTACCAAAAAGACACATGCACTTGTATGTTCATCTATGATTCATTCACAAAAGCAAAGACATAGAATCACTGGGCAACCCAGGTGCCAATCAGTGTTGGAATGGATAAAGAAAATGTGGTACATATACACCATGGAATACTACACAGCCATACAAAAATGAGATCATGTCCTTTGCAGCAACATGGATGCAGCTGGAGGCCAATATTCTAAGCAAATTAAAGCAGAAACAGAAAACCAAATACCACAAGTTTTCACTTATAACTGGAAGCTAAACATTGGACATAAAGATGGGAACAACAGTCACTGGGGACTACTTGAGGGCTCACGGAGGGAGAGGGATGTGGGCTGAAAGACTACCTATTGGGTACTATGCCCACTACCTGGGTAAAGGGGCCATCCATACCTCAAACCTCAGTATCACACAATATACTCAAATAATAAACCTGCACATGTATCCCTTGAATCCAGAATTTAAAAAAAGGAAACCGAAACTACATGACAGGTCCCTTAGTGTTCATTTCATTGTACTCTATTCTTTAGTGCATTTGGAAACCTTCCCAATAAAAACTGGAAAAAATAAGAAACAGGTTGCAGTAAATAATGAAGCAGATCTACTATTATACTACCCAACTAGAATGCTAGACATTGGGGAAAGTTTCAGCTTCAGTAACTGACCAGTCCTGTATTTCCTAGCAGGTGAACTTGTTTTATTTATCATGAAAATAATTGGTGATATCCAGCATAAATTGTGGGGACAAAAATAGAATGAAGTGGGAGAAATTTCACATCTAGAGCTTGCTAGATATACATTCTTAGGCAATGTATTTACCTTTGTCTGCAAAATGAGAATCTTGTACCCAGAATTACTTTAGGGATTATATGAAGCCAGACAGGTATGAGCCTTTTATTTAGCATCTAACACATGAGAAGCACTCAATAAATGTTGTTTAAAACTATGTCTATCATTTACAGGCTGAAAGGGAGTTCAATTTCTGGCAAAGTAACGACACTCACTGAAAACAATTAGAAAATCTGAAAAAAATATTAAAAGGCTCTATTTGAAGGCATAGGAGAACCATGAAGATGCAAGGATTAGTGGCACTAAGATTCTATAGAGAGGAAAAGCCAGAGAAGTAAGCCTGGTGTTTGGTGATGCTTTTTACCTCAAGGCCTTTGACAATTCCAAAAGCAGTGGCTGAGAGACTGAGAGACGGCACCGAGCTTTCAATAGACTCAGAGGGATCCTCAGTCAAAAGTTTGAGTTCTACACGGGAGGCTGGGGTGGGAGGATTACTTAAGCCTGGGAAGTCAAGGCTGCAGTGAGCCATGATAGTGCTACTGCACTCCAGCCTGGGCAACAGAGTAAGACCCTGTCTCAAAAAAAAAAAAAAAAAAAAAAAGAGGTTGAGCTCAAGACCACTAATAAGGATGGTTCCTGCCATATAATATACTCCAGGATTTCTGTTAGAATTCTAAAGGACTACATTCTAATTGGGAAATGGAGGGTTCCAGCTCTCAGAGACACTAAAGCCTAGTTTTGGATAATATTCCCTGATTGAATTAAGTTACTCTGGGATTCCTAGTTCCCCTAAAGCACCTGCCTGATGGAGGCAAAATAAAAATAAATGCACTCTGGAGGAAGAATACATCATCCAGATCCACAAATTATCTCTTAATTTTTTTCATATAAAATGTTGAACACACAATTTAAAAACAACCAGACATATAAGAAGGAAAGGTTTGATCAAAAACCAATAGAGAAAGCAGACAATAAAAACAGACTCACCAGAGGTCCATATAATGGGCATATTGTTCAAGGATTTCAAATATACAATTGTTCAAAGGATTTCAAATACACAATTGTTAATATATTCAAAGAATTTAAAGAAAATATGGGTAATTTTGGTAGCTAATTAAAATGGGAATTATAGAAATGGAAATAAGATTAAAAGCTCAATGGATTGTTTTAATTGAAAATTGGATGCAAAGGATAGATAATTACTTAACTGGAGCTTGGATCAGAATAAAAATATCCAGACTGAATCAGGGAAAAATAAAATGTGGGATTATACAGAAAAGAGCATTAGAGACTTTAGGCACACAATAAAAAGGATTCCCAGAAAGAAAAGGGAGGAAGAATGGTCAAAGATTGTTACAGAGATAAGGACCTAAAATTTCCCAAAAGTGATGAAAGACATCACTCCATAAGCTGAATACATAGCAAGAAAACAATACCTAAACACTTCATAGTACAACAGTTAACAAAAGGAAGTAGAAATTAAAATAAAAATGATATATCACTATAGACTTATTTTAAAAGGTTTTTTTTTTTCAATAGGTTTTTTGTGAAACAGGTGGTGACTAGTTACAAGAATAAATTCTTTAGTGGTGATTTCTGAGATTTTGATGCGCCCATCACCCTAGCAGTGTACACTGCTTTACATTTCTTTTTTATGGCTGAGAAGTACTCCATGGTATGTATGTGTATATATTTTTGGCTAATCTCGCTAATGGTCTATCGATTTTATCTTTTCAAAGAACCAGATTTTTGTTTCATTTATCTTTTATCTTTTTGAGTCTTTTGTTGTTTCAATTTCATTTAGTTCTTTTCTGATCTTCGTTATTTCCTTTCTTCTGCTAGGTTTGGGTTTGGATTTCTCTCGTGTCTCCAGTTCCATGAGGTATGACCTTAGATTTTCTGTTTGTGCTCTTTCAAACTTTTTGAAGTAGGCATTTAATGCTATGAACTTTCCTGTTAGCACTGCTTTTGCTGTATCCCAGAGGTTTTGAAGGGTTGTGTAAGTATTATCGTTCAGTTCAAAGAATTTTTTAAATTTCCATCTTGATTTCATTGTTGACCCAATGATCATTCAGGAGCAGGTTAATTTCCATATTTTTGCATGGTTTTGACGGTTCCTTTTGGAGTTGATTTCCAATTTTATTCCACTGTAGTCTGAGAGAGTACTTGATATAATTTCGATTTTCTTAAATTTACTGAGACTTGTTTTGTGGCCTATCATATGGTCTGTATTGGAGAATGCTCCATGTGCTGATGAATAGAATGTATATTCTGCAGTTGTTGGGTAGAATATTCTATAAATATGTTAAGTCTACTTGTTGTAGGATATAGTTTAACTACATTGCTTCTTTGTTGCTTCCTGTCTTGATGACCTGTCTAGTGCTGTCATGGAGTATTAAAGTCCACCACTATTATTGTGTTGCCATCTGTTTCATTTCTTAGGTCTAGTAGTAATTTTTTTGTAAATTTGGGAGCTCCAGTGTTAGGTGCATATATTATTTAGAATTATATTTTCCTGTTGGACTAATCCTTTCATCATTATGTAATGCCCCTCTTTGTCTTTTTTAACTGCTATTGCTTTAAAGTTGGTTTTGCCTGCTATATGAATAGATACTCCTGCTCACTTTTGGTTTCCATTTGCATGGGATATATTTCATTTGCATGGGATATATTTTTCCACCCCATACCTTAAGTTTATGTGAATCCCTATGTGTTAGGTGAGTCTCATGAAGACAGCAGAAACTTGGTGAATTCTTATCCATTCTTCTATTCTGTATCTTTTAAATGGAGCATGTAGGCCACTTACATTCAATGTTACTATCGAGATGTGAGGTATTATTCTATTCATCATGCTATTTGTTGATTGTTATAATAGGTCCTGTGAGACTTATGCTATAAGGAGGTTTTATTTTGGTATATTTTGAGGATTCATTTTAAGATTTGGAGCTCCTTTTAGCAGTTCTTTTAGTGCTGGCTTGGTAGTGGCGAATTCTCTCAGCATTTGTTTGGAAAAGACCGTATCTTTCCTTCATTTGTGAAGCTTAGTTTTGCTGGATACAAAATTCTTGGCTGATAATTGTTTTCTTTAAGGAGGCTAAAAATAGGACCCCAATCCCTTCTTAGTTTGTAGGGTTTCTGCTGAGAAATCTGCTATTAATCTGACAGGTTTTCCTTTATAGGTTACCTCATGCTTTTGCCTCACAGCTCTTAAGATTCTTTCCTTCACCTTGACTTTAGATAACCTGATGACTATGTGCCTAGGCGATGATCATTTTGTGATGAATTTCCCAAGTGTTCTTGGAGCTTCTTGTATTTGGATGTCTAGATCTCTAGCAAGGCCAGAGAAGTTTTCCCCAATTATTCCCTCAAACGTGTTTTCCAAACTTTTAGATTTCTCTTCTTCCTCAGGAACACCAGTTATTCTTAGGTTTGGATGTTTAACACATTCCAAACTTCGTGGAGGCTTTGTTCATTTTTTTAAAATTATTTTTGCTTTGTCTTTGATGGCCTGGGTTAATTTGAAAGCCTTGTCTTTGAGCTATGAAGTTCTTTCTTCTGCTTGTTTGATTCTATTGCTGAGACTTTCCAGTGCATTTTGCATTTCTCTAAGTGTGTCTTTTATTTCCAGAAGTTGTGATTCTTTTTTTTATTTATGCTATTTCACTGAAGAATTATTCTTTCATATCCTATATAATGTTTTTGATTTCTTTAAGTTTGACTTCACCTTTCTCTGGTGCCTCCTTGATTAGTTTAATATTCAACTTTCTGAATTATTTTTCTGGAAATTCAGAGATTTTTGTCTTGGTTTGGATCCATTGCTGATGAGCTGGTATGATCTTTTGGGGGTGTTAAAGAACCTTGTTTTATCATATTACCAGAATTGTTTTTGTGGCTCCTTCTCATTTAGGTAGATTATGTCAGAGGGAAGATACAGGATTCAGGGGCTGCTGTTCAGATTCTTTTGTCCCACGGGGTGCTCCCTTGATGTTGTGTTCTCCCCTTTCCCCTAGGAATGGGGCTTCCTGAGAGCCTAACTGTAGTGATTGTTTTTGCTCTTCTGGATCTAGCCACCCAGCAGAGCTACCAAGCTTCAGGCTGGTACTGGGGAGTGTCTGCAAAGAGTCCTGTGATGTGATCTGTCTTCAGGTATTGCTGCCATGGATACCAGCACTTGCTCTGGTGGAGGTAGCAGGGGAGTGAAGTGGATTCTGTGAGGGTCCTTGGTTGTGTTTTTGTTTAGTGTGCTGGTTTTTTGATGGTTGGTCTCCAGCCAGGAGATGATGCTTTCAAGAGCACATCAGTTGTGATAATACAGGGAGGATGCAAACTTGCCCTAGTGCCCAAGGGAGCACCCCGTGGGAAAAAAAGAACCTAGTATTCAGGTTTCTCAGGTGGTGGGAAGGGCCACAGAGCTCCCAAGAGATTAGGACCTTCGTCTTTGGCTACCAGGGTGGGGCAGGGTTAGGGGTGTCTGAGCTCAGCCTCTCCTAGGGTGGCGTTTGCTGCGGCTGCTGTGGGGATGGGGGTGTGGTTCCCAGTGGAATGGAGTTATATTCCCAGGGGGATTATGGCTGTCTCTGCTGAGTCACACAGGTTTCCAGGGAAGTGGGGGAAAGCTGGCAGTCACAGGTCTCACAGAGCCCGCAGTCCTAAAGTCCAGTCTCACTCCCACTGTGCCCCTGCAACAGTACCAAGTCTATTTTTAGACAGCCAGTCACCAGGGCTGAGATCTTGCCCCAGGCCATGAAACAGGGGCCTGCCGCAGTGATCCGGTTCCTTCATCTGTAGATGCTCTCAGCTTTCCTGGTGTGTTCCTGTGGTATTTCTTGGAGCATAAGTTCACGATGTGAGTCTCCATGTGCTGCTCTTGTCCATCTGAATGGGAGCTGCAAGCTAATCCTGCCTCTTGTCTGCCATCTTAATCCCTGCTAGTGCTCCACTATAGACTTAATAGAATGACTAAAATTCAAAACACTAACAACACCAAATGTTGGTGAGGATGTGAAGCAAAAAGAACTTCATTCGTTGCTGATGGGAATGCAAAACGATACACCCACTTTGGAAGATAGTCTGACAGTTTCTTAAAAGCCAGACATAGTATTATCAGACAATCCAGTATTCATGCACCCTAGTATTTATCCAAATGAAATGAGAACTCATGTCTACACACAAACCTGCAATGAATGTTTACAGCAGCTTTATTCATCATTGTCAAGATTTGGAAGCCCAAGATGTCCTTCGATAGGTGTATGGATAAACAAACTGTGGTGCATCCTTACAATGGAATGTTACTCAGCACTAAAATGAAATAAGCCATGAGAAGATACAGAGGAATCTTAAATGCATGGTGCTAAGTGACAGAAGTCCATCTGGAAAGGCTACATACTGTATGATTCCAACTCTGTGACATCTTGGAAAAGTCATAACTACAGAGATAGTAAAAATATCAATGGTTGCCAGGAATTTGGGTAGAGGGAGGGAGGGACAAATAGGTGAAACACGGGGAATTTTTAGGGGAACGAAACTGTACTGTGTTATCCAAAGTAAGAAACCAAACTTTAAAACAAAAACTATATGATGATCTTAGTAGATGCAGAGAAAGCATTTAATATATCTACCATTCATTACTGATTATTTAAAAAAAAAAAACATAGCAAAATAGAAATAGAGAACTTCCTCAATCTTATACAAGGCATCTATTTAAAAAACACCACAGCTAGCATCATAGTTAATTGCAAAACTCTGAATATTTTATTCTAAGTTCAGGAACAAAACAAGGATGTCCATTCTGCATTCAGTATTATACTGGAGTTTCCAGCTGATGCAATCAGGCAAGAAAATTAAATAAACAGCCTCTAGATTGTAAAAAAAAACAGTAATAAGTAAAACCGCCCTTATTCATAGAAGTCATTGTTAATGTAGAAAAGCTGATGAAATTTACAAAAAAAAGTTATTAGAACTAAAATGTGAGTTTAGCAAGTTTGCTGATACAAGATCAATATACAAAATGTTTATGTATTTATAATAAAAAGTCAGAAATTAAAATAAAAACAATACCATTTAAAATAGTATTAAAATATGTAATATTTTAGGATTAATGTGATGAAATATGTGAAAGATCAGTACAACGAAAACTACAAAACACTGTTGAGAGTTTAAATGGAGATGTAAATAAATGGAGACATTATACCACCTTTATGGGTCGTAAGACTTATTATTGTCATGATACCAATTCTCTGCAATTGATCTACAGATTTAACAAAACCCCATCCAAAACTGTAGCATGCTCTTTGGTGCAAACTGACAAGCAGATTCTAAAAGCCACAGAGAAATGCAAAAGACCCTGAATGGGCAAAACAATTTTCAAAAAGAAGAACAAAGTTGAAGAGCTAAAACTACCTGATTTCAAGACTTATGATAAAGTCTTAGTCATACTATAATTATGTCAGGCCGTGTAACATTACTGCAAAGAGAGACAAACAAGTAAGTGGAATAAAGTCCAGAAAGAGACCCCCACACTTGAACTAATTTTTCACAAAGTTGCAAGGCAATTCATTGTAGATTGTTTTTTCAATAAAAGATTTTGGAGCAAATGAATATCCGTATGCAAAAATATAAAATTTTATACATATCTTACATTATATATAAATATTAACTCAACATAAATCATAGATCTAAATGTCAAACCTAAAACTATAAAACTTGTAGAAGAACACATAGAAAAGCTTTGTGATCCTGGGTTAGGCAAAGACTTCTTACATTGACAATAAAAGGATGATCCATGAAAGAACAAACTGATACAGTAGACTTCATATGCATGTATGTATATAACACAGTTTGTCAACTCACCCATTGAGGGACTTTTATGTTGCTTCCACAGCTTGACTAATGTGTGTAATGCTGCAATGAACATGGGAGTTCAAATATTTCTTTGAAATCCTGATTTCAATTCTTTTGGATAAATATTCAGTAGTTGGATTGCTGGATCACATGGTAGTTCCATTTAAAATTTTTTGAGAAATATTGATACTGTTTTCCACAGCGGCTGCACCGCTTTATATTCCCACCAACAGTGCACAAGGGTTCCAATTTATCTACATCATCTCCAACACTTGTTACTATTGTTTTTAAAAATAATGTTCATTCTCTATTTTTAAAGCAAAATAATAACAGATGTTGCCAAGGCTGTGGAGAAAGGGGAATGCTTATATACTGCTGGTGGGAATGCAAAGTAGTTCAGCCCTAGAGAAAATAGTTTGGAGATTTTTCAAAAAACTAAAAACAGAACCACTGTTCAACTCAGCAATCCCATTACTGTTTTTTTTTTCCATTTATACATTAACATCAGGCAATTTATTACAAACACTGTACACTTTCTACTGCAGCTGTGTTATTTATTGACAGCAAATTTCTGCAAATAAGACAGTGAATAAATTATCCACTCCACGTTGATTAGGAAAAGTTTTTCTAGTTTCAGAGTACATACCCAAAGGAAAAGAAAAGTTCTACCAAAAAGACACTTACACTTGTATGTTCATCATAGCACTACTGGCAATAGCAAAGACATGGAATCAACCCAGGTACCCATCAACAGTGGATTGAATAAAGAAAATGTGGCTGCCTGAGCTCATGAGTTCAAGACCAGCCAGGGCAACACGGTGAAACCTTGTCTCTACTAAAATACAAAAATTAGCCTGGCGTGGTGGCACGTGCCTGTAATCCCAGCTACTCAAGAGCCTGAGACAGGAGAATTACTTGAACCTGGGAGGCGGAGGTTGCAGTGAGCCGAGATCGTGCCATTGCACTCCAGCCTGGGCAACAAAGCGAGACTCTATTAAAAAAAAAGAAAGAAAGCAAGAAAGAAAATGTGGTACATATACACCATGGAAGACTATGCAGTTATATAAAAGAATGAAATTATGTCCTTTGCAGCAACATGGAAGCAGCTGGAAGCCATTATTCAAAGTGAATTAATGCAGAAACAGAAAACCAAATACTGCATGTTCTCACTTATATGTGAAAGCTAATCACTGGGTACATATGGACATAAAGATGGAAACAATAAACACTGGGGATTCCAAAAGGTGGGAAGGAAGTAAGGGGGCAAGGATTGAAAATTCCCTGTCAAGTACTATGTTTATTACTTGGGCAACAGGATCATTAGAAGTCCAAACCTCGGCATCACATGGTATACCCACGTAACAAACATGCATATGTACCCCCTGAATCTAGAATAAAAGAATTTTAACAAAGAAAAGACATGGCCATCCTACCAGGTGTGAGGTGATAGCTCATTGTGGTTTTGATTTGTATGTTCCTGATAAGTGATGTTGAGCATCTTTTCATATGCTAGTTGACCATTTGTATGTCTTCTTTGGAGAAATGGCTACTCAGGTCCTTTGCCTATTTTAAAATTGGATTATTTGGTTTTTCTGCTATTGAGTTGTAGGATATCCTTATCAGTTAGATATTACCTACTTATCAGATACGTGGTTTGCACATTTTTTTCTATTCTGTAGGTTGCTTTTTCACTCTGTTATTTCCTTAATATCATTTGTTTAATGTCTAAAAATAATGCCAAATTAGTTTAATTTGGCTTTAGTTTTCTTGCAATTAAACACTGATTGCATTTTCAGCTTATGACTCATAGCTGCTGAAGAGTTCCTTTTACAGAATGAATCTGTAATTTAGTTTTTCTATTTTCTATGAATGCATTTGACTACTTTATCTTCTTTAGAAGTTCCAGCTCAGATGTGGTTGGATACTTCAATGCACTTGTGACTGAGACACAACACAGTCTAATTACAAAGCATTCTATAACTCAGACACAGGGATATAAACAGATATATAAAATATACTTTCATCATAGATTCTTATGTGCAATTTGGGCAAAATCACTGAACATTGTCTGAATTTCAGATTCCCAACTTCTAATGGGGAATTTTATTATAATTCTTTGACTCTTATTTTCACACTGTTTGTGGTCTATTACCAGGTGAAACAATTTCTTCTGGTGGGACTGGCAATGCTGAAAACTTATATTACTATACATTCACCTCTGCTTATGGAGTTTAATAATAGATATTAAGTATCATTCAATCTGGGATCACTAGAACCAGTCAGATGGTTCTGGGCCTGCATGGTCACATCTTTGCTTGAATAATTTATATGCAATTATTTTGCTTTTAAAAATAAGAGATGCAATTGGTGAAGCTGTTAAAATGACTGTAATTAAAGTAATACAAGAGAAAATGATCCAATTTTGTGGATAGCTGTTTATTCTGCATTTTACCTTTCAAAACAATTAAATTGTTGTTATACACTTATATGCTCACAGGGAATATTTGCAATGAAATTTTAAACTGGGGAAAATTAGTATTTTATATCAGCCCATTAGAAAAATAAGCAAAGAACCTAATCGCCCTCCATTAGGTTGAGACAAATGCTGGTCTCAGGAGATGGTTATTCCATTATTTTCCCTAGTAAATAAGAAAATAGGGGGGAGACTTCCCTCCATCATTCTCAGGCCTGTGAGGCCACTAGGATTGGTAGTTAAAGGGCCATAATTTGGTAAGAGTTTCTATGGCCCACTGAGTTATCCAATGATGACGGCTTAAACTATACTTTAACCCTACACCTGCCTCAGCTGATTCCCCACTCCTCCTTAGGTTAGAAAATTGCATTGCCCTGAAGGTTTGTGTATTTGGGTGTCTGGGTAGACTTGATCCTTCTGCCATTTTTCAATTAAATGAAAATTCACAATGAAATTACATTCTAAATGTCTTTCAAAAAGTACGAACAATTATTCATTACTCTATTTGAATAGCTCAGTAGCCTTTAGTTTTCATCTAAATTTTAATCTAATTGATAACGACCTTCAGCCAACTTCCTTCTCTTTCAAATTCCCTAATCACATTTACAACCATGCCATCAGACTGTCTTGAAATAGACACATCCACGTGGAGGTGACAAGGAAATCTATGTAGGCTTGAAATACTTAAAAAGAACTGGAGTGGACAAGAAAAAGAAAGATCATCCAAGTTCTTCAAGTTTACAAAATGTAATATCTGGTAATGCGTCTCACTTAATGGCCCAAAGTAATTTTCAAATTATTTTCTAAAAATAACACAGACTTTTTATTTCCAGAAAACCCAAGTTCAGCATGGTATTGCAGTGTTTAATATCATTTCAGAATAGTCACGAAGCCTTGTTTTTAACATTTCTTCATCTTTAAATGAGCCTAGCATTATTTCCCTAATGATCAATAAATGTAGACCTGTAACAGTCAAGATCTATGCCAATTAATCTGGAAGTGTTGGAAAAGTAACTTGAAGAGAGCATTGCTCCTCAGAAATAAATGCAACAATTTAAGAGAATCAGTGGGGTTCCAGGGCTTTACTGCCACCAAGCCAAGTCACAAGACCAAATGTGAAAACAATGTAATCAAGCATTTAAATGATTCATCTGAATGCTGGACGCTTGGTTTAATAAAGCTGGGACAACTTGCCTGACTGCTTGAGTGTTTCACATTTCATGGGTTTTTATGGGATTGTGTAGGCACTAACTGGAAGACTCTATGATCTATTTTTACTAAACAAAAATTGTGCGGCTGGGCGCAGTGGCTCACACCTGTAATCCCAGCACTTTGAAAGGCCGAGGGGCCGATCACTTGAGGCCAGGAGTTTGAGACCAGCCTGGCCAACATGGTGAAGCCCTGTCTCCACCAAAAATACAAAAATTAGCTGGGTGTGGTGGCGGGCTCTTATAATCCCAACTACTTGGGAGGCTGAGGCAGGAGAATCACTTGAACCCGGGAGGAGGAGGTTGCAGTGAGCTGAGATTGCACTACTGCACTCCAGTCTGGGTGACAGAGTGAGATAAATAAAACTTTAAAAAATTATGCATAGTATTGTACGTGCCTTGAATTTATATAATGCTCTCTATTATGGCATTTTACAAGAGAGAAGATTTAAAGTGTGCCATCTGACTTGCAAGTAAAAAGAGCATCTCCAAAATGATACTAGTTACTGTGAAAATACAGCAGCAGACAACTTGTTCCTGGGAAACAAAAGGATGATTACAAAAATCAATCGTTTGAAAGCCTTATCCTGCAAGAAAGGGCTCAGTTGTTAGAGTTCTGCTCCTCATATCAGTGCTTCCCCCTTACCACTTCCTTCTGGTACTGCCTGATCCAGGCTACAGGTGTTTAGGCCATTTTAAAGAAGAATGAGAATGTACCAACATGCAATGGGCATTTTCTTGGAGCATTTGAATCCATTCTAAGAGTCAGTCTAAGACTGATCCAAAGAAAGTAAGAGGAAAGTGTCCAGGCATAGTGGCTCAGGCCTGTAATCCCAGCACTTTGGGAGGCCGAGGCAGGTGGATCACCTGAGGTCAGGAGTTCGAGACCAGCGTTGGCCAAAGTGGAGAAACCCCGTCTCTACTAAAAATACAAAAATTAGCCAGGTGTGGTGTCACACACCTGCAGTCCCAGCTACTCGGGAGGCTGAGGCAGGAGAATCGCTTGAACTCGGGAGGCGGAGGTTGCAGTGAGCCGAGATCACGCCACTGCACTCCAGCCTGGGCAACAAGAGCGAGATTCCGTCTGAAAAAAACAAACGAACAGAACAAAAAAATGAAAAAGCATCATCCTAAAAGAAACAAAATAAACATAATTAGGCCAAATGGAATGGGCCTAATAACTTCATCTAAAATGAAAATCTGATCTCAAAAGTGTACAGATGGGAGTAAATGTGTTTTTAATATTTTATCTTACTTTCTTGCGCTGCACGATTTCAGGGTCGGTTCTGTTTCTGTTTAATTCCAAAAGGGCTGCATATTTAAGGATTTCTTCAACTTGGCGACAAGAAAAAGTAAGGGTAGTTTTGAAGAGATAAACTCTTCGGAGACTAAAGAACATTTTTTCAAAGTTTATCTTCTGAAAGCACATTAATATTTTTATCATGAAGTCTTTATGGTTTTAGGGTAGACCAAACAGCACGACAACAACTTAGTCATGATTCTCGTAACCATGGCACCTCCTTCACCTCTTAGCTGGTGTGTAATTAACAGTTTAAAAACTATCCTGAGTAGGAAATAGTTGTCCAGTATTATTGCCTCTGCACAGTTTGATCAGCTGCCAGCTGAGAAACCTTTGTGGCAAAACTTTATAAGCTTATCTCTTGGTTCATTTGGGTTAATGGCGGGGAGAAAGAAAGGACAGTCTTCAAGCTGCTGCTAATTAAAATGATTGCTATGACTCCTCTCTGAGGACTACTCTTTCAGTTATAAAGTGCATGTGTAAATGAAGCACCCCAGGCATCTGCCAATTCAGAAAAGCAAGTCACAACCACTGAGGCGCTTTTTTTTTTTTTTTTTTAACTGAGTTAACATACAATAGGCTCAGCTGGAAAATAAAATGGTGAGGGAATCAGTTTACAAGAGCTCTTTAGATTTTCTTGTATGATAACCTGTTTTGAGGAACATTGGGAAAATATTGTTTTTTTTTTCTTTTTTTTTAAGGGCAATTAATGGAAGTTGGATTTCACATTTATGGGACAAAGTTCTGACCCACCATTTAAATTTTTCATAAAGGGCGCTTCTGATGTTTTGGGGAATATTAGTGCCATCACAGCTACTGTCACTGTCCCACTCATGAACCAAGGGCATCTTACTAGAAGCACCATGTCTCTCTACCAGAAGTCAGTCTCCAGCCATTGCTCAAGTTGTGCATAGGAGAGGCCCATTCTGGGGAATTAGGCTTCCTGGAGCAGCCATCCATAAATAACAACAGGAATGGATAAATACCACAAGCCTCCTTTGTCTCTTAGATGGAACAGCTCTGAGATGTTCCCTCCACTGTTTCACAGAAGTTCCCAGTGGGATTGTACCCCAGCTACCCTCAGGTGGTAACCACCTATTATGCAACTTCTACTGGCTTCCTTCCTTTTTATGTCCTATTTCCTCATTTTCCTTTCAGTAATTGTTGGGATCACCTACCAAACAAGCTATGTGCACTCAAATCCTTGATTCAGGATCTGCTTTGCAAGAATGCAACCCAAGACAAGTGCTATTGCTAAGATAGAGCTATAGAGATATTCTAGTTTGTACAGATCCAAATAAATCACTTCTCATTTTATTTATCTCCTTAACATCCTTAATCACCACCCAAAAAAAGGAGCCCCAGTAAAATATGCAAAGCTTGGCAACACCTAAACAATACAAAGGATTATCACATATCTGATACCAAAACATTAATAAATGTTCATGGGATTTTGGTAAACAAGTCAAATTTTAAAAGAACTCACTTCCAAGCATTTCATATCACTTGTGAGACTGTCATACAGTCACAAGGATATCCAGGAATTTAGGTTAGACACCTATTAACTGGAAACATGATTAGTTCATTGAATACTAAACAGAGCACAAGTCACTGTCTCCTCTCCATGACATATTTCAGTTGAAAATGGAAAATTTGAATGTAAAACATTTAGTATATTCACTTCAAATAATGCATATTCTATATTTAACTATTTGGAGGAATTACCACTTTTTTTTTCTGCTTTCAACTAGGTGTTTGCCATGCCTTTTCCAACATTGGGCTTTGTATTGTTATTAAACAATGCCTACAAAGCTCTTTCCTCAAACCTCCTGAGTCTTTTAAACACACATATATTCTATTGACATGCATAATAAAGTAGAAAACAGAAGCTTTTAACAGCACAAATCAAGCTACCTCTCTCATTCCCCAAATTTGTCCTGATTATCTGGATACTACAAGGACATTGTACCCTTTTAGCCCAAACCATTCAATTGTTGAGCTTACTTTGAATGTGACTACACATGCAAACCAGATAAAGAAAACAAACTAAATTCAATAAACTCACAGGTCATTTACAAAATATTAACCCAGTTGTTAAATAGTTGCAGCTGGTCAGAGAAAAGGGCTGATGAAACTTATGCCACAGACTCAGCCTCCCAGGATTTGAATGAATTGTGTTCCGTATTACAGCTGCAGATTTCACAATTAATTTAGCCAAACACAAGTGCATTATTTTCATCACCCTTAAGAAAACTCTTATAATCCTGAAGTAATTTAGTAGGTGTCCCTCAGTAGTTTGTGGTCCACAGTTGTAGTTTTGTTCTCTTGCTTTTTTTAACATCCTCCAAAACCCTTTGACTCTCATTCTGCTACAAATTGGAGTGCTTACCTCAGAAAGATTGACTGTGGCTACCAGGGGGAAAGCTGAGAGTGAGTCCAATTTTTTTTTGGTCTGTTTGGCTTTTTCTGGGTTGCTTAGAATGCCAGATTTTAAAAGATGAACTACATACCATCTTATACCAGTTAGAATGGTGATCATTAAAAAGTCAGGAAACAACTGATGCTGGAGGGGATGTGGAGAAATAGGAACGCTTTTACACTGTTGGTAGGAGTGTAAATTAGTTCAACCATTGTGGAAGACAGTGTGGCCATTCCTCAAGGATCTAGAAGCAGAAATACCATTTGACCCAGCAATCCCATTACTGGGTATATACCCAAAGGATTATAAATCATTCTACTATAAAGACACATGCACACATATGTTTACTGTGGCACTGTTCACAAAAGCAGACTTGGAACCAACCCAAATGCCCACCAATGATAGACTGGATTAAGAAAATGTGGCACATATACACCATGGAATACTATGCAGCCATAAAAAGGATGAGTTAATGTTCTTTGCAGGGACATGGATGAAGCTGGAAACCATCATTCTCAGCAAACTAACACAGGAACAGAAAACCAAATACTGCATGTTCTCACTCCTAAGTGGGAATTGAACAATGAGAACACTTGGACACAGGGAGGGGAACATCACACACTGTGGCCTGTTAGGGGGTGGGGGTTAAGGGGAAGGATAGCATTAGGAGAAATACCTAATGTAGATGATGGGTTGATGGGTGCAGCAAACCACCATGGCACATGTATAACTATGTAACAAACCTGCATGTTCTGCACATGTATCCCAGAACTTAAAGTATAATAAAAAGATGGACTAATAAAAGAAAAATGAGAAAGAAAATAACAAATTTTGCTCTTCTTTTCTCCTGAAAGCATATGACCATTGCTGGACTTCTGAAATATAAATCAGATCATCACTGCAGCTAATAGGTAAGTAAGTATAAACAAGTACCTCAAGCCTTGGTATAAACCATATATTTCATATTCTTCATTTATGATGACTAAAATTGAATTCAAATTGCATTTTGTGGTATTTTGACTTCTCCTAAGGCATGTGCTTCTAGGAAATGAGGGAATCCAGGCTCTTCCTATGACCGCTGCTGATACTGTCACACTGTGTATCTATTCTTTATCCTTTTCCTCTGATTCTCCTCAGCACCTGCTCCTATCTTTCTAGAAAATTAGGATTCTATGAATTAGATGGAATGAATGCATTATATACCAGCAAGAATCCAAATAGAAAGATATTTTGGAAAGAGACCTGTAATAAGAGTATGCCCATTTGGAATACTAAATATTTTATTGATGTAACAGAGCAAAGACTAATGAAATTTGTGTATTAGGCAAAGCTGAGAGAGATCCCAGATATTTTAGAAGTCAGAATTGAAACAAAATGAAGTCCTGATCAATCAGATAAGCCATTCTGGCTTCAAAGAAGACAATGATAAAATACTGAATAATAAATAATACAAAGACTCCTCTATGTAAAGGGATTTTAAAAATTCAGGTAGAATAAAAAATAAATGTGCAAAAAATTCTACAATGTTATTCAACTTGAATGTGTTAAAATATATTAAAGTGAGACTTTGTGAACATATTATTATTGAAGTAAGGTTGTTTAGATAGTCAGAAAATCATTAACTTTAAAGTCAGAAGAGGGATTCAAATTTTGGCTCCTCCGTTTTCTAGCTGCACAACTGTAGATTAATTATATATTTTAGACTTTTGTTTGGGTATGAAACTGAGATAGTAACATTTGTTTCACAGGATGCTGTAAGGGTTAAATGAGCTAATGTAAGTCAGTGGTTCTCAAAGGGGTGACTTTTTTCCCCCAGGGGACATTTCGCAATGTCTGAAGACATTTTTTTGTTGTTGTTGCAATGCGGTGGGGTTGTGGTGTAAGTACTACTGGTATCTAGTGAGTAGAGGCCAGGGATGCTATAATATTATACTAAGCGTTCTACAATGCATAGGACAGCCCCTTATCAAGGTTGGGAGAACCCTTGTGAAGTGCATAGCCATTACCTGGTATGTAGTAAACAAGAGCGATCTATAGGTATTAGTTTAATTATTGAACTTGAATAAGAATACATAGAATCAACTTAATTTTTCTCAGAAGAGACAAGAGAAGAAAGTTGTAAAATTAAGTTGAGCCAAACATGCTGACAGTGATCCTGGGTATAACCACTGAAGGCCTTTGTGGGACAAACTAAAAGGCCCATTTCAAACTTTTTAAACACTAAAAACAAATGGTAAAATTTGAGCAATTAAGAAATGCTGAGACCATTAAAAAGTTGTTTTTGCTAGGGTGATGAGAGGCCTATGGAAAATTTTAAACTATACAAACAAATAAGACTGGATTTAACACATTTCAAGGTATTAAAGCTATTAAGATTATTAGACTGTGAAATATGCTACCAAGGAAGTGCCAGATCTACCACCAATTGAGACACTTAAAACTCAACTAAAACATTACAAAGTGTATTTCTGGGAAAAGGGAACTAGCAAAGAAGGGGATCAAACTGCTAATTCAAGACTTTTTTTTTTCTTTCTGATATTTGTATTTCAGCAGCTATTTTTAAAATGGTAGGAGGCAGAATGTCAAATTGGAAACAAGTTTCATGAGATGACCCATAAAATTACTTACTTGATCACTTTGGCAAAGACCATGGAAATTGACAACGGCCTACTATTGCAAAAAAATTAAAGCTGTTAAAGAGTTTCCTCTTCGATATTATAATCAAATTAGCTTTAGTATCTACAAAGTAGACAATGGACTTGACTTTGAGCCAAACAATTTTTTTTTCAGACATTAACGAAACCACCTGGAAATGGTTACATAAAAGATAATGATAAAATTCATTGTAATAATTTTTAAATTGAATGCCTATCTCATCTTAGTTGCAGTTTCTTTACCTCATGAATGGCATAACAATTCACAAATCTTTTAAAATATTTAAGGATTAATGTTTGAGAAGTACTTTGTAAACTGACAGCATATATATACTAGAATACTATGCTTCATCCTCTTTAATAAGAAAGCCATTTGACAAGAACCATCTCAACTGATTAAAACAAAACAAAATGTACACAAATTCACGAGGTAAGCAAAATATAGAAAATGTAGACAAGTCAGGCTATGTGACTTGCTGAAGGCCACTTGGTATATTTATAAGGTAGGGGTAGTGTGACAAAATTAGATTTCCCTGACAACTGGTCTAGTACCCTTTCTGCTGTTTTGACTGCCTTCCTTCCACTCCTTCAAGTGAGTGCTAATAAATGAAAGAGAAAATGCTTAAGTCTTATATTATCCAGCCATCTAAATGTTTATTTCCCTAAATTTTAAGCTCCTGGTTCATGGTTGAGTCCCTACATGTAGCAGCTGGGCATTTGATAAATATGCTAAATTAATAAATAAAAATCGAGATTTTGCCAGATTCAATAGATAGACTACTAGAGTTTAGATGAGATGGATATATTTTCTTAAGAATATCCATTAGTCAAGACAATCTCTGTTCTTGGTTAAGTCTTTTTGAATTAGCAACTATGAATTGTCAAGTCTTGTCTAAATTAAGACATATAATATATGAAAGTGTTCTGAAGTAGAAGAAATGTATAATGATTTGTTCTATTTTCATCACCACTAGCTGAAAGCTGGAATATGTTAATTAAAAGAAAATATTTCTGAACACACAATGGAGTTGACAAGGGGAACACCTTAGTAATTTTCCACTACTGGAAAAGTTGTCATGTAAAGAGGCATTGGGTTTATGCTATATGATCCAAGAGGGCAGAATTATAACCAAATGATTTTGGTTTTGGACTAGCAAAGACTATCCCCAAGTGGGAATGGCTTCCTCTGGAAGAAATGATTGTCTCATTTTTGGAAGTGTTCAAATGGGGATGGGGGCCATTATTCACTGGGAAAACTGTGAGAGGGATTCAGACATTGAGTAGAAGCTGGGTTTAACAAACTCACAAATTCCATCTTTGAGTTTCTATTATCATGATGGATAAAGGGATATAAATTAGTGAAATTGCTACCTAGCTCTCTACCTCAAAGACTAGTACTAACTAAAAAAAGTTGTACTTAAAATAAAACTTCAACAGCCTTTATTAGCAATGGGGGTCACACTTTATTAAACAGTGCAGTCAAACTGCACTCGTGTTTAGCCAGACTTTTCCTATTTGGGCACATTGTTTCTAATTGAAAGTAAGATAGATGGGATACTGAAATCTAAGCAGCACCAGTAATGGCTTCTAATTACTTTGTTGTAAAAACATAGGCATTTTTTCTCTTTTAATGGCTGTGTTTTCCTGCGGTTTCCAATTGCAACAGCTTCTTTGAGAAACTGTGTGAAATATTTCCTAGGTAATCATTTGGCTAGCCCCAAATGACCAATTTATGACAGCTACGCTAAATAATATAACCGGAATTCAATGGTACTGCCCAGTCACAGAAGTGAGTGTAAAATACACTGCAACTTAACTCTCCCTGCAGGATCATGGTTGTAATCTCACTGTTGGAGAAACTGCTTACTTCCCAAATGTGTCTGCAAAACACCAACTGACCAAAACAGTGATAAATTCAGTTAGTCAAATTAAGATGTACTCACAAAGTACAAGGCTCTGGTATGGGCTAGAAATGATTATTTTTCCAAAAAGGCATTTTTTTAAACAATAGTATGCATAAGCATAGTCAGTGGATTCGTTAAAATGCCCAGTCATCAGTTCCACTCCAAATTTTTGGATTCAGCAATGCTAGGATAAGGCATAGAAATGTATATTTTTAACAAGCAATGCAGGGGAGACCAAAGGAAGTGGCACATGAACTACATTTTGAGAAACACTGGCAATCCTTCTATATACTATGCTTTAGTTTTTCCCAGATTATGAGTTATAAACATAGTTGCTTTCCATGTATAAATATTTTTATTCAGAATTATGCTACTTAGGAAACTTAAATATAATTTGATAACCCTTCCTTTGGAACTGATCATTATTCTTACATCCATTTTTTGGAGGAGAAAACTGTGACACAGAGAATTAATTTCAATTCTCAACCTCTCCAAAATAACACTGAATTACCTCTGGTTAGCAAGTAAGCTTGGCTTTTGTACTGCTGAGACCCTAGAGAAGCCCTGTCCAACAGAACTTTCTGTGATGATGGATATGGCCTGCGACATCAAAGATAATAGCTAATAACTCTGTGTGGTTATTGAGAATGTGCAATGGGGCCAGTGTGACAGAAGAATTACATTTCTAATTTTAGTTGATTAAAATTTAAATTTATATAGGCACATGGGGCTAGTGGCGACAGTTTGGGGTATCATAGCTCTAGATAGGACTTTTGGGAGATGTAATTTTTGGGGGCAAACTCTTAGAACTGTTTCCTGAAACAGGGTGAACAATGGGAAGAATGAGGAAGACATTAGGAAGATGTTGGAAGTTAATGTAGTGCACCTGGAAAAGTTTGTTGTTTTTTGCCCACCAGACAACAGGCCACATGCCCAGTATTTTGTTGGACTAAGCTACCACGCTTTCAACAACCTTATGTAATAAAGCAGATGCCTTTACCCTCTGACTAAATTCAGTCTGTTGACCTGTGTTTCTGTCTCTCTCTTTCTTTTCTATAGATGCTGGCCTTTTCGCAGTGAGTTACCTTTAATATACACTTACTGAAAGCACACATCTTCACAGCTGAAAATAAAAATAAAATATATTCCATTACAATTTTGGTGACATCTCTCCTAGCAGATCTTGTAAGCTGTATTTCCCAAGCAATACCGCTTTTGATCACTTTCTCAATTCTTCACATGAAATATTCATTGGTAGTGAAATGTCTTAGTAAGGCAAGTTTAAGAGAGAAGAGGGAAAACAAATACTGAACCATGATCCAAGAATATGGTAAAAACAAAAGAAGCAAAAGAAAGATGGAAAAACATGAGATTTTAATTAAACTACAAAAATGTTACTGATTTTTATCCCATTCATTTTTCTTGAAAGACTTTAGTCTTTATTCTCTCCTTCTTTCCCATACCATGTACAATCACACCATGGCAGGTTCTTAAAGTCTAACTGTTAGCAACGCTGGCTGCATATTAGAATCACCTGGGAACATTTAAAAACTACTGACATCCACATTCTACTCTTGGAGATTCTAGTTTATTTGGTTTGAGGAGGAGCCCTGGAATAGCATGCTTCAAGATTTTTTATTTTAGGCATCACAGGATTTTAGAAGAGGAGGGGAATTAGAAATCAATGAATCAACTCCTCTTATTTTGCAGATGAGGTAAATGTGGTCCAGAGAAGGGCAGCAACTGGTCCAAGCACATGTAGTTAGTTATTTGTTCCTGAGCTAAGGCCAGAGTTAAAGATCTGATTCCTAGTCTAATTCTTCCAGAATAGTACACTGCAGCCTACCTTTATCTAGACATGTTTCCTATTGGTCCTACTCTTCCTTATACAATACCACTTTTGCTTTCCCTGTGGTGTCTATTTCAAAATTTTCTTGGGTTGTATGATGCATTTGTACTGATTAGCCACTTGAGGAGATTGTTATATTTACCTTTGGGTAGACTGTCTCTACCTAGAATATCTCAAATAAGGTGGTATATATTAGGTCAGAGCACTAGTTCTCAATCTTGGCTGCGCATTAGAATCATGTGAGGGATTAAAAAAATACTGATGTCTGGGTCTCCTCTCAAACCTAGTAAAATCAGCATCTCTATAGATGGGCCCTTGGCATTGGTATTTTATAAGTTTCCCGGGGGATTCCAATGTGCAGCCAAGGTTGAGAACGTCTGGATCAGAGGAAGATATAAAGGAAGACTTTAAATTATTAAGTGCGGGATGGTCAGAGGACATAAATGGTTATGCTGACTATATAACCCCTTGTCTAATATAATTTAATTTAATATAAATTTGCCATGTTGGCTTTACCAAGACCTCACAATTTGGGTAGTTGCCATGGTTACCACCAATGCAAGTTCATGGTTGAGAATACAGAAAATCAATATTTCCTTCACAGTAACATGTGAGCTATGCTGAGCTCAAAGACCCAGTGACTTTTTCAGTAGCTTTGAGAGGCCTGTTTTATGTTTGGTTTCATTTCAGAGGTACTGTTCAGATTCAAGGGCCAAACCTAGGAAATTATTTTTAATTTTTCTTTTGAAAAGTTTTCTTTAAAAGAAAAGTACTTTCATAAGACCTTGATGATAGTACTTTATGTAAAACGAGCTGGTTCAAGATGGAGCACAACAATCAAGAAGTATACTCTAAAGGAAGAGAGGTGGGGAAGGGAGAAAAAAAGAAAGGGAAGGAGAAGAAAGAAGGAAAGATGAGTAATGAGAGGAAGGGAAAGAGAAAAAAACAGATTCGATACTCTGAACTCTTACAATTTGCAAGCATTATCTCATTCAATGCTAAAACAACCCTCGAGCTAGGTGCTATTATATTTGTCATTATTTGGTTGGAAAGACTAATCCTCACAGGAATCCATTTGCTCAAAATTGCCAGATTCATAAGAAGATACTTGAATCTTGGTCAGGGTTTCTAGCTGGCTCTGTGATTTTAATAACTTCAGTATCCCCCCTTTCCAATTTAGTTGTTGTCTTCTCAATCAGAGTGGGAATTATTATTAACTGGACTTCTCCATTTGTATTACATGTGTTATGCACAGAAAAATGCAAGAGGTATGTGTTAGCTGTCATTGGTTCTAGTTCTTCACTGTTCCCTTCCTGTATCCATGCCCTTTGACATGTGACTTTGCAACTATTCCCTCTATAGAGTTGTGTATTAGTCCATTCTCACACTGCTATGAAGAATACCCGAGACTGGGTAATTTATAAAGGAAAGAGGTTTAATTGACTCACAGTTCCACATGGCTGGGGAGGCCTCAGGAAACTTACAATCACGGCAGAAGGCAAAGCAGGCACCTTCTTCACAAGGTGGCAGAAGGAAGTGAGTGCAAGCAGGGGAAATGCCAGATGCTTTTAAAACTATTAGATCTCATGAGACTCTCACTTTCACGAGAACAGCATGGGGGAAACCTCCCCCATGATTTCACTATCTCCACCTGGTCGCTCCCCTGAGACGTGAGGATTATGGGGATTACAATTCAAGATGAGATTTGGGTGGGGACACAAAGCCTAACCATATCAAGTTGTATTGTATTTCCTCATCTCTTGAGTTTGAATTTGGCCATATGACTTGTTTTGGCCAACAGAATGAGATGAAAATGATGGTGTGCCAGTTCCCAGTCTAGGCAAAAGTCTTTTGTGCCTCCACCATGCCATAAAGAGGTCAGACCCTCAGTGATCCAAGGAAGAGAATGAGAAGTATTTGGAGCCAACTCATAGACCTGTAGTGTGAAGCAGAGCTACCCCCAGACACATGTTTGATCAAAGTCCAGCTGACCTGTTGACCAATCTCAGACACGTGAGATTGCCCAGTTGAGTTCAGTAAGCCACCCAGTCCAACCACAGATGTGTGATTTGTGAGCAAGCCCAGCTGGAGTCAGTAGAACTGCAGATGTATAAGTGAATCAAATACTCTATCTATCTATCTATCTATCTATCTATCTATCTATCTAATCTATCTATCTCTGAGATTTTGTGATTGTTTGTTATGTCTAGTAGCTTGTATTACAGGATAAGAGAGAGCTAATATCACTGTACTTTTGAGTATGTGGACACATAAAAGCACACAAGGGCAGTCTACGTGTGCTAGAGTCAAATACCTGTACAACATGACTGCTGGGAGGAAAAAAACACCCTGTTGCTTATTTCTCCTGGTCACACAATTTCAAGTAACCCTGAGCCACAGGGATATTTCTTTCCTCCATGGTAACTGGTCAGTAGCACAGTACTTGTTAAAAAGGACCTTGAGTCAGAGGGAGAAGACAAAGAGAACTTTACAGTCATAAGGTTGATCTGTGGCTCCAGGAATGTTATTCTGAAATATCCTATAGCCTGAAGGTGCACAACTAGCCAGTGGGTCCTCCCTTCTTTATAAAGATATCACGTGTTGCTGATCTTTGCTTCTACTGAGCACTATTCTTAACAGCTATTCGTAACCTTTAGGGACTAGACACTAAGAACAGTGGTGACTCTCAAGGTTAGGCAAGTAGGAAAGGAAGATGAGGTTGGAAAGAGTAATAAAGGGAGACAGTTTTTATAATACACGTGCCTATCTTATCAGAATTGCTGGTGGGAAGTCATAGGCACATTTTATAAAATAAAATCACCCAACATACTCTGGTACTTATGAGTACCAGTTGAGAAAGACTTCACTAACAGGAGTCTTTTCAACTTTTTCAGTCTATGGCCCATCTTTACTATGAAATCCCACTTTCCACAATGAAAAAGAATTCTATGATTACCAAGAATTATAGAGAAGCAAAATAAACAACTTGTAGTAAAAATTTTTTGTTGGCAATGTATATGAATCTCATTATTAACTTTCAGAAATATGAGTCTTTAAACAAGATTCTGAGAGTCCTTGTACATTTTTGAAGTTTAGGAATCCAACTTCCCAAGAAATGAAGGAACAATGAATTCATATTTGAACTTCAATGCATATACATCTTAACTTCTAGTTATTGGAAAATTATACATAAAAATATTGTTGATGCAAATATGTATCCCTACTCACTGTAAGGTGAACAAACAACCATTCCCAAGCCAAATTAATGATGATGAAGCTAAATTGGCGGCGTTTATAATTAAAATTCAAGGATTAGAGTAATTAAAAACCACAATCAAATGAAGACAGCACTGATGATAAACTCACTGATTACAAATTGCCCTTTCTGGAATTTGGTGGAATTCCAACTGCATATATATTTAGAATCACATGTGGCAGCCCCATTTCTAGAGTGCAAATGAAAATCTTTAGTAGACTCTAGCAATCTACTAGAAAGAACAAAGCTGCGTCTTGATTATTTTGTTATAAGAACGCAAGGATGCTTTCAAAAGTTCTGGAGTAGTATCAAAGGGAACCAACCTAAAGGGGCTCCCAGTGGTCAAATTGTGGCACTGGATAATGAAAAGAAAATAATAATTGTAGTCAATAGTATTTCTGAGCATGAGATCTATGATTAATAGAGAAATATTAATAGGTATGATCGTAAGATTTTCTACTGCAATGCAATGGCCATCTGTGTGGAAAATGTTCATAAATTAGATGATATTTTGTACACTATTACAAATATTAATGGCCTGCAACAAGGCATTCAATTCATGGCTGCAAAAATAGATGTTATTGGGCTACAGCCTCGAGACTGGATATATTAATATTTCAAAATTCAGCAGAAAGGACATCACTTCAATTGCACTGGATGGGACCATCCAGTGGTCCTTCTAACCACTCACCAAATGACAAGGTCTCATGCTTTCCGGCCCTGAATCTTCATTTCCCCCTGTAAGATGTCTGCTGCACCCACTAAGAGCTCCTTACTCTTAGTTTCATGTATCACCTTACAGCCGTAAAAATAAATTGCATGTATTTTCTACTAGCCCAAAATTTGCTCTTTAGAATGCTCACCTTGTAGATAAACATTAAGATCATAATCATAGACTTTTCCTTGCCTTTTGATGACAACCGACCCTCAGGAAAACCACGCTTCCTTGAATTCTCCCACAAAATCACCAAAAAGCCCATATCCTATAACAAGACTCTTCTCATACCCTCTTACTGAGCTGCCTCATGGTTTCCTACCATGTACTGTCTTCCTCATTACATTGGGCCAATAAGCCCAACTTTTTTCAACCATAACTATGTCTCTGATGGTCTTCGGCTAGAAGGCACTGAACTCGCAAATAAGATTTGACCTGGACCACTTCAAGAACAAAATCAAGAGTTAACTTTAAAGTATACACTACAAGTAAGTGTTTTCTGCTGAGAAGGAGAGAGAGGAAAGAGAGGAGAGAGAGACAGGAGAGAGAATAATAACCACTAAAGTAATTAAACTTAAAAAAATCACCATAAGTTACTATGTTGATCTCCCTGGATTTGCTAATATAATTACTACCTTTCAATTCTAAGGTACAAGATTTTGTCATTCCGGATTGGAGGTAAATGTCAAAGAATGATTAACTAAGATCAAAATGATATACCTTTTTCTACTCAGTATTCATTATACAAACGATTTTAAATATTAGGTGTGTGCCCTTAATATTCAGGGCTCTAAAAAAGAAGGTAGTTTAATTGAAAAAAATTATGCATACATTTCAAATAGTGCAGAAAGTATTCATGGTTTAATTATCTGCAGGTTCACTGCAGAATCAAATTCAAAGCAAGTGGGTATTTAAAAGCCAAGAGGGGTGTGTATGTGTGTGGGGAAGGGCATGTGGAAATGCCCCTTTTAAGAAAATAAAAATATGAAAATAGAAATGTCTCTCTTTAATAAAATAAGTAGTTTTAATTAGAGAAGAAAATACAGCTAATCACTTTGACTTAAAACACAGAGCCTCAATTATTAAGATGGGGTCTGCAAATAACTTCGACTGTGATGTTAAGAATTGTGAATTTATAATCTGGTAAACTAAGTTGCTTTGAAAAGGTAACTAATCAGGATGAAGCAAATGTCTGAATATTACGCTGTACTCGGCTATCCGCCTTAATTCACAAACTTCTCTGTTGAGCTTTTCTTCTTTAATTTGTAAAGAGATTCTCTTGCTGTCAAACTGTTTTGCAATGAGAACCCGTCTTACCCCTCTGACCTTCAAACATGCATCATTCTGTAGGCATCATGGTTGGTGGGAAAAAGTTTTAAATAATTTAGGAATGTCATAAAATATGGTTAATGTGGGAAACAGTGATAGTTAATGTCACTAATTACTTTTTAAAAACATTGGCTGTATTAAAACCTAAGACAAACTTATTGCTTATATTTTAGGATTTTTTTTCTGCCCCAACCTGAATTCTTCATTCCAGTAACTCTCTAAAAAGGTTACTGTCTTCCACAGTGTAGACATAGGCAAAACATAACACTGTGCCCCATAAATATGTAATACAGTTGTCCCTTGGTATCTGTGGGAAGTTGGCTCCAGGACAGCCCCCTTACCAGCAACCCGCCCTAGTGGATGTCAAAATCTGAAGATTTTCAAGTCCCTTATATAAAATGGTGTAATATTTGTATGTAACCTACACACATCCTCCCGTATACTTTAAAGCATCTCCAGATTGCTTATTATACCTAATACAATGTAAATTGCATGTAAATAGTTGAATGGTTGTTATGCTACGTTGGTCTTTAAATTTGTATTTTTAAATTGTTGTATTGTTATTATTTATTTATTTGAGACGTAGTCTCGCTCTGTTACCCAGTCTGGAGTGCAGTGGCACGATCTCGGTTCACTGCAACCTCTGCCTCCCAGGTTCAAGCGATGCTCCTGCCTCAGCCTCCCAAGTAGCTGGGATGACAAGCATGCACCACCACATCCAGCTAATTTTTTGTATTTTTAGTAGAGATGGGGTTTCACCACGTTGGCCAGGATAGTCTGGAATTCCTGACCCCAGGTAATCCACCCGCCTTGGCCTCCCAAAATGCTGGGATTACAGGTAAAGCCACCACACCCGGCCTGTATTGTTATTTTTATTGTTTTCTTTTTCCAAATATTTTTTAACCATGGTTGGTTGAATCCACAGATGCAGAGGGCCGACTGTATATACAGAAAAAAAGAAAAAAAAAAAAAGGTTAGGGTGACTCGCATTGTCTGAAACAGCTCCTACATCTGTAGTTTCTTACCCCTGAAGCTGTCTGAAAACTGAAAAAGTGATTCTAACACGTCCCAAACCTGAAGTCCAACATGAGGCTTTGCTTACTGTTCTCGATTCCTTCACAAAGGAATCAAAGAGATCATGACACATGACACAGTGTTGTGTATACATAGAAGACACTACAAAGAGAAGCAAATCAGCCATCCTGCCAAGCCAGAAATTTAGTGTCTGGATTATGAGAATTTTCTCTGGGAGGTATTAGACTTAAAGAGCCACAAAGAATTAAAATCTGTATGTTTGGAAAGAAAATTAACTTTAATTATTTGGTCTTCTGAAACCATTATAGTTATGAACTTCATTAGTTCCCTGTAGAAAGTTTCTTTATAGCAAAGTTTGGTGGGTATATGTGGAGTGAAGGGTTTGGGAAGGGGTTCTGCTTATTCTCTATATTTATTTTTATGACAAGAATAAGCTCTTTGTGCTCATTACAACTCTCTCTAAAAGCAAAGTGGAAACAAGCACCATAACAGAGAAAAAGAGTGAGCGAGCGAGACAGAGAGAGAGAGATAGGAAATACATTTGCTCCAAGCTTTCTAAGTAGGGAGATTATTGATTCTTGCTTTTATATATGTAAAAACATGTATAATTGACTTGAAAACGCTAAAGTTAATATTTCTACCCAACTGTCATTCTCTGGTATATAATCCCTGTTATCTCTTATTTTCATTCTGTTAACATTTCTGGAAATAGTGGACATATTGAAAAGAGCACAGGTAAGTGTAATGAATTTTCTCTACGTAAACACACTCATGTAACTAACTAGATACAAAATTGGCAGCACCCCCATAAAGTCTTCATGCTCCCTTCTAATCACTAACCTCAGTTCCCCAGAGGTAAGCACTCTCCCAATTTCTAACACCATAGATTAATTTGCCTGTTCCTGAGTTTATTATAAATGAAATCTTATTGTGTGTACTCATTGGGTTTGCCTTCCTTTCCTCAATATTGCCTTTGTGAGATTCAAATAAAACACGATATTGTATGTAGCCCTAATTTTTTTCATTTTCATTCCCTTGAATGAATTTACTTCAACTTATTTAACTGTTCTAGTATTAATGGATCTTTGGATTGCTCCCAGGATTTTCATTTTGTCTTGCTTTGTTTTTCTTACTATTGTGAACAATCACGTAACGAACATTGTACATATTTTGTGGATCGCAAATGTATGCATTTTGTTGGGTTTGTTGCTAGGAACGGAATTGATAGGGCATACGACATGCACATGTTCAGTTCTCCAAGGAACAAAGTCTATCAATTTATACTCCCAACAACAGTGTGTGAGGCTTCCAGTTACTCCACGTTCTCACCGACATTTGGTATTATTGTTTTAATTCTACTTATTCTGGATAGTCTGAACTCATTGTGATTTTACTTCGCATTTCCCTGAGGTCTAATGAAATTAAGCATCTTTATATATGCTTATAGGCTATTTGGCTATTCTTGTTAGTTAAGTGCCTGTTAAAGACTTGCATTTTTTTTTCCTGAGTTGTCTCCCTTGTTCTAATTGATTTGTAGGAGTTCTTTCTGAATTTTATGAACAAGCCCTTTGATACTTATATGTATTCCAAGTATCTTCTAACAATCTGTGGCTTGCACTTTTACTCTCTTAATGGTTCTTGTGATGAAATTACTACCTTAAAAAATATAGCCTGGTGTGGTGGCACACACCTGTAGTCCCAGGTACTCAGGAAGCTGAAGTGGGGGAATCACTTAAACCCAAGAGTTCCAGTCTAGCCTGGACAACATAGTGAGACCCCATCTCTAAAAAAATGACTATCACTTTTTTCTTTCTGGTTAGTGTTTTTGTGTCTTGTTTAAGAAATCATTACAGTATCATGTCTATTACAATATCATGAAGCTATTCTATTTTTGTTCTGGATGGTTTATTTAGCTTTTCATCATTAGATCTACAATCCTCCTGGAATTGATACCAGTGTGTGGTATAAGGTGATTAAGATGATTTTTTTTTCCATTTATTAAAAGGAGCAGACTTTTTCTCATACTGTTATATTACCACCTTTATTGTAAATCAAATGTCCATATACTTGTCAGTCGATTTCTAACTCTATTATTTTCTATTGGTCTATCTGTCTATCCTTGCAGAGATACCACACTGTCTTAATGTAGTTTTACAGTAAGTCTGATTACTACCGGTGAGAAGCTTCTAACTTTGTTTCTCTCATACAAGATTGTCTTGACTTTTATTGGGTCTTTAATTTTTTTCTGCAACTATTGTGATAATCATGAATTTTTCTTCTCCTTTATTCTGCCAAATTAGTGAATGAATTGACTGATTTCTCTAATGTTAGCCAATCTTGCATTCATAGAAGAAACCCTACTTGGTTATGTTATTCATTTTACATATCACATTTTGGATATTTCCATTATACATTTTAGAATCTGCTTGGCAATTTACACACAAACACCCCTTCCTGGGATTTTATGATGGCATTTAATTAGATCAATTAGGGGACAATTAATATCTTTACATCAACCAAGAGCATGGTATGGTATACTCCTCTATTTATTGAGATCTTCAATTTCAATAATATTTTATAGTTTTGTGGTAGAATTCTTTCATACCATTTCTTAAGTTTATTCCTAGATATTTCATGTTTGTTGGTGCTATTGTAGTCTATCCTTTTTAAGTTTCATTTTCTAATTGATTGTTGCTGGTACATAGTAATACGATTGATTTTTTTAATCTGGTGACTTTCCTAAATTCATGCATAATACTAATGGGATATCTATTATTGTTTTTGTATTTTCTGCTTACACAATTATGTCACCTAAAAATAATAACACCTTATTTTTCTTTCCAAATCTTATTTTACTTTTTTGCCTTATTGCACTTGCTATGACCTCTAGTAAAATGTTGAATAGAAGAGGTGGTAGCAGACTGCTCATCTTTCCTAATGTCAAAAGGAAAGCTTTCACTAGTTTATTATCAGGTATTTATTTAGGGAGAGATGAGGTCTCATTCTGTTGCCCAAGCTGGAGTGCAGTGGTACACTCATGGCTCCTTGCAGCCTTGAAATCCTGGGGTCAAGCAATCCTCTCACCCCAGCCTCCCTCGGAGCTGGGATGACAGGCACGTGCCACCATACCTGGCTAAGTTTTTATTTTTTATAGAATGGGAATCTCACTATGTTGCCCAGGCTGATCTCAAACTCCTGGCCTCAAATGATCCTCCCACCTCAGCCTCCCAAAGTGCTGGGATTACAGGCATGGGCCATTACACTCAGGCTTACAAAGTATTAGGTTTACTGTAGGTTTCTTGTAGATACCCTTTATCAAATTAAGGAGATTATTTTTTATTCCTAGTTTCTGAATGATTTTTTTTTATTGTTATACTTTAGGTTTTAGGGTACAAATTAAAATTTAAAGTTGACAATTTTTTTCTGCATCTATTGTGATAATCGTGAATTTCTCTTCTCCTTTATTCTGCGAAATTAATGAATGAATTGACTGATTTCTCTAATGTTAGCCAACCTTGGATTCATACAAGAAACTCTACTTGGTTATGATATTCATTTTATATATTACATAATCTGGTATGTCAATATCTTATTTAAGATATATATATATATTTATGACAGAGAATTTGTGCAACTTTTCTTTCTTGAAAGTTCTTCGTCAGATTTTGGTAAAAAGATTATGCCGGTCTCATAAAACTAGTTGAGAAATATCTTTTTGTCCTTATTCCCTGGAAGACATGTTATTACACTGATTCCTTAAATCTCTGAACAGATCACTTTGGCCTGGAATTTTCTTTCTGGGAAAGTTTTAAATTGCAATTCGATTTTTAGCATATATTTATTTAGATTTTCTACTCATTGCCAAAAAGTTGTTCAAAATACCCTCTCGTTATCTGAAATTTCTGTAGTCATGTCCCCTTGTATATTTGTTACATTTATTATTTCACACTTTTTTCTTCATTCACTTTGCCAGGGGTTTATCTGTCATTTGTCTTTTTAAAGAACCACCTTATGCATTTTTTCTTCATTATTGAACATTTACTTTCATTTCAGTACTTTCTGCTTTTTGTCATTTACTTCCTTTGAATTTAATCTGATGTTTACTTTTACTAATACCTGGAGAAGAATACTTGTATTGTTGATCAGCAGTTTTGCTTCTTTTCTAATAACGTCTTTATGGGCTATACATTTTACTCTATGTATGGCTTTAGTTTTATATGTAGTATTTTCATTATCTTTCAGTTCAAACCGTTTTCTAATATCCATTGTAATTCCTTCAATGATCCATGTGTTATTTAAAATTATATTGCTTAATTTCCAAACACACGGGCCCTTTTTTGGTTATACTTTCTGTTACAGATTTCTAGCTTAATTATATTAGGTTCAGAAAATAAACTCTGTGCCATTTCAGCCTCTTGAGATTTGTTGAGACTTACTTTATGCTCAAGTATATGGTTAGTGTTGCACATGAAAAGAATGTGTATTCTGTAATTGTTGAGTGCTAAATTCTGTATGTGTCAATTAAGTTGTGAATCATGTGTTCTAACTTTCCATGTTACCCGATTTTCTTTTGGTTTATCAGTTACTAACAGAGATGTGTTTAAATTCTCTGCCATGATTGTACATTTGTTTGTTCCTAGTGTTTACCTCAGTGCTTTAAAAAAAATACGTTAGATGCACACAAATATGAAATTGTTTAATCCTCATGGTAAACTAAATAGTTTACCACTATGAATTGTTCTTCCTTTTCTCTAGTTATTTTAGTAAAATTATTTCACCTTTCTTTTGGTTAGTGTTTAAAATGTTCCCTCTCACTCTTTTATGTTCAACCTATCTGTATCTTTCAATTTAAACTCTATCTCTTATAAGTAGCTTAGTCATTGTTTTCTTTTAGTCGAAGTTTTTCATACATAATTGAAGTATTTGGTACATATAACTTAATGTGATTACAGATATATTTAGTATCAAATCTACTATTTTATTCTATTTGTCATTGTTGTATGTCCCCTTTGCTCTTCTCTCATGCTTCTTGTGGGTTTTTTTTTAACATTTCATTTTTTATCTTCTATTAATTTATTAGTATGCTGTCTTTTAGCATCACTTCACAATTTACTCCAGGAATTATAACCTGCATTCATAACTTTTCAAACTCTAACATAAATTAGTAATTTTACAGCTTCCCAAATAATGGAAGGACCTTATAAAACTTTAACTTTTACTCCTCTCCTGCTTTTATGCTGTTCTTTTTTGAATTTTAATTCTGTTTATATTCAAAACAGTTTAAGACATTACTACTGTGTTACGCAGTCAGATTTATGTAGGTTTACCCATATATTTACTCTTTCCACTGTTTTTCATTCCTTATTGCATCTCTATCCTTCTCTGCGGGATTTATCTTCTCTTTGAAGATTCTCCTTTTGTAGTCTCTATAGTGTACATCTGCATTTAGTTTTATTGTGAAGAACATCTTGATTAGATATTGATTTCTAGGTTGGCAATTATTTTTCTTTGGCACTCTGAGGAAATACTTTATTTTGTTATACAGTTAACTATCAGTCTTATTTTGCTCTTTGAAGGAAGCACATCTAATTTCCTTCTATGGTTGCTTCAGATTTAAGATTTTCTTTTTGAGTTTCATTTTTAGCAGTTCTATGATGTGCTCAGATGTTGTTTTATTTCTAAATAATAATATGATTATCTTTGCATGTAACTTGCTTGGAGTTTGTAATGCTTGTTTTGAATGTGACTTCACAGCTTTAATCAATTTTGGAAAATTCTCTGCCTGTGTGTCTTTAAGCGTGGCCTTTTCCATATTTGGCTCTTTCCTCTCCTGGGATTCCAGTTGAATTCATGCACCACCTTTTCACTATTATATTATTATGCTATTTTTGTATTTTCCATCCTTTGTCTGTTTGTGATCCAGTCTGGATATTTACTCTTGCCCTGTATTACACACAGTTAACAAATTCTCTCTTCAGTTGTGTCTAATCCCCTAATAAGCCTAACCACCGAGTTTTTATTTCAGTTATTGTATTTTTAAATTTTAGAATCTTAATTAAGACCTACTAGTTGTCTGTTCATATTTTATTTTCATTTAAGTTTTCGAATACAGTTATCAAAATAATGATAAAGCTTAAGTAACTCAGCTAGGTCTCAGATTAGTCTGTTTTTATTGTTCATATTTTCCCTTGAATTTTGGTGAATTCTGGTCTTTTGCAGGGTAGTTGGCTTTGATTAAATACGAGGTATTGTATACGAACAACTGCAGATATAATGTGACTTTTGAGATGATGTTATTGCCCCTCAAAAAGGATATGCTTTTTCTCCCCCTTGGCATGTAAGTTAGGCAGGAACAGATCACATTAATGCAATTAGGAGTTGAGCTGATTCAAGGCTGAATTGGTACAGCTGTGAGAGCTCCTCTACTTTTCATTTTATTCTCAATCCTAGGGTATACCCTTTGAGAACCTCAACTAAATTCTTGCATATTTACCAGGGCATCTTTACCTTGGTGGGCTTCGAACTCGTTTCTTCCCTCCCCATCTTCATGAGATAACAGTAGTTATGCATAGCTTCTCAGTCTGTCCAAGTTTAGAATTGGAAAACACTCAAGAAGAAAAGTGGCACCAATTATAAGACTTCTCTATGGGCTTCTCTCTGGGTTATTGATTCGTCATTTCTTTCTGCCTTGGCAGCTCTCTAATACCTTTAAACAGATCTTAAAACATTTTTATGCACTGTTTTTTTTCCTAGTTTTGCTTGCTTGTACTATTGGACTTACAGGCTAGCTAGCCTGCCATTTTGCTTTAACCATGTCTCAAATTAATCATTATTAATTGTTTTCAGTCAATGCTTATTATAATTACCTATGTGTGTGTCCATATCTTTGCATACTATTGCCCTTTAAAACATTTTGAAATATATTATACCTTAAAAGAATGCATAAAATGTATCTGGTAGGTATTTTTGTACACGTTTGTACATATGCAGGCATAAATTTGTTCACCATATGACAAATCACCATATTGTACACTTATGGTTTGAATACTTTTCTGTATATGTTGTATTTCAATTAAATATTTTAGATTAAAAATCTATATAATTTAAAGATTAAGAATAAACAGCGTTGCACTTATTACTAAAGTTAAAATAATTTATAGTATCTTAAATGCTTACAGTGTGCCTCTCACCAATTGTATTTACCTCTCCTGTCACTTCCAACAGGGGTAACAGGTATCCTAAAGTTGAGGCTTATGAGGATTTTCTTTTATATTTTTTATATACACATAGCTAAAATATACATTATTTTGTTTACCTGGTGTTGAAACTTATATAAATGGGATTATACAATATTTTATTCTTCTGTGACTTGCTTCCTTTGCTCCCATTATGTTTCTGACATTTACAGGTGCTGATGTGTGGCAGTAATTCATTGCCCTATGTTATCCCAATGCACGAATATATCAACATATATTCATCCATTCTACTTACGTGCACATTTGTTTTCCCACAGGTTTTTGCTATTGTGTACAATGTAGCTATAAACATATTTGTATATATCACCTGATTATATGTACAAATTTTTTTCTAGGACATATAACCAAATATAGAATAGCTGAGTCACAGGATATGTGCACATAATGCAGACAATTTGTTTCTAGAATATTTACACCAACTTAAATTTCCACTAAAAGTAAATGAGAGCTTCTGTTGGCCCTATTTTTGCATCTCATTCATTTATCAATTACTGATAGAGAAGTGTTTAGATAAACTGCTATAATGGTAGATTTATCAATTTATCTTGAGGCTTGGTCATTTTTGCTGTGGTTATTTGGAGATGGCATTCTTAGGTATGTACAAGTTTCAAATTGTTAAATTTTCTAGCAAATTGATCTTTCTGTCATTACCAAAAGACTTATTGTTCTCCCACCCCACCTTTCGTGAATACAATGAAATCAGCTTTCTTTTACTTAATATTTACCTGGTATGTCTTTCCCTTACCATGTCCTTATGTTTTAGATGTGTTTATTGTCAATAGTATAGAGCAGAGTTTTATAAATGTATGTGTTTTAAATCCATCTGGCAGTGTTTCTTAATTGAAACATTTAACAATATTTATAATTACTGACATATTTATATAAGTAAATTAAGTAAATTATTTACTTTGTTCTACTTGTTTCTTTTTTATTTCATACCTTCTTGTACCTTTTTTCTCATTCCATTGTCCCTACCTTTTGGAGACAATAAGCTAAATTTTTTTTTTTTTACTTATCCCAATTATTTTAACATTCTTTTTCTTTTTTTTTTTTTCTTGAGACAGAGTCTCACTCTGTCACCCAGGCTGGAGTGCAGTGGTGCGATGTTGGCTCACTGCAACCTCCGCCTCCTGGGTCCAAGCGATTCTCCTGCCTCAGCCTCCTGAGTAGCTGGGATTACAGGTACCCACCACCATGCCTGGCTAATCTTTTTTTTGTATTTTTAGTAAAGACGGGGTTTCAACATGTTGATCAGGCTGGTCTCGAACTCCTAACCTCGTGATCTGTCCGCCTCGGCCTCCCAAAGTGCTGGGATTGCAGGCGTGAGCCACTGCGCCCGGCCTTAACATTCCTTCTTAAGAAAATCTGGAGGCAATCAGTATTTATCCTTTTGAAACAAGACAAGGACCTTAGAAAACTCTCATGTGATTATCCTTCCTAAGGTATGTTATTTCTGTCAAGTGTTCTGGTTTTACCTATTTCCCCACACAAGCACAAAGTGGATGTTATAGTTATACCATCTCCAATCTTGGACCCTGAATATGGGACCATTTCCGTTTGTCTAAAATATATGCTTTGAATTTTCTTTTAGATAGGGTCTTTTTGAAGTAAACTCTCTCAGTTCTGTTTGAAAATGTTTTCATTTGGTTGTTTCTCCCAAAATACATATTTGTTCGGTATAGTTGTCTTTTCACTTAGCAGATTGACAATATTATTCGTGTCTTCTAGCTTACATTACTGCTACTCAGGTGGTAGCTATCTGTCTAATTACTCTTGCTTTGTAGGTTATCTGTCTTTCCTGTCTGGTTGATCTTAAGATTTTCCCCCTTTTATGGTGGTCTACAGCTTCACTGTGATGTGTCTCGATATACGTTTAATTTTACATATTCTGTAGAGCTTCACTGGGCTTTCCAGATTGGAGAATTGGTGTTCCCTTGTTAACCACATTTTGAACATTTTCAGCCATTATGTTTTTGAATATTGCCTTTTCTACTTTCTAGTATCTCCTTCTGGATTACCAATTAGATCTCTTATTCAAACTTTCACTCTTTCATGTATTTTAACCTGTCACATTTTCCAACTTTGATCATTTTAGGCCACATTTTGTGCCATTTGCTTAGATCCATATATCATTTATTTATGTTTTATTGATATATAATAGTTGTATATGTTTTGGGGGTACATGTGATATTTTGATAGCTGTATACACTGTCTAATGATCCAATCAGGGTGATTGGGATATGCACCACCTCAAATATTTGTCTTTTGTGTTTGGAACATAAACCTTCTAGCTATTTTGAAATATGCAACAAATTAGTTCTTCTATCCAGCTGTATTTTTGCACCCCTTGACTTCTCTTCATCCTTTTCTCTCCCTTTCCCTTCACAGCCTTTGGCAACTACCATTCTATTCTTTACCTCCACGAGATTCACTCTTTCAGTGCCCATATATGAGTAAGAACATGTGCTATCCATGTGATATTTGTCTTTCTGTGACTGGTTTATTTCACTTAATGTCCTCCTGTTCCATCCATGTTGCTGCAAATGTCAGGACTTCATTTTTATGGCTGAATAATATTCCACTATGTATACACACATTTTCTTTATCCACTCATCTGTAGATGGGGGCATTTAGGTTGATTTCACATCTTAGCTATTGTGTAGTATTGCAATAAACATGGGAGTACAGCTATCTCCTCGATATACTGATTTCCTTTCTTTTCATATATACCCAGCAGTGAGATTGCTGGATCATATGGTAGTTCTATTTTTAGTTTTTTTGACAAAACTCCATGCTGTTTTCCACAATGGCTATACTTAGGTCTGTGTTTTTATTCAATATCTTTTATTTTCATTTAGTTCATATCTGTTATCAAAAATTCACTTCAATTTTTAATTATTTTACTTAAAATATTCTATTTGCATCTTGGCCAAATTTACTTAACAAACAAACAAACAAACAAACAAAAAACAAGATCTTGCTCTGTTATCCAGGCTGGAGTGCAGTGGCTTGATCATAGCTCACTGCAGCCTCGACCTTCCAGATTCAAGCGATCCTCCCACCTCAGCCTCCCAAGTATCCGGGACCACAGGTGCACGCCACCACATCAGGCTTATTTTAAAAATTTTTAGTAGAGGTGGAGTCTCACCATGTTGCCCAGGCTGGTGTCAAACTCCAAGTTCAAGTGATCCTCCAGGCTTGGCCTCCCAAAGTGCTGGGATTACAGGCATGAGCCACTGTGCCTGACTGCTTTTTTTTTTAGTTTGTATATTGCTCATATTTCTGAGCTTTCTTCTTATTAATATTGCTCTTTTATATTCTGTATTGATAATTTTGATATCTGAAAGTTTTTTAGATCTGTTTCTATTGCTTGTGTTTTGTTTGTTCTCATCCATTATGCCTTGTTTCCTCATGGATTTTGTAATTTATTTTAACTGTGAGTTCCTCTTTTTTCTTTGGAACTTTATGTGAATTCTTTGTAGTAGGTTGAAATTGGCCTTTTCCAAAGTAGATTAAATATACACAAGGTATATAAACAGATGTATAATTGCTAAGACATATGATAATCTCCTGTAATTCACTAGCTATTGCCATATTATCCTCCAAAGTGTTTACACCAACTTACGCTTTCCCCACAAGTATGTGAAAGTTTCTATTCTCTACATTTCAGATGCCCGGTATTATTTAATTATCCTTTATAATTGCTCATCTGGTAATTAGGGAGTTATATCTCATTTTTGTTTTATTTGCAATTCCACTGATGGTCAGTGAGGCTAAGTATCTTTTCACATATTAAATGGTCATACAGATTTTCTCACTTGTGAATTTTCTGTCCAATCCTCCACCAGGTTTGTAACTTATTCTGTAATGATGTTAGGAATTTTAAAAAGATATTCTTGAAAATATTTATTTATTGGTCATATGTACTGCAAATATCTCCTGATTTTAAATTTTATGACTTCTTTTGTCATTTTACAAATTTTAATTTTAACATGGACTTTATCCACTTTTTAAATTTATAGGATATGTAATACAGGATTTTGTATCTTAAGTAATTCTGCATTATCATGTCATAATGTTTTGTCTTTCTTGTTTAGGACTTGAATCCAACTGGAAAACATTTTATGATGGGAGCTATAGTGACTTGATTTTATTTTCACGAAGATACAAAAGCATACTCTATATAAGCATTTCTTTGAAAGTCATCTACGTAAAACATTAACCTCTCTCGCTCGCTCGCTTGCTGTGTGTGCGTGCGTGTGTGTGTGTGTGTGTGTGTAGGCCTTTTATTCTATTCCATTAACGTTTGTCTAGCACTTTGTCACTATCATCGAGTTTTGATTAATAGATGTTTATGTAATCAGCCTTGATACATGGCAAGGGAGGAAGGAATCTGATCTTATTCTTACTCTTTTATTTTTCCAAGTTGTTTTTTCTGGGTCCTTTCCTTTTCCATATGAATTTCAGCTAACTTGCCAAATTCTCAGGACTTTGTTAAAATTACACTGAATTTATAGATTACTCTGAGGCAAAAAAAAATCTATTCAATGTTGAATTTTACCACCATAAAACATGGTATGAGTTTCCATTCAATCATATCATCCTTTATATTGTTCAATTAGATTTTAAAGACTTTAGAAATATTATTATACCAAATTTAGTGGAGCTACTTCTTGTCTTTTTAAAAATGTAATGGTTATCATGGATGAAATATTTATTCTGATATTTTCTATTTTAATGAACTATGGCAATGCCATAGATTTTTGTGGCTAATCTTATATACAGAAGCTTTGCTGTTGGTGTTAAGAGTTTAGAAATGTCTTAAATTTTCATGTAGCCAACCATATTATTTATGATAAACAATTTTCCCTTTTTATTTTCAGACTTTATCCCTCTTCTAGAGCAATTGAATTGGCTAAGATCTTCATTACGACGATAAGTGTTAAGGATCACAGTAAAAATAGTTATGACAACTCTAAAATTTTAATGTTAACTATACTATTTACTATAAGAGTTAAAGTTCACAACAAAGGATTTTGAATATTATTGAATTATTTTTACCTACATTTACTGGGATGATTGTCTTTTCTACTTTAATCTTTTATTAAAAGATTATATTTCATTATATTCAAGATTTTAAAACCTGAACTATTCTTGAATTTGGAGAATACACACTCCTTTACTTGTTCATTATACATTTTAATACATAGCTGAATTATATTTTGTAATAATTATCTGTATTTTTGCATCTATCTTAAGTTATATTTGCTTATAATATCCTTAAATTGTACTGAAATTTTCTGTTTTATTTCTGGTTTAATATATTTTAATATATTTTATAAAAATAATTGAATATATTTACCTCCTTTTATATTTTTGCAAGTGCTTGTATAAGACGAGTATCTTTTCCTGTGAAACTGCAACTGATACCTTGGGTGGGGATGAGGAATAGTTTTGATTTCTTATTTAAAAAAAAATTGTTGATTTGATTAGGTTTTATCTTCATTAACCAATTCTATAATGTGCTTTTTAAGAAAATTATTTTGTTCTAAGTTTAAAAATGTATTGGCATAAAATTGTTTATGATTCTCTTATTTTTAAAATCCCCACTCTAATTGTATCCCCCTACAAGAATCTGTAAAAATTCTTTCTTACTTTTTAAAAATTTCAGTCTTTTTTTTTTTTTTATTGAATGAGCCTGCTATGGGCTTGTCCATTTCATTCAGTTTTTAAAAGTACCAAGTCTGGGTTATATTATTTCTCTTTTTATCCCTATTCTATTTTAAATATATATTTTGCTTTTGTTGTCATTATTTCCTTCCTATTTCTTCCTTTAAGTTTGCTACATATTTTTCTCTTAAGTTTGAATTCTTATATTTTTTTCTGGTACATAATAATATCACAGTATTAGCTTTATTGTATTAACTAATATCATCATCATCATCACTATTTTTTTTTCCATATCATGCCAATTGAATTCTTATTTTTAAAAACCTAAAAAATCAGCCATAAAAAAGAATGAGTACATATCCTTTGCAGGGACGTGGATGAAGCTGGAAACCATCATTCTCAGCAAACTAACACAGGAACAGAAAACCAAACACCGCATGTTCTCACTCATAAGTGGGAGCTGAACAATGAGAGCACATGGACACAGGGAGGGGAACATCACACACCAGGGCCTGTCGGGGGATGGGGGGCAAGGGGAGGAAGAGCATTAGGACAAATACCTAATGCATGCAGGGCTTAAAACCTAGATGATGGCTTGATGGGTGCAGCAAACCACCATGGCACATGTATACCTATGTAACAAACCTGCACGTTCTGCACATGTATCCCAGAACCTAAAGTATAATTAAAAAAAAAAAAAGCACATATTTATAGCACATAAAGCTATAAATTTACGTCTGAGTATTGTTTTGTTTGCCTTTCACAAGTGTTACTATGGAGGATTTTCACTGTCTTTTTGTGTACTTACAGTTTTTTAAAAATTCGGACTCACTCTTAATTCACATATTACTTAAAAGTGCCTATTTCAGTTTCCAAATTTGTATGTCTTCTGTGTGACTATCATTTTCTTGTTAGTTTCAATTTAAGTGACTTGTAGTTAGAGAATTTTGTTTGTGTTATATAATTTGGGGGAGGATTTCTTAAGATTTCTTTTGTCTTCAGATGTTTAATGTGTTTTAGAAAAAATTTACAGCCCTTTATAGTGGATGCAGGGTTATAGATACACATATATACACACACATATATATATACATATATACACACATATATACATATATACACACATATATACATATATACACACATATTGTATATATGTACATATACATATATACACACATATTGTATATATGTACACATATATATACACATATACATATATATTAGATTGAGTTTGAAATTTTTAAATATTCTATATGTTTATTCATTTTGATTTTCATCTGTTCATTTCTAATAGTTATGTTAAATATTCTGATATGATTGTAGATTTATTTTGCTTCACATTCTATTCAGAATTTCTGTGTGTTTTTAGTTGAGGGGTAGATATTAGCTTAATGCCATGTTACCGAATCTGAACAAGATCATTTATCCTTTCAGAAGATACAGAAATGAAGATCTCAATAATCCTTAGAAATTCACACATTCTATTAGGTAAAAAGAGAGAGGTTAACACTTGGTCCTAGACTCTAGTTGTTACAGTTGGAAAGGATCTTATAGATTCTTCAATTTCCAGTTATCTTCTAATTTCTCTGTGTTAAAGTACTGCTCCCCTCAAATGAATAATAGATTCAAACCTTGGCTCTTTGACTTATTTTTATGCAAGATATTGAGACAAAGAGATATTTTCCTTAGGAACTACAAAATTACTATTTTTATTAATTTTTAAATACCATAAAGACATTTTCAAATAATAGTACGTTTTTAATCCATTAGAAAAAACTAAAGGGGAAGGAGAATAAAGCAACTTTATTTCAGAGATTTAGTTAAGAGAGGGAAAGAGGCACAGAGATAGCACAAGACAGACACAGAGAGACAGAGGGAATGTGCTCACCTAATAGTCCTAGGGTCAAAAGAAAGTTACTACTCATTTAAATCTGCTGGTTTTACCTACCTCTATTGTATTACAGTATGAAAATCCATCTTCCTAATGACCCTAGTGAAAATCCTAAATGATCAATGATTCAATTACATTCCCTTTGCTCAACTTACTAAGAAAATATCTAACAATTAGAATTAGAGTAAGGGGAGACTAGATTTAACGTTTAATTAGTAGGAAAATTAAATTAACTAAATCCTCCATTCTCAAAGTACTTTGGATAATTGAGATTTTACTGTAGTAAATAAAATTATGACTGGATTTTTACTGAATAGGAAATTTCTCCTTGTGCTTTCATTCAAAGCTTGGTATAAATGCTATTTAGCATCTGTTTTTAATTTTTCAAAGACATATCTAATAAAAAACAGCTATGAAGAATGCCTTTGCTTCACCCTTTTGTCAAGTGATTTTGTTCAAGAAATTCTGTGTATTTGGTGTTCTGCTAGGATACACACACACACATATATGTGAACATGTGTACATATGCATAAGCTTTATACATATATTCAATAATCTTAAACTGTGCCCTCAAGTCAAAATCTAAAATATTTAGTCAAATAGCAACTGGCTTCAGCATTTGTATGTCACTTAAAACCATAGGTTTCAAAAGAAGTTTTTGCCTCTAAAGGGAAGAATCAAAACAATAATGACAAAAGAAACATAAAATATTTTGTAGACTGAGTTACAAATTAAAAAGCATTCCTGTCTTATCATTTACCTTCAAAAAGTGCTTTTCAAGTGTTTCCTTTCCAGAGCTACAGATGGTCTTTGCCATTTAGCATCCTCATCCCTGTTAGAAGAAGCCAATTAATATCATATCCCTATACTTCTAATCAAGGCTGCCCTATTAGTGTTCTGTTGAGTGAACTGTTGCTGATTAACTGAAAATTAGTGAGTGAAGCTAACGATTTTCTCTGTAGACCCTGTGGGCCCATAAAAATGTTCATTTGAATTAAGGATAGTTAATTATGGCGTATGATTTGCCAGTAGACTGCACTTACTGAGTCCGTGTGAGGAGCCCAGGATGGGGTGGTTGATTTCATGCAGGCTGGCAGATCTCTCTTTCAAAGTTTGCTGTTTTCCTCTTAGCTCATTTCTCTTCCAGGCATTTCTAGGAGATATGTCTGGCAGCTCGTTCACTCAGCTTACAAGAAAAAACTCCCCAGTGTATCACGAGGGGAAGAGCAAAATAAGAACCTTTCGTCACTGGTAAAGTGTTCCTTGGTGAGCAGCACAATTTCTGGGGGTTGACAAAGATCATTTTAATTCTAATGTGCTTTTAAGCTACTGAAACACATTGCGATCAACATGGATATGATGTATACGAGTATGCCACCCGGGTTATGCCGCAGCTGTCACAGAACGATGAACAGATGTGAAGAAGATGCACTTTTGGACTGTTGGTCTTTCAAGGCCCCAAAAGAAACAAAAGATGGTTAGCAAGAATATTTGAGTAAGAGCAGCAAGGAGAATCTCTAATTCAGTGAGACAAAACATGGCTGTGCAGTGAAATGTCAAAGAGAGAAAATGCAAACCTACTGAATGTGAGATATTGAAATTCAGGTTGTCTTTTTCCTCAGATTTCAAGCCACAGTTTTACACACGGTATTGTTTCGTAGCCATGTCATTTTGGTACTTCAGCAATTAAGCCCCTGGAGTAAAATTTAAGATGGACTTGCCTTTTACTATAAGGTATAAAGGCTGGCATACTTAAAATATATCTATCTTAGATTTGTTTAGCATATTTTAAAAGAGACTGCCTAGACTTTTCTTGCAATACTCACGTGCATGATGAAACAGGAGGGAAATATAATTTATAAGCCTGAAATCAATAGTCTCTTGTTAAAGGGCCTTTGGTAATCTTCCATTTCTATTAACTAAACCTACCTTTTCTAGATATAGATGGGTCTAGGGCCTTAGTGAAGCTTTCTCTAAGACCTCCCCTCTGGCTTATATTTGAGTTCAGTGCCTTGTACTAAAAAGACTGCCTATTTAACAGATACAAGAGTGAAACATCAGAACCTTGTTTTGAGCTGAAGATTAACTTTTTTAAAGATTTCCTCAAGCGAGGAATATGGAAGTTCAGAAATGGTTGCAGGTGTGAGCAAATTAGAAATTAGACAAGCCCAAAAACATAATTTCAAGACCCTCTTAAAACCAATAATGTAATGTTTTCAATGATATGCAGAGATAATCATTGAACAAGAGGTACTCGGGATTAAAAAAGAAATAGCAGAGAAATTTGTTGAAATATCTTTAAGGTTTTACCAAGGTAGATGTTGTGAGGCATCCAGGAATGGTTGAATTAACCACACTTCCAACTGACTGAGCTTTGTTGAAGCCCTAACATCCCCACTAATGATTCGTGTATTTTGGTTGACTCATATATCTTCTCCTTGTCGGTTTGAGGAACTATTACATGCCAGTAGCTGATCTTTCTATAGATAAATAAATTAGTTTTAATTAATAAGGTTTGGCCAATAAGGTTTAAAATGAGAGCTGAGGAAGAGCATAGGTTCAATTTCATAGCCTTGCCCTTCTCTTGCTCTCCTTTATGTAGAAGGAGCTGTCTGGGTATTAGCTTTAAGGTGACTCCATCCCTCTTTTCTTATTTAGCAGGAATGACTACAAATCGAGTTAGGACACCACCATTTAAAAAAAAAAAAAAAAAAACCATAACCCCTAAAAGGTTTTGCTATTTGGAATAGGAAGTACATTTGTATTATGTAGTTTAGTTCTGGTCATTGTTCCTGGAGGAAGATGTAAAAAAGACGAAAAAGTTCAAAAGAGTAGCAACTAAAATGATCAGGGGGCTTCCACAGTGTATTGGAATCAGGTAAAAGTCTTCAAAAGAGTCATCAGACTTATAGATTCCTTCACACTTGAATGAGTTTATAAAGCTAGCATTTGTAGTTGACAATTACTATTTAAAGAGTGTTTTCACATATATAATCTTCCAGCAGCCTTGATAAAGACATCAAGGCAGGTATTATCTCTATTTTACAGAAGAAAAAATGGAGGTCTGAGAGATGCTATGACTTTTTCAAATTCTGATGGTCATTGGTAACTGGAAGAAGCCAGCCTGGTAACCTAATCTCATCCTTTTCCACTCTTCCAAATTGATTGACTGGATTAACACATCCCCATTCAGTCTTGACAGGGAATAGCCAGAATGAATTTTCCCAGTCTCTGCTCTGTCTCTAATCATATGTTCCCTTCGACGTGCAATTGATAGTGTATACTTCAATCTCTCTATTGTCTTGTTTCTAATCATTTCATGTGCTGTGGATGTACCTATCATTATTATATCTACCTTGAGATCAGAAGTCCTCAAAGAAAGATGGCGACTGTCATAAGCTTTGCTCAACAAAATTGTATTAAAATAATTTGAATGACCTTTCGTTGTTGGTGTAAGGGATGTTACAGAGGATTTAAGTGGCCTGGATCAGGTCTCAGCAAGCTATGTTCCATGGGCCAAATCTACTTGCTGCCTACTTTTGTAAATAAAGTTTTATTGGAACACAGCCATGCTCATTTATGCATTGTCTAGGTCTGTGTTTGTACTACAGTGGCAGAGCTGGGTGGTTGTAACAGAAATGTACAGCCTGAAAAGCTTAAAATATTTACCACCTGACCATTTACAGAAAAAAATTTACCAACCGTAGGCCTAGACAATTATATATAGTTAGTCCCTGAAAAATGACCAAGGAACAAGCAATACAGACTGTGTTGTCCTGTTTCTTTCTAGAAATTTGACATCTTGGGACCTGTTGTTATTTGAGGGACAAAGAGTGTTTTTTGGTAAAGAAAATAGGAGGCAGACAGAAGAAATTCCAAGAGCATTTCAGAAGGGGAGTTATATTTAGAAGCATTGTTTTTCCACAGTCAATCAAGGTAATGAGAGGGAGAATTGCATGAGGTGAAGGTGTGAACTAGGGCATAACATTCTAGAAGTGTTTATAAGAAGCTGATTGGTACCCAATAAATTAAATAGCGAATTTACTAATGCCAATCAAACCCAAACTTTTTTGTTTAAAAATGATTTAAATTATTAGTCTATTTATGTTTGCTTTTAGAAAGGAAAAGAGTAGTAGTAGATTTTATTACAGGAGTAAATTCTGAATCTTGGGTCATGGATTCAGCTAAAGTAGAAGTTACTTTTGATTGGTGTTTGCACAAACTGTTTCGTACCAGCTATTATAAAAACAAACTTTTAATATCCCATATTTTGAGATTTATAGAGGTGACTTTCCTTTTCTTTGGAGATGATGAATGTGTGCTGACTGGTATCGCTGTTTAATTATAGATGGCTAGCTGTGAGGAATGTGGAAATGATCTCAGCCATTTAAACCTCAAGGCAATCTCCCCATGTGACCTAAAAGGTGTGCATTCTATTTATGTAGCTATTTTACCTACTCACTCAGATTTCTATTGCACTTAGAAATTCCCAAGTGAAATGCCTACAATTATTTTGTAAAAGTCTTGAAATAATATTCCCTTCCTTCTCATTCTCACTCCCAGGAAATTTTTGCTTAAAGCTGCATTTGTGAAATAGCACATGGGAGGTGCCATGGTATAGGTGAAAGAGAACAGGCTTCAGACTCAGGCATACCTGGAAGGCCCTTTGAAAAGTCATGATGTGTTCAGGAAACTGAAAATGGCTCACCGGGGCTGGATAGTAGTGCTTAGTTGGGTGTGTGAACAATGACATGTCTGCAGAGGTGATCAGGAGCCAGATAATGAAGGATATTGTGTTCCATGTGAAGGAACTGAACAGTTATCAAGGTAATATGGCACCTCTGAAGGGTTTTAAGACAAGAGTATAACACAGTAAAATTGATAATCTTGAAAAATACTCTGGAAGTAGGGTAGATGACGGACTGAAACGTAAAGAGAGTGAGGGTAGTTAGAGATTTGAGGGACTTGGTGTAGAAACTGAGGTTTTCAAGAAACAATAAGGTCTGCAGCTGGGAGTGTGTCTATGAGGGTAGGTGGCTGAGTTTAGGAGATGTTTGTGTGGCCTAATTGTGGCAATATTAACAGATATGAGGGTGAAGGAAGAATCAATTTGGGGACTGAGTTGATTATAATAGTAAATTACAGAGGAGAAGAAAGATTAATGCCTATCTTACTATTGCATGCCCAGAGCCTCACCCCACTAAGCGGAGTGTTTCTGTGTTTAGAATATAACAATAGGAGAAAATAAAAAACAAATAGAAGTAAAGAAAACAAAAATCTGGGTGCTAATGACAGTGACAGCAGGAAAAAGGAACCATCTATAAAGATAGTACACATAGCTGTAAACACAGTTGCCAAGTACCGGCATGAAAAACTGAGACAACATTGTCTCCAAGGGCAGTATCTACCTCCAAGGCATGCCTCCAAGGCATCTATGCTCCAAGGCATAGATGACTATGCCTATACAGAGTTTCCTTCTGTAAAGAGAATATCCACCCAGGTTCCCCAGAACCAAAACTTCAGACTAAGGTTTCAGCCCACATTTAGGAGGTAATTACCAGCAGGGAGTGGAAAAACAAGAAAGAAAAGCAAAAGTGGTCAATATGGAGTGTGTTAATGATTGGTTACCACTGTGGGAAACTAGGACTGAATCCTATTGAGAACCTCTGGGAAACTGGGTAGAACATGCCTCATCATTGTTCTACCTGAAGGGCAAGGAGCATTGAGTATTCATCTACCAGTTCTACTTTGTCATTGATTACTGGGTTAACCAATGGTAACTTCCTGACACTTCCAACCAGCCCTGGGCTTTGGTCATGCATACTGCATTGGGCAAAGAATTCCCTGAGACAGGGAGTTGTGGTTGCTGGAACTATGAATGCCAAAAGGATATGAGCAGAGTTCTGACAGATACTCCTGCATATACACGCACCCTAATATGGATAGTACATCTATTGTACCTGTATTTTGAGTTCGAAATGGTAGAGTTTTACTTAAAATTAGACAAGTTACTTCTCTCTATGAAGCAGATTTTCCATCTTTTTGAACCTATCTCTCTGTATAGACCTACTGGGATCTACAAGATTCAAATTTCAAGGCCGTGTCCATTGTATGTTGGTAACATTAGTAAATGGTGATCTATGGTGATGGAATCTTTTGAACAACTGCTGAAACTATAAAGATAGGTATGAAAACTCAAATGAAACTGTTAAAGCAACTCAGATGTATCTGGAGAAAGAACACATTCTGTACTCCAAAATGTTACCATTTCCTAAAATTACACTACCAAGATCTGTGAGTTACACATAATATAAATATTTAGTTGTTGATTTCAAAAGAAAAGAAAATGAATACACCAGTATACAAGATGCTTAAGACAGAGTAAAGTAGCCCTCCCAACTCTTTATTTGAAACTGAAAATAAGAAATTAAATGGAAATATGAGTTGAAAGAGAACAAGGATAGGGAGAGTCATATATAAGATGGAATAATTGGATCAACTGGTGAGTCACCTGGAAACGAGATAAAAAGCATTAAGCTCAACTTATGGCAATCCAGTGAAGGATTTTTCCATTTTTAGTATTTTACTTTATCTCTTCTAGTTCCCTCTTTAAATGCAAAGACACTGGAAATGAGTTGGTAAATAAGTCATTCCTACTAGGGTATGCTAACTTGTAGCCCTGTTTCTTTCTGCCTCTCACTGGCTATACAGCCTTGGGTAAGTTACTTAACCTCTCTGTATCTCAGTTTCCTTATGTAGGAAAATTGGTGATAATAATTGTACCTACCTCATAGGTTATGAGGATGAATACATTTGCATATGAAAATTACTTACAGTGCTTGACACATAATAAGAAATACATACATCTCTTCTGGATAATGAGCAAAATGAATTCAAATTGTTATAGCTTATGGAATTTGACATAAATCACACAGAAGTGTATCACAATGTTATTTTTAATGATTAACATTCAAAATAATTGATAAAAAAATGTGGCATTCCAGAGCCAAAACTAAGAGCAATGGTGGGAGTTACAGTTCTAATAGAAGGAAGTTTTAGTTATTAGAAGCTGTCAAACAATGAAATAGATTGCCTTTGAAGTCATGTGTTGGATGACATGGGAAATATGTAACAGACTGGATGATTGCTTCTTAGTGATGCTGGAGAGGAGGTTTGTGCATCAGAGAAAGGGTGTAAGTAAATGACCTTTTCAGGTGTTTCTAATTTTGAGTCAATGACTTCACAATTTGGCTCTAAGCCCCTTTCCAATATTATATCTTATTGTTTCCTCATGCAAATCCTCTGCCTTAGACACTCAAGCACACTCATAAACACTTAACAAGTTTCATGCTTTCTCACCATTTGAATTTTCTGCCACTTTCTCCACTTTGTCTTTATCTTTACAGAGGAGGTCAGACATTTTGAAAGTAAAAGTCTTAGTAAAAGTTATAAAGTACATGGTATATTAAAGCTTATTTTCCATGTATAATATTATTAGGACTTGGTTTTTCATAGCTATGCTATGCTTGAACCTGAAATACTTAAATGAATATATATGAAGGATGAAAAGATGAGTTACCTCCCCAACCACACATACTCATTTAGAAAGGGATAAATAATCTGTGTGGGCTAACATACTTGAATTAGTAAAAATATCTCCAAAATTTTAGATTTCCTCTGAAGATGCGTAGACTTCAACATTAAAATTAAATAAGAAATAAAAGGATGTCTTTATACAATGTTTCATCAAAATATATATATGTTAATACTTCCTTATGGAGGAAAGATTTCTGGGAGAAACGAAGGCAAGGAAATGAGCTGCTGGTGATTAGTCGGTTTAATAGTTTTACATATTTGTTCTCAGAATCCTTTAAACCAAAGCTTGGTGGGAGGCACAGTTTGAAAACTTAGAGTTGCTTTAATTAAGGAGGTGGTAGGAGAAAAGAAGATCCTGCCTGGAAGACTAAGAAGGTAATGGGAGTGCTCTTTAAAGCTGTGCCAAAGAGGTTCACAATACCTTTTTGCCCTGAGAATCTGGACCATTTTCCTGCCCCGAGGGCAGCATGGGCTTGTTCTTACAGTCATTCAGAAGGGCAAATGAGAAGTTTTGTGTGTGTCTATGAGCTAAATAATCATTTTCAACTAGCTTTGCAGATTACAACGTCATTTTGTGACACAGCTTGAGACTCTACACTGACTTCTCCATGTGGATTTCAAAACCCCTAAATTATGCCCCACCATCTTGATTTCCTAATATTTTATATAAACTCACATCAATTCTTCCCTAATATTTTATTATGCAGGACCTTAAATTTTCCTGGGGAAAAAGTATTAGTGCTAAAATATGTATTTTTCTATTGGAAATAATAAAATAGTCCAAAGATATTTCCCCTTTTCCATAAAATTCCAAGGGAAACCCACTTAGAAAATTTAGAGTGTAATTGAAGAATTCTACTGAGCATACATGACATAAAATTAAACAATACTTGGGTAGAAAAATGTTTGGAGCTCACTGTCAGGACACAATTTTTCTGTTATTTAATGAAAAAGATGACTTGCTATGGTTTTTTAATCTGCTTAAATGTGTTTCATTTGATCACATTAATATTTGTACAGTTATTTTTCCATTACTCATGAAACACCAAAAACACTAAGCAATGATTGCACATGCTTTTTCCTTTTATGACCATACATTTTCCCTGACAGCTCTTATAAATTCACATATGTTCTCAGAAACTTTTTTTTTTGAGATGAAGTTTCACTCTTGTCACCCAGGCTGGAGTGCAATGGTGCGATCTCGGCTCACTGCAACCTCCACCTCCTGGGTTCAAGAGATTATCCTGCCTCAGCCTCCCGAATAGCTGGGATTACAAGCACCCACCACCACGCATGGCTAATTTTTGTTTTTAGTAGAGACAGGGTTTCACCATGTTAGCCAGGCTGGTCTCGAACACCTGACCTCAGGTGATCCACCCGCCTCGGCCTCCCAAAGTGCTCGGATTGCAGGCATGAGATACCCCATCTAGCCCGAAACTTTTTATGATATATTAATAATATGTTTGACAAAGCAAATACTTTCAGTGTAATTATTCACACTGACTGAAAGACTCCTTTACTACAGCCCTCTATCTTATTGCTCACTTAGATGATTCATTAAAAATCTAGATATATAGATGGCTAGGCATGAATGTGGTATGGTTCTAGGAGCATAAGGTGTATATATGAACCTCTCCGTTACTCAAGGACTACTTTTATGCCTCCATCTCTAACTCATGGGAGGAATAGGAAACTTGAACAGAGATTTGGTGCCTTCCTTTACTCATAGCTTGTACACAACTCACCGTGATGGTGATGTGTTTAGCCTGTGAACCTATGTAACAGAACTCAACAGGCAAAGAAATAGTTTCATTCCACATTAAAAAGCAAACAATGCAGCCATAGAAAAGAACGAGCTCATGTCTTTTGCAGGAACATGGATGGAGCTGGAAGCTATTATCCTCAGCAAACTAACGCAGGAACAGAAAACCAAATACTACGTATTCTCACTTATAAGTGGGAGCTAAATGATGAGAGCTTATGAACACAAAGAAGGAAACAACAGACACTGGGGGTCTACTTGAGAGTAGAGGGAGGGAGGAGTGAGAGGAACAGAAGAGGTAACTACTGGGTACTGGGCTTAATCCCTGGGTGATAAAATAATTTGTATAACAAACCCCCATGACATGAGTTTTCCTATGTAACAAACCTTCACATGTACCCCCAAACCTAAAGTGTTAAAAAAAAAACAAAAAACACCCCAAAACAAAAAAATCTTTACCCCCAAAACCAAATAAAAACCCCATTGTTTTATCTAAATCATTATTAAATGCAGTCCTTTCTTAAAATTTTTACATTTTGTTATATTTACATAACGAAAAAATCATTTCCCACTTGACATAAGAACAAAAATCTCTGTTAATTCATTATATTACTAGAATAAGCAAATTAATTACTGCCAACATCAAATTCATTTTAATTCCCATGACCATCATATAGAGTTCTAGACATAGAGAGTGGAACTCCACAATGAAAACGTGCTTCACTCTTTTTATTTCTTCCTCACGGCATGTTCTGCTTTAATGACATATTGAGGGAATAAAACACATGGAATTTTATTCTAGTATCAAGTGAGATTTTTAAAATATATGTGAAAATATTTGATAAATGCTTTTTTTCCTAATGGGTGCACTTAGAAATTAGAGTTTTAGGTATATTTATATTTTGACAATATAGTCTCTTAAATAAGTAAAACAAAGCATATTGTAACAAACTATTTTGGTCAAAACTCTAAACAGTATATAGACTTCAAAATACTCAAAATTCATGAGATTTAGATTTCATGCTCAACTTATCAGGAGGAAACACATCCAAAATAGAAGTGGGTTGACTCTATAACTTCTACTCAATGGCTGTATCTACATAACTGTGAATTAAAACAAACAAAAAACAAAAGCTAGAAAACTGAAATTGGTTCTTAGTCATTATGTCTAGTTATGACAAATCGAGACACTATGAGATGATTTTCTCCTCTGGAAACCAGGCATTCAAAGAGTTCCAGTGACTCAGGATGGGAGTGTACAGAAGAGAAAAGAGGAAAGAAGAAAGCACTGATGCAAGAAGACACAATTCATCAATTCATAACCACACCCTGATCTCCATTACCATAGCATTACAGCCATGATCTCTTTCAGCCTTCTCTCTGCCACTATTGCCCTCAGTGCTGATTTTAATAGATTTTACCTCTTTAGGATGGTAGTGGTGAGGAGGGATATTGAACTACTGTGATTTGCCATGAATTTTCCTAGGAAGGGCCCCAGGGGTCTGCCATGTAAGCCTAACAACTCTTATGTGAGTGTATCTCACTTTATACACAAACACCGCAATAATTCAATGTTACACATTTCTCAACCTGATATTATTTCCCTTTGATTACTTAGGTTGCATCTACCTCATGAGAAAGATTTGGAGAAGGTGTGAAAACTTTATTCCAAATCTTAGATACTCTATAAATGTCTTCCAATTTATAAGGGGTATCTGAAAGAGAAGCAAGGACAATTCTGAAAAATTCTTCAATTTTAGGTTTGGTCAAACCAACAATAAATACAAAGAAATGGCTTCATCTGAATAACTGATACTTCCAAGGCTTGGCCATTGCAGTCTTTTGTAGATTATACACTTTACTAGTTAGATTAAAAATTATGGCAGGAGGAAATCCTAGAATGCTTTGGCTACCTATCTATGGATACAAAACCATGGTGTGTAATTCCAACCTTATTAAAGCATTAGAACATTGGCTTTTAACTATTGGATTAGGACCAGGTACACTGGTACAGCTTAGTAAAACCCAAGATTGGAAATAATTTGAAATCTCAAAGTCATTGTCACCTTACCCATTTCACCTGGCTAATTACTTCCTCTCTTTTCATACAACCCAAAAAATATGTATTCACATTAGTGGGGAAAAGAAGCTCTCCCTATATTTACACAATGGAGTGATTTTTGCCCTTCTAATTAAGCAGCATGAGTCAAACATTTAAAAGGTTTCAGAAGAAACTGTGCCTTCAATTAACATTCACAGTTTCTAAATTAATCACTGCTGACCTTAACATGCAGGAGTCTTAAAGACATGTTTCACATTTAAAAAATGGTAATTGTATTCAAAGAAATCTAACTACCTATGTTTCATAAGGGTTTGGTCGTTGTTTTTCTCCTATCACTGCATAAGGAGTCCTAGAATTTGGAGCATTGTTTCATCACATCTCTGGATAAAAGCCCTACAAATGATCTTGAGCATGATAATGATATTGTCTTCAATATAAAAATTAATAGTGACTCATTACACACTTTGAAAAATCCATACCACGCTCGCTTCAGCAGCATATATACTAAAATTGGAATGATACAGAGAAGATCAGCATGATCCCTGTGCAAGGATGACACACAAATTCATGAAGCATTCCATATTTTTCAATAAATGTCCACATCAGCAAGTTAGGAAGATCTCAAATTAACAACCTAACATCACAACTAAAAGAACTGGAGAAGCAAGAGCAAACCAACCCCAAATCTAGCAGAAGACAAGAAATAACCAAAATCAGAGCAGAACTGAAGGAGACTGAGACACAAAAATCCATTCAAAAGATCAAGGAATCCAGGAGCTGTTTTTTTTTTAAATATTAATACAATTGATAGACTGCTAGCTAGACTAATAAAGGGATAAAAGAGAGAAGATCCAAATAAACAGAATTAGAAACGACAAAGAGGATGTTACCACTGACCCCACGGTAATACAAACAACCATCAGAGACTACTCTCAACACCTCCATGCACACAAACCAGAAAATCTAGAATAAATGGATAAATTCCCGGACACATACACCCTTCCAAGACTGAACCAAGAAGAAACTGAAGCCCTGAACAGACTAATAACAAGTTCCAAAATTGATTCAGTAATGAACAGCCTACCAACCGAAAAATGCCCAAGACCGGAAGGATTCACAGCCAAACTCTACCAGATACACAAAGAGATGGTACCATTCCTATTGAAACTATTGCAAGAAAATTCGTAAGGAGGGACTCCTCCCCAAATCATTCTATGATCCCAGCATCATCCTTATACCAAAACCTGTCAGAGAGACAATAAAAAAGAAAACTTCAGGTCAATATCCTTGATGAACACAGAGGCAAAAATCCTCAACAAAATACTTGCAAACCGAATCCAGCAGCACATCAAAAAGCTAATCCACCACAATTACATAGGCTTTATTCCTGGGATGCAAGGCTGGTTCAACACACGCAAATCAATAAATGTGATTCATCACATAAACCAAACTAAAAATAAAAACCACATGATTACCTCAATAGATGCAGAAAAGGCTTTCGGTAAAATTCAACATCCTTTCATGTTAAAAACTTTTAATAAACTAGTTATTGAAGGAATATACCTCAAAATAATAAGAGCCATCTAGGAGAAACCCACAGCCAACATCATACTAAACAGGCAAAAGCTGGAAGTATTCCCCTTGAAAACTAGCAAAAGACAAGGATGCCCTTTCTCACCATTCCTGTTCAACATAGTATTGCAAGTCCTGGCCAGAGCAATCAGGCAAGAGAAAGAAATAAAGATCATCGAAACAGGAAGAGAGGAAGTCAAACCATCCCTGTTTGCAGACAACATGATTCTGTATCTAAAAAATTTTCAGTCTTGGCCCAAAAGCTCCTTGAACTGATAAACAACTTCAGCAAAATTTCAGGATACAAAATTGATGTGCAAAAATCACTAACATTCCTATACACCAACAACAGCCAACCTGAGAGACAAATCAGGAACACAATCCCATTCACAATTGCCACAAAAAGAATAAAATACTTAACAATTCAGCTAACCAGGGAGGTAAAAGATCTCTACAATGAGAATTACAAAACACTGCTCAAAGAAATCAGAGATGACACAAACAAATGGAAAAACATTCCGTGCTCATGGATAGGAACAATCAATATCATTAAAACAGCCACATTGCCAAAGCAATTTACAGGTTCAACGCTGTTCCTATCAAACTACCAGTGACATTCTTCACAGAACTAGAAAAACTATTTTAAAATTCATATGGACCCAAAAAAGAGCCCAAATAGCAAAGGCAATCTTAAGCAAAAACAAAAAAGGAGGGGGCATCATATTACTCTACTTCAAACTATACTACAGGGCTACAGTAACCAAAACAGCAGGGTACTGGAACTGAAACAGACACATAGACAAAGGAGACAGAATAGAGAGCCCAGAAATAAGGCTGCACACTTACAACTATCTGGTCTTCCACAAAACTGACAAAAACAAGCAATGGGGAAAGAATCACTATAAAATGGTGCTGGGATAACTGGCTAGCGATATGCAGAAGACTGAAACTGGAACCCTTTCTTACACCATATACAAAAATCAACTCAAGATGGATTTAAGACTTAAATGTAAAACTGAAAACTATAAAAACCCTGGACGATAACCTAGGAAATATCATTCTGGACATAGGAACTGGCAAAGATTTCATGACGAAGATGCCAAAAGCAATTGCAACAAAAGCAAAACTTGACAAATGGGATTCAACTAACTTCTGCACAGCAAAAGAAACTATCAACAGAGTAAACAGACAACATACACAGAATGGGAGAAAATTTTTGCAAACTATGCCTCTGACAAAGGTCTAATATCCAGCATCTATAAGGAACTTAAATTTACAAGCCAAAACAAACAACCCCATTAAAAAGTGGGCAAAGGACATGAACAGATGCTCTTCAAAAGAAGACATACATGTGGCCAACAAACATATGAAAAAAAGCACAACACCTTTGTAGTACAGTTTGAAGTCAGGCAGCATGATGCCTTCAGCTTTGTTCTTTTTGCTTAGGATTGCCTTGGCTACGCAGGCTCTTTTTGGGTTCCACATGAAATTTAAAGTAGTTTTTTCTAATTCTGTAAAGAACATCAATGGTAGCTTGATGGTGATAGCATTGAATCTATAAATTACTTTGGGCAGTATGGCCATTTTCACGATATTGATTCTTCCTATCCATGAGCATGGAATATTTTTCCATTGTTTGTGTCCTCTCTTATTTTGCTGAGCAGTGGTTTGGAGGTCTCCTCGAAGAGGTCCTTCACATCCCTTTTAAGTTGTATTCCTACGTATTTTATTCTCTTTGTAGCAAAGGGCTAATATCCAGAATCTACAAGGAACTTAAACAAATTTACAAGAAAAAAAACAAACAACCCCATCAAAAAGTGGGCAAAGGATATGAACAGACACTTCTCAAAAGACATTTTTGTGGCCAATAAACATATGAAAAAAGCTCATAATCACTGATCATTAGAGAAATGCAAATTAAAACCACAATGAGATACCATCTCATGCCAGTTGGAATGGTGATCATTAAAAAGTCAGGAAACAACTGATGCTGGAGGGGATGTGGAGAAATAGGAACACTTTTACACTGTTGGTGGGAGTGTAAATTAGTTCAACCATTGTGGAAGACAGTGTGGCGATTCCTCAAGGATCTAGAACCAGAAATACCATTTGACCCAGCAATCCCATTACTGGGTATGTACCCAAAGAATTATAAATCATGCTACTATAAAGACACATGCACATGCATGTTTACTGCAGCACTATTCACAAGAGCAAAGACTTGGAACCAACCCAAATGCCTATCAATAATAGAGTGGATAAAGAAAATGTGGCACATATACACCATGGAATACTATGCAACCATAAAAAAGGATGAGTTCATGGCCTTTGCAGGGACATGGATGAAGCTGGAAACCATCATTCTCAGCAAACTATCACAAGAACAGAAAACCAAACACCGCATGTTCTCACTCATAGATGGGAGGTGAACAATGAGAACACATGGACAAAGGGAGGGGAACATCACACACAGGGGCCTGTCAGGGGGTGGGGGCTAGGGGAGGGATAGCATTAGGAGAAATACCTAATGCAGATGACAGGTTGATGGGTGCAGCAAACCACCGTGGCATGTGTACACCTATGTAACAAACCTGCACATTCCACACATGTATCCCAGAACTTAAAAAATAAAAAAAAGCACAACATCACTGATCATTAGAGAAATGCAAATCAAAACCACAATGAGATACCATCTCACGCTAGTCAGCATGGCAATTATCAAAAAGTCAAAAAATAACAGATGCTGGCAAGGTTGTGGAAAAAGGAGAATGCTTATACACCATTGGTGGAAGTGTAAATTAGTTCAACCATTGTGGAAAGCAGTACAGCAGTTCCTCAAAGAGCTGAAAACAGAACTACCATTCAACTCAGCAATCCCATTACTGGGTATATACCCAAAGCAATATAAATTGTTCTACCATAAAGACATGCACATGTATGTTCACTGCAGCCCTATTCACTATAGCAAAGACACGGAAGCAACCTAAATGCCCATCAATGGTAGATTGAATAAAGAAAATGTACATATACACTGTGGGATACTATGCAGCCATGAAAAGGAATGAGCTCATGTCTTTTGCAGGAACATGGATGGAGCTGGAGGCCATTATCCTAAGCAAACTAATGTAGGAACAGAAAACCAAATACCACATGTTCTTACTTATAAGTGGGAGCTAAATGATGACAATACATGGATACAAAAAAGGGGAAAAACAGACACTGGAGTCTACTTGAGGGTAGAAGGTGGGAGGAGGGAGATGATCGGAAAAAATAACTAATGGTACTAAGTATAGTATTTGAGTGATGAAATTATCTGTACACCAAAGCTCCACGACACAAGTTTACCCATATAACAAACCTACACATATACCCCTGAACCTAAAAATAAAAGTTAAATAATCATAAATATTTAGAAAACTCATTCATTTCTAAATATATATGGATTCATGTCCAGTAAATATCTAAGAGCACTTAATATGTACAGGTACTACTGTGCTGGAAATACAAAAAAGCATGGTACTGCTATAAAAATAGGCACATAGACCAATGGAACAGAATAAAGAACCCAGAAATAAACTCAAATACTTACAGCCAACTGATCTTTGACAAAGCAAACAAAAACATAAAGTGGAGAGAGGACACCCTTGAAAAAAACAGACAAAAACTCCTGCCTCTGTGAAGTTTACATTCAGGGGAGCTATATACAACAGAAGTATAAATAAGTATTGTACACACTCACCCTTCATATCCATAGGGGATTGGTTCCAGAACCTTCCATGTAGCCCCAAATCAGAAGATGTTCAAGTTCTTTATATGAAATGGTCTAATATTTACATGTAAACTATACTCATTTTCTCATTTAAATAATCTCTAGATTATTTATGATACCTAACAGAATGCAAATGCTATATAAATACTTTTTATACTGTATTGTTTAGAGATTAATGCCAGTAAATAAAGTCTGGACATTTAAAAAAGAAAAGAAAAATCCATACCATACTATATTTCACATCACCTGCATTTTCCTGCAGGAAGACAGCGGCATACAAATTTCAGAATATTCTTATTATTTTCTTTATAAAAGTGGAATTATTACAATTGTTAAAGAAACCCAAATGCAGGTGGTTTATATTGAAAAACAAAGTAAGGAGTTCCTGACGGGAAACATTTTCCATATCATTTCAAGGATTCAGTGACACTAACGTCTACTTTCTTTAAGAAATTCTTGGCCCGGCGCGGTGGCTCACACCTGTAATCCCAGCACTTTGGGAGGCCGAGGCAGGCAGATCACGAGGTCAGGAGATCAAGACCATCCTGGCTAACATGGTGAAACCCCGTCCCTACTAAAATACAAAAAAAAAAAAAAAAATTAGCCGGGCATGGTGGCCGGTGCCTGTAGTTACAGCTACTCAGGAGGCTGAGGCAGGAGAATGGCGTGAACCCAGGAGGCGGAGCTTGCAGTGAGCCGAGATCGTGCCACTGCACTCCAGCCTGGGCAAAAGAGTGAGACTCCATCTCAAAAAAAAAAAAAAAAAAAAAAAAAAAAAAAAAAAAAAAAAAA